>NC_079313.1:48628823-48939448 GCF_029931775.1 Euleptes europaea | reverse complement strand
CCCCTACCGTATTGACCCGCGTATAAGCCGAGGCCGGCTTTTTCAGCCCTTTTTTGGGGCTGAAAAACTCGGCTTATACGCGAGTATATACGGTATTTTGTGTTGTGTTAAAATATTAAGAAAATAAAAATAATTTAAAAAAATAAGCATGTGGACAGGAATGAGCCTGTGGACATTGTCAAAAACCTTTTGGAAATCCAAATACACAAAGTCCCCCACCAAAGACTGCTAAGCAAATTTCATAGTCATGGGATAAGAAGACAAGTCCTCTTATGAATTGAGAGCTAGCTGAAAAATAGGAAGCAGAGAATAGGAATAAATGGTCAGTTCTCGCAACGAGCAGTGGTGGTCACTCAGAGATCTGTGTTGGGATTGGTGCTTTTCAACCTGTTAATCAATAACCTGGAGTTGGGGGTGAACAGCGAGGTGGCCAAGTTTTGAGATGACACCAAATTATTTAGGGTGGTTAAAATCGGACTGTGAAGAGCTCCAAAAGGATCTCTTTAAACTGGAGGAATGGGCATTAAAATGGCAAATGAGATTCAATTTGAGCAAATGTAAAGTGATGCATATTGGGACAAAAAATCCTAACTTCACATATACACTGACAGGATCTGTGCTGGCAGTGACAGAACAGGAAAGGGATCTTGGGGTGGTAGTGGATAGCTCAATGAAGACGTCAACCCAGTGTGCAGCTGCTTTGAAAAAGGCAAATTCTATGCTGGCCATAATTAGACAAGGAATAGAAAATAAAACTGCTGCTATCATGCTTCCCTTGTACAAATCTTTGGTGAGACCACACTTGGAATGCAATGTACAGTTCTGGTCACCACACCTAAAAAAAGGATACTGCACAGCTTCAGAAGGTGCAGAAAAGAGCAACCAAAACGATAAGGGGGCTAGAGCAACTGCCCTATGAGAAGCTTAGGGCTGTTTAGCTTGGAAAGAAGGCAGTTAAGGGGAGATATGATAGAGGTCTATGCATGGTATGTAGAGAGTGACAGGGAGAACGGAACCTTGATTACTTACCCTGAAGGTTCTTTCTGCTCTGAGAAGGAGGGCATCTTGATCTTCGGGTGATTCCTACCGGCTGCTCAGAGAGGCAGGACTAAAGTTCCACTTCCTGTCTCCTCAGTAGGACCACCTGATCCTCAGTTTGAAACTTCCTGAGCTAATTCTGATAGGAAAAGGAGCTCTAAACTTTGTCATAACTCTACTGATAACTGAACTGGATAACAATAAGAGAACTGAGAACATTAATAGCAAGTAACTACAAAACCTAAGAGCCCCATGGCACAGAGTGGTAAGCTGCAGTACTGCAGTCAAAAGCTCTGCTCACGACCTGAGTTCGATCCCGACGGGAGTCCGTTTCAGGTAGCTGGCTCAAGGTTGACTCAGCCTTCCATCTTTCCAAGGTCGGTAAAAGGCGGCATCCACTTAAGAATACATGTACAGGTGATAATGTTTCACAAATGTGGACATAGATGACCACGCGGCTGCGTAACATATTTCCTCGACTGAGGCCTGTCTTTAAAAGGCTGTTGATGTTGCTGCACTCTGGGCAGAGTAAGCTGTTATGCCCTTCGGGACTGGAAGTTTGCTGGCCCTATATGCCTCTGCAATGCACTGCCAAATGATGTGGCTGATAGCTGGTCTTGAAAGTTGTGAGATAAATTAATAAAGCTTCCGTTTTCCTGATACTTTCTCTCCTTCTGATGTAAATTCTTAGGGCCGTCTCAGGTCCAATGTGTGCCACTCTTGCTCTTTAGGATGACTCGGATGTGGGCAGAAGGATGGTAATTGGATTTCCTGGCTCCTATGGAATATGGAGTTAACCTTTGAAATGAACATAGGGTCTGGTCTGAACCCAACTCATAAGGAAACACGCAGAGACCCTTGTTTGTTTATTTTATTACTTATAGCCCGCCCACCCTGGCCAAATGCCGGGCTCAGGGCGGCTCACACAATAATAGATACACAATAAAACATCATAAACATAAAACCAGTTAATTAAAACAGCCCTATAAGATAATAAAATAATAACATCAGGTATTCCCAATGGCGCTTAGCTTGTGATATAAGACCACAGTAAGACCTGCAGGTAGTTCGATAAAAATGCAGAGCCTGCAGATGGAATAGAAATTTTCTCGGCAGGGAGGAGTGGGGTAGAATAGGGTGGTAGTGGGATAGAATCTTTTGTTTAGTAACAAGCTGCTTGAGCAAAATCAATAAAATAATTATAACAAAGTTAAACATTAAATAAGCACATAACATAACATTTTACATTAAAATAAATTAAAACCTGTAAGAACACGTTAAAGAAACCACTATTGCCAAAAATTTGGTAACATGCTACCAGATATTTATAATAGCTTTATGATGAAGCAGGCCACATATTGCTTGTTCCTTTCCCATGATGCCACATAAGGGCTCCTTCTGTTCAGCACCTCATTCTGTCCCAAACAGCAATCTTACTCTAATATGTGTAGCCCATGCCACCATGCATGACCTAACTCTGCACTAGTTTCTCCACCACTCCAGCTTCATTCCCTTCTTGTATCCTTTGCCTAGAGCCTCTTGAGGGAATTGCTACTGTCATTTTCTTCTCTTACCTATTTGAGATACCCTGAATAGTGGCAACAGTAAAACTGAAAGCTTTACTTTCCATTCTTACATTCTGACTACAGTCTATTAAATATATTCTGACTTTTCAATTGTGCAGGTCAATTTCTCTATCATCAAATATTTATGAGGAAAACAATAACTTGTGCTCCTCTCATGGAATATCACAGAGAAGAGCAACTAAAATCATACCCAACATTTCACTTTGTTAATTATCAGTTATTGGTACAACAGAGCCATACATTTCCAGAAGTTTCCGCTACTTACTTTAGGTTGATTTTCTTCAAGCTGAAAGTTCAAATCCACTACAAAGACAACCTATAAACAAAAAATGAAAGACTTTATAAAAACCTATCTTAAAACCATATTTTTATACTCCTGTCAGGGAAACAGGCTATATGAAGAGATAATACGAATAACTGAAATCTAAGAGAACAGCTACATGGAATTCAACTTTACATTTAAACTGCTGTTTATTCCAACTGGGACAAATTCAATGCATACATTTTTTGCTCCCAAGTTTCCCAATTACAATCTTAAACTAAGTTAATAAATGTGGAAATTATGAAGGTGCTAAAATACCCTAATACTTAAGTAGGTTCAGTATGCAATCCTGAAAGGGGGGGCAAGTGCCATAGGAACCAGCGTGACCCTGCAGCGGCATCCGTGCCACTTTGTACCGTGATAAAGGAACACTTACACTAGCAAGAGTGCACTTACTCCAGTGCCAGGAAGCAGCAGAGCTGCATGATCCAATGCCAAGCCATCCCCCACAGCGGCATGCATTGGCATAAAGGGGGGTTGTTCCCGGCGTTAGATGGCGGGCCAGGAACAATCAGGTTTTTTCAGCATAAAGTTACGCCGGTCAAAGAACATGGTGCACCCGTAGATACCCATCATATGTGTTTGACAGTTGTCCCCGCTTTGGCGCAGCCACGCCCCTAGGACCCAGGCAGCTTGGGATGTTGACCAAGTAGCCAGCCAATGGACTGGAGGCGGAAGAGGCCCAAGCCCCCCACTGCGATGCCCAATAGCAAAGCACCAACCCCCCTCATAAGCAATGGTCCCCTCACAGACACCTTCTGTTAGGTGAGGTGCACATAGCTCGGGATGCTACCCATCAGGTCCCTGCCTTGGGACTTAGCGCAAGCGGCACAGCACTGACTGTGGTGGCAGGAGCACAGGGAGACCGCTGTTGTCAACACTTTGCACAAACACCCATCTGGGAGAGCAAAGCATACACACTCTGTTGCTGAGCTCTCCCACTCAAGTTACACTGCAGGTATGACAGATAAACAGCCAGGACCCAACAGGATGCCCGCACTATTACAGGTAGGCCGGGCAATGCACTCCCAAACCATCTTTCCACTCTCTGTCCCCCTCCCCAGAGTTGGCAGCCCTCGTGGGCCAGGTGGCTCTTGTGCTCCTCAGCGCCAGGTAGCAGCAACAGCTCTGGGGCCCCCATGTTGCCTTTGCCCCTGTCCTGGCCAACAAGGGTGTGTGATGCTCTGCGGCTAGAGCAGAAGGGGGCATGTGACCGATGTGCAGCTAATCCCCACCCCCTGCAGTTATGGGCCTGTCCTGATGGTCACGGAGCGAGGGCTTTGGAGTTCACAACCGCGCTGCAAAACTCAGAGGTCTATGTATCTCCAAAGACAACTCAGAACCATTATGTTTCAGAGAAGCACAGATCCCTCCTTGAGAGGACGGCAAGCCGGACCCGTACACGAGCGCTGGCTGAGGCAGCACCAGGCAGTAGTCAGGGAGGCTGAGGTTGCATCAATGAAGCGAGAGGGGGAGGGGCTGATGGTGCCAGTGCCACAGACGCCTTCCCCAAAGACCCCCGACTGGACCGGTGAAACATCCTGGAGGATCCATCGTGCACCCACCAGGATGTCCGTGGTGTCCTATGGCCATGCATGCTGTTTTTTCTCAACACACTGCTGTGGGAAGCCATCCAACAGGTGGCGCTGTGCCTGCAACTGGCTACCTTTTGCTCCATCCACAGGCTTACCCAGTGGATCAACCTTCTTTCATAATGAACACCCTGCCAGAAGGCGTCTCCTGTTGAAGATCAGCCTACATGGAGAGCCACAGCAGGTGTGAATGTGAGCTACCAGCAGACCCAGAGGTGGATGTCATAGCTGGACGCCCATATGCCTGTCCCCCGCAATAAAGTTTTATTAGCTTTGACAGCTATGTGTGTGCATCTCTGACAGGGTGGATGGACGGGCAGGTGTGTGGTTTGGTTGGGGATGGGACTGTCAAAGGTGACCACCAAGATAAGGTGCTGTGGGCTGTCTGCGGGGTTCTTCTACCTTCATTGATGTTTCCAAGGTGGCAAAGCCATTCCCTTGGCTCCCCGGCCCTCACCCGATGGTGGCCAGCTCCAAGCCAGGGAATACTGGGAGATTGTAGGGGTGGAGCCTGAGGAGGGTGAGGTTTGGGGAGGGGCTTCAATGGGGGATCTCACCCTTGAGTCGACCTTATGAGGTGGCCAAAGTCCCCAGGGAAACTGATCCCTGTTTCCTGGAGATCAGATGTAATCCCAGGAGATCTCTAGCCACTGCCTGGAGGTTGGCTATTCTACCTCATCCTCAGAACTGCAGGACACCTCCCAATGGGCTTTGAGGTGCCCAAAACCCCAGGAATCTGGGGTCTCACACTGGGGAAGCCCAAACATTCAAAGACAAGGAGGGGCTGTGGCGCAGAATGAGAGGCATCTACCAATCAAGGGGGTGGCCACCTAGAACGGAATGGGGGCACCAGGTGTCACATGGGGAAATAGTTGCCCATGACAATGGGCTGCCCGTTTCCAGCCACCTGACTCTCTCTCTGGCACACAGTGCCTTCTGAGCTGGGGGAACCATCTCCCCATCATTAGGGCCTGGAGAGCCATTGTGAGTAGCTTGGATCCACCTTGCAAGGCAAGTGCTGGTGGTCTCTCTCCCAACCACCGGGGTGATGGCCTCTGGGCACCCTGAAACTTTGCCCAAAACGGCGCAGGGTGTCATCAAGGGACAGACATGACTGGAGGGGTTCTTGGGCGACCTGTCCCACTCTCTGCGACCCGTGCACTGGCTGTGGCCACTTCCCCACTGCAGTTGGTGCCACGACCTGTCTAAAGGGGTCACCCTCACCAGGGTGGGATCCCCTCTGGTCGTCAAAGTCACAGTTGACACCCTGCCGCTCCCCCCACACCCCTACGGCTCCATCCCTCCCCTCCACAAAGCCCACTTTGTCATCTAAGGTTTCAGGGGTGACTAGGATTTTGGGGTCGTACCCACAGCACAGGACTGGCAAGTGGTATGCAGTTGCGGGTCCATCCCCCCGTGGCTGTCGCTGAATATGGGGCTACGTGTTGGCCCCTGGTGCATGGCTGGAGCAACCCCCCACCCCCAGCCTCTGTTGCACTCCTTTGGGGCCAGGTGGGGGCGGAGCCACCCTCCATTTGCACTCCTTTGGGGCCAGGTGGGGGCGGAGCCACCCTCCTTTTGCACTCCTTTGGGGCCAGGTGGGGGCGGAGCCACCCTCCATCCTCCTTTGCCTAGTCCCACCCTCTCCCACCTCTCCTCAGGCCTCTAGTGCCCTCCCTCTGGTTCTGGTGAGTGTGGGGATGCCCTACCTCACAAGTTGCTTTGCCTAGTCCCGTCCCCCACCCTGACTCACTGTGGCCCCTTGTGTCTGCATTGCTCCAGCTCCCAGTCCCCAGCTCCCCCCCCCCGCCCCATGTGTCCACACCAGCGTCTGCCTCACTGTTATTTTGTTAAAAAGACCACGGTTACACAGCCTGGATAACCTACAAGAACCAATGAACTCTGACCGTGAAAGCCTTCGACAATATTTAGGAGGAAAATACTTCTCTGGCTGCACTCACCACCATATTAGTCCTTTAGAGATTTTATGAAGTTTAAACAACTAAACAGCACTATTCTCTGGGACCCATTTGATTATGACACATATTCCAAATTCTGGTGACATTTACAGTTGCTTTAGGGCGTGCAAAGGACAAATTAGCTGGATTTATAATGTGTTGGAATTGTCTGAAGATCCTCCCTCTCCAGCAAATGGACTCTCTATGTAGCTTTTTTACCATTCTACATGACCTCTTTTTAATGACAGTTGGATTACATTTTACAGAGACATTGAAGAGGAGTGTTTGCTAAATTGAGATTTTAATGCAGAGACTTCCGATAATAAAAGATTGGATCTATCTTGAAAGAGAATTGGTGACCTAGCAGCATACTGTTAAGGTTAGAAATTGAATATGAAGGATTTGGGGGCCATCTTGGTGGTCTTGAGAAGGAATCACAAGAAGATCTACGTTTTTTTCTTTTTCTCTCACCTGGGACGTTTTCGGAAAATAATACAATCCGTTTTTTTGGGGGGACACTATATATCTCTACGTACCAATACTTTTTTTTAATGTATTTTCCAAACAAAACTAGTACATTATATATTGGAACTTACTTTAAAATTACATTTCAATCATAACTAATCAGAATATAAAGAAGTGTATCTAATAATACATTTGTTATTTAGATTCTTACATTCTATTTGTATTCATAATTTTCATCTACGTGATTAAAGAATACATTCCATTTTTAGGAAAATTCAGATTTATCTACTATGTAATACAGATGTTAAGTTTGCCATATTCTGTTAATTTATCCACTCAATTAAATCTGGGTGCTCCTCTGCTTTCCACTTTTTTGCATTCATCACTCTTGCCGCTGTCACCATATACCTAAATAATTCATTATATATTTTTGGCATATTGTTGATGAACTATTTAATAACAGCAATATAACAATACCAATTTTATATTATTATTATAATGCATTAATATACTAATGTAAATATTTTATTATCTCTTATTTTTGTATTTTCCTCACGTTTTATTATAGTTTTATGTAGTTTAATCTATTTTCCCCTTTTCCCTTTTAGTGTTTCTTTTTATCCATTTTTTTCTTCTTTATCCATTTCTTTTTTTCTGTCCATATTTTTTATTTTCATTTTCATAAATGAATAAGACTAAGAAATTAAATTTGTAGTTAATTGATTAAACTAACTGCATTACCTGACTTATGAAGAATTTTAAAATTTTGATCTATAAATCGGCTGACTCATCAAATTATTGTGTATGGAATAGATGATAAAATTGTTG
This sequence comes from Euleptes europaea, assembly GCF_029931775.1. Taxonomy (NCBI): domain Eukaryota; kingdom Metazoa; phylum Chordata; class Lepidosauria; order Squamata; family Sphaerodactylidae; genus Euleptes; species Euleptes europaea. Next base: position 48,931,659 of record NC_079313.1, on the reverse strand, counting down.
ATTTTAGATATTTTTGAATAATGCTGAGTATTTAGTTTATGGAATGGTATATGGAAATACCGTATAAAATATATAAGCAAAGAACAAAGAATAGAAAGATAATAATGGTATCAGGCCATGCCAAAAAGATAAGAAGAAAAGGGATAATGGAGAGCAGGATGTCCTACAGGTAATGGACAAGCTTTCAGAAACATTGATACAGCACATTCAAACAGTTACAAACCAAATTAATTAAACAATCAGAAAAAAGAACTCAAGAAAATTTAGACAAGCAGAGGAGAGCATGCAAGAAAGGATAACAAAAAGAAGTCTTAGACGTGAAACAGGAGATCTGCACTTAGATCGACAAGACCTTTGGATGGAAAGAGCAGAACAAAGGATTGAAACTCTGGCGGTGCAGTGCAGAAGTAATAATCTACAATTTAGAGGAATTCCAGAGGATCTTGATAGAAAAAAATTAGAAGACAATTTCCATAAGCTATTACAAGACTACTTGAAGATCCAAGGAGATTTTCCAGATATTGATCAGATATTCAGAATAAATTCCAGTTTTGCATTTAAGAATAAATTGCCACAGGATATACTGGTCAGGTTTACACATAAGAAAACATGAGCCGCTATACTGAATATACAAAGAGAATCTCCACTCAAAGTGGCAGAAAAAGAAATGCAGATTTTCCAAGACTTGCCTACAAGTTTGTTGAGAAGAAGGTGGGACTGATTTCTTAAGACAAATTCTACAAAAGAAAGAAAGTATTGTTGGAGAGTCCCCGTTTGCTAGAAGTGACACTACCCAAGGGCAACAGAATAATCACTACAGTAGAACAAGCAAAGCAAGTGGCAGAAGAACTTTCCAAAGAATCTGAGAATCTGAAAGAAAATCTCTTATTAGTTCAAAAGAAAACTCTCCCAAAACAAGAAGGGGGGATAAAGGAGTACCAGATAAAGGACAAACGAGAGCAGGCTGCAACATTAGAATAAAATGGACGAAATGAAGATTCTATTGATAAACATCAACAGTCTAAATTCTCCTTTCAAGCAAGCAAAAAAATTTAATCTATTAAAAACCAAAATGCAGATACATTATGTATACAAAAAACTCATGAAGTAAAGAGGAAGATATCCAAAGGGCTACAGGATGTGCAGTAACGCCAAATCCTGTTAAATATTTGAGAATAAACTTGTCTAGACAAAACACACTATTTAAAGGCAATTAGAAAACAATGTGGGTGAAGATACACGAGGGCTGCAGAGATGGTCTAAACTAAAAATTTCATTGCCAGGATCAATTTCTACAGTAAAAATGAATGTATTGCCAAAATTAAATTTTCTATTTCAGATGTTCCCAAAAATTTTGGAGAAATGGCAGAAACAGATAAATAAATTCATATGGAATGGCAAAAAGCCAAGAATCAGATTTAAAGTTTTACAAGATGAGAAAAAGAGAGGAGGCCTAGCAGTTCAGAATATTAAATTATATTATCAAGCAGCTGGCCTGGTTTGGATTGTGGATTGAATTAAAAACCCAGATCAAAGAGTAATAAAATTAGAAACAGTATATTTGGAAGAAGGTCTACATAATTACGTATGGACTAAAAAGTCAGTCAAAAAAAAATACAATGCAAAATAGCAGCCATGTAATTAGAGATGGACTACTCAGAATTTGGGAATTTACCCAAAGAAGGGTTAGTCTTCCAATATCCCCATTAATATCCCCTATCGAGGCATACTATGATAAGAATGTGAGAAAAATGACTTTATAACATATGGAGATACTATAAACTCTTGTCTCGGATTGCTCCCCTCTGGGCCCAACCCAAACCTGGGAGCACGTGGAAGTCGGACAGCCGGTAGAGGGCCCCGGCCCTATATAGGTTCACGGGGCGGGGCTGCAGGTGGAGCAAGGGAGGAGAGGAGGGGGTCACACCAGCCCAGGGATTTAAACAGAGACAAGCGGAGGCCAAGGAGTAGGGAGGCTACAGGCTGGCCATAGGGAGCTGATTGACAGGCCAAACTGGCATCCAGGAAGGGGGAGGACAGTTCTGACTCCCCCTCTGACAGGTCTGAGGCCTAGGAGGCGCCTCTGAGTCGACCCAGCAGGGGGCAGGGCAACCCTGGATCAACGCCCGTGGAGACGCGGCTTCACAAGGAGGGGCTTGTGGAGAGAAGCCATGAAGACGCGGCTTCAAGGAGAAATTAAGATGGCAAAGGATGAAGGCAAAAAGTACAATGGCTACTATATTTTCAATTAGTTTCAAGATTTAAAAAGGACATTTACACAGCAAGAGGCTGTGTAATAGTATGCTATTGGGCAATAGTATACAGCAATAGTATGCTATTGGGCATTTTGCCAAAGAATATTTCCCAAAATATCAGAATTGTTTGGATATATGATAATGGTAGCCAGACTTACATTTGCAACAAAATGGAAAGCAGAAGAATGTCCATGTTGGGAGCACTGGGGAAATAAATTAGCTAAATATGCAGTAATGGCAAAATTACCTATATGAATAAAAGACCAAAGAATTTCAAGACAAATGGAAAGCATACTACTTATATTTTTCTTTAAAAATGAGGAGCAAAGAACAAGGTTGTTGAAATTATATATATGAATTATTAATAATGCTGTTGATATATTGTATTAAAAAGGTGTTAAGTGAGGGGAGAAAAAACCTTTAAATATATTATGCATAGATAATATTTGAACTCCATTTTCAGTATTCAGGAAGTATGCTTTTTAGAAATTAGTAATAGTAATTACCACTATTTTTTCTCTTCTCTTCTATTTCATTACAATTCATCTTATAATATAGTCTAACATTATTATTGTGTTTTATCAAGTAATGTATAGAATATGATTGTGGTAAGATTTATTATGATAATCATCATTTAACATTCATTATTATATTACTATTTACTGCTCATAATTATTGGTATCGTCATTTATTGTTTACTGTATTATTGTCTATTATATGTATACCTTTTCTTCTTTTTTCTTTTGATGTAATTGTAATTGCTGTTGGATATTGTTTCTACTCTTTTTTTCTGCTTTGTATTTATAAAAAATCTTATAAAAAAGAAATTACTAACAGAGATCTGTCACTATTTTATTTATTTATTTTAAATATCAAAGCGATACATAATACTGCTTTATTATTCTGATATTTAGAACAAGAACCACTGGAAAGATACAGAAGTAGTACATTAAAGTAGTACAGTAAGCCATGCTGTCATACCAGTTGTGATTTCTGGTAGCCATTTTTTTTTTCATATCAAACACTGACATTTCTTACTCTTCAAGCCTGAAGGAGGTAACAGTTAATTATGCTCAATCTTTGTGAAGGTAGTTGGCACTATCGCCATCTACACCTCCATTTCAGCTATATAAAGCTGCAAAAAAAACCTTTGATTTTAAAATTACAGTAAACTTTCCTTTTTCATTACTCCTATCAAGAAACTTGAATGCAACTGGTCATTCACTCTATTCATACCAAAGGAGCAGTGCACATTACAACATACAAAAATAAATACATAAGGGCTGGATTTCTGCAAGTGGAAACAATGCAAAAATCCACCGAAAAGTCCTCTTGCCTCTCCACTTCCCTGTTAAACAGAACACTGTTTTACCAGTTTCTAGTCAATGTGAAAATTTTCTTCCCAATTGTTTTGCGACACAGCAACACTCAGCCAGTGCCTCCAGAGTATGGTGATTTTCAGGCGACTTCCAGTCATGTCTTTATACCACTCCCTCCCCTCTTCTCTAAGACCTCTGCCTATCTTTCTCTAGCTCAGTGGTTCCCAACCTTTTTTTGACCAGGGACCACTAGGACTTTTTTGTTCAGTGCAGGGACCCCAAGGTTCAAAATAAAAATTCAGAGAATTTGAAAATAAACTTTAATCATAACTGTTAATTAAACATTAAACTTAGAATATTTGAATATGGTTTTTTTATAATAGAGAACTTTTAATTGAAAATATTAATTTATTATGGGTTTATAAGTTTGTTTCGCGGACCTTAATTTAGTTCTCGCGGACCCCTGGGGGTCCGTGGACCCCTGGTTGGGAACCAGTGCTCTAGCTCAACTGCATTCTTTCTTCACAGTCTTTCTTCACAATCCCCACTGACCTCCAACTTTCAATACCCCATCCAGTGATCACAACTTTTTTTTTGCCATCAAGTCACAGCTGACTTACGGCAACCCCATAAGGTTAACAAGGCATGAGACATTGAGAGGTGGCTGACCAGGACTGACCCTGTTTAGTTTCCAAGATCTGACAAGATCAGGCTAGCTTGGGCTATCTATACTATTTAGCCAACAGTTAGGGAGGAGTGACAAATTGATACATTTAGTCCTAGTAGGGGTTTTATCTGACATTTCATAATTAAATTTGGATGTGTTCAGAATATCTAAAAAGAGGAAGACCCAACAAGAGATGGATTGACTCTATAAAGGAAGCCATAGCCCTCAATTTGCAAGATCTGAGCAAGGCTGTTAAGGATAGGACACTTTGGAGGACATTGATTCATAGGGTCGCCATGAGTCGGAAACGACTTGACAGCACTTAATACACACACACATGTTCAGAATATTTCTGATGCCCAAAGCAACTGCACAGTTGAAGGCCTACTGCTAGAGATATGAAGGACTAAGGAGAGAGGAGACAGAAAGCAGTTTTCTTTCTGTCCCTCCCCAGGACTTCTTTCAATTTTTCCAACAGAAAAACTGGAAAATTTGGGGAGAACTGGAAAAAAAATCTCCTATGAAATATCTTCTCTTTTAAAATGAGTAAAATACTTAAGGCAAAGGTTTTCACACTCAGGATGTAAAGCATGAAAAAATCTGATGGCTTTTTCAACTTTCCCAAAGGAAAAATTGGGAAATTTGGGGAGCATTGAAAACAAAACAGTATTTGCAAGGGTTTTTGTGTGTTTAAATGAAAAAAATTCCCAGAAGTTTTACGTCTCTACCTACCACACCCTGTCAATTCCAAGTTGAGGTGGCAGACTTGTCCCTGTTGCACTTGCTTTAGGAGTGCTTCCAAAGTCAGCCCAACTGTGAGGCCAAACACAAGCAAGTCTGGACCATTTTTGCTTTATCTCTTTCACTTCGCTATATCCATACGAAGAACTCTCAAACAGGACTCACACAAAAAATCCAATAGTTTAGTAGTATGTTATTAATACAGTAATTTTATTTATACAATATGATACAAGTCCCTCCAGATTATGACATAAAATATAAATGAAGTGCCTTGAACACTCCAGCTCTATCATTATATAAATAATAATTGGTCCCAGGACACCACTGGAAGGTACATCACAGAAAACTTGGAGGTCAAGCAACCTTGAGATGGAGACCTCCCGGAAAATCTAATATATGACACGTTCAGCTCCATGATGGCAGAAATGTGGCGTATAACAGTAATATTAACTAATATTTATTACTAGCGCAACAGTTCAAGAAAACATCTAAAACATTTTATAGATTTAAAAAAGACAAATCCTCTCTGCAGGCACAGAATCAGAGATAAAGAGAAAGAAAATATGAGTAGTTCACAAAAAGGTATGAGAATGGGGAAAAGGTGGTCAGGTAGGAAACTAAAGAAAAGATGTGGATCTTCAGCATTTCTTCATATGCCAAATGGAGAGGTCTGTGAGTAAGTCCTGAGCCAGGGCATTCCATATGAATTACAGAGTCTAATAAAAAGAAGGATTTCAGCAAAATGTCAGGAGACCAAAGAGTCATGGAGCAGGAGAAGAGACAGCAGAAGGCAAGAAAAAATGAGCACTATCAATGATGGAAAAATTGTCCTGTTTGAATAATTGCCAATTATAAGTGGCAACCTCAAGAATTTGGAAAAATGTACTTTTTATCAAGAGATAAATTGCATTGCTAACATTTTATGTATGCATGTTCTTTTCCTTGTAACATGTGTGACTTTGTCAGCATGAGTATACTGAGCTTACTCTAGTCTCCAGACAGATCTAGGGTATGTACTGTACTTTGGGAGAGGAAGGAGTTCAGCAATCAACAGAAGTTATTTGCTGCCTAGTGTAGTGAACAATAAATGCTGCTAACCATGCACAGGCCAAAGCAACACATAAACCCAAAATACATCTCATTTGCCACAGTGAAAGAATAATTGAGAGCCTGCAGGACTGACTCAAATAAAAAGCACATTAAAAACGGGGAAACTGCATTTGAAGCACATTATTTGCAAGCTTCACAGAATTAGTAAGCAAGGAGTAGAGGTTTAAAACAAGTACAATATAAAAACTAAACCCCACGAAGAATAAAAAGGAGAATTGTGATCAAACCAGGAGGTAGAAAACGCAAGCTAAGTGGCAGATCTCACAAAAAGAGGAAGACCCAACAAATCCGATTTTTTTATTTAAATTGATTTTTTTAAATTTAAATCAGATTTTTTTAAAAATAAAATGCTTTTTGAGGAAAAATCTACCTAAAGATAGTTTTCTGTTTATGATGAATTATAGTCCAAAGGTTATTCATCATGAAATAAGGATTTGCTTTTAATTTTGTAGCATGAGGCTGCATATTCAAGCAATGTTTATATTTTTTGGTAAATGAATTCCATTAATCCATTCAGTGTCATGCTCTTCCAGAGGTTTCTGTAAGATTATTTTGAGCAATTTTTCTATCTAGAAGATATTATCACAGATGCTTGGTATTGCAGTTCTCAAAACTGTGAATTGGTGTCTGCAGAGATAACATGCCTCTTCTTCACAGCAAAAATGTTATAAATATACTGAGTTGAGATAAAAGACCTTAATCTCATTGGTCCTTTGCAAATCTATGTACATAGAATCAACCCTTTACTTCTTAAGAGCTAAGTTTCAAGAAGTTCAATGAATTGTTTGTTTGGAGTGGAACAGATCTGCACAAGGAGCTGTGTGAAGAGGGAGGGGAAAGCAGTAAAAATGAAAGTGCAGCCTTTTGAGCAGAATACTTTGTAAGTCTTTATGTAGAAAACCATTATTTAAATCTAGTCTTACTGTCTAGTGATTTAAATTGTGATTTAAATCGATTTGATTGAAATCAAATCCCCCCTGCTCACAACTGACGAAAGAGATCAAAGATGAGAATGAAAAAAAGGTAGGACAAAATAAAAGTAAACCAATGTGTTAGTTGCAGTATTAATTTATTTTTCAGTTATACTATTACAAGATCAGAACCTAACTATATCATTTAAATTACCAGCCTTGGCCACTAAAAAACAGCATGTATCCTCCCCAAACCCCATTCAGCGTTTGGTTCAGTTGAGTCGCCAATGGACTGTAATTACAAAGATGTATTCTATTTATTTTAATCCATTCATACATGTGTTCTTTGTTTAACAATCATTCAACCTTTCATTGGCATCACTTACATCACGTGATATATTATGTAATAAATGAACAATAAATGAGATTTTATTACAAAATAATTGGTCAATTTAATGCCAGAGATATTATTTTAATAGACAATTTCATGATATACCTTATTTCATTTTCAGCTGTTCTTCTAAACTTTAGAATGCCAAATACTGCTTCACAGATAAAAATCAACTTGTTGCTAGCAAGTCTGACACACTACCGCAACATCCCTCAAATTTAAAATGCAAGCATATGATCAGTTATTATCCACATTAAATCACAAGATAACTAAATCATGCATCTTTCCTAACTAAATCATGTATTTTTCCTAACTAACAAGGAAAGGTTTATGATTGCTCTTTTCTCTCAAACAATTAACTTGTATTCTTCAGGTAGCAGGCACTACACTAAAACGGCTGCTATGGGGGGGAAGGGAGTGGAACCAATCACAAAAACAGCAATGCGTATCCATAATCCCATATCACAAAATCCATACAGGATATTGCAAGGGGAGATGATGGGGAGGGGGCTCTGTAGTCACCAATAGCCTATCTATCCCATGAAACATATCAATTGTTGAGTCTTTCAGTTTCTAAATCCGTTCCCTTACCATAATCAACATTGCAAATGCTAGGAAGGAAAGAAAACCAAGGTACATAAAAACTTAGATGTACTTTCTGCTAGTTACACAGTTTATGTGATTTAGAAGATGAGATGATTTTTATACCCCGCTTTTCGCTACCATAAGGAATCTCAAAGTGGCTTACAATTGCCTTCCCCTCCCTACAACACACACCTTGTGAGGTAGGTAAGGCTGAGAGAGTTCAGAGAATACTGTGACTAGCCCAAGATCACCCGGAAGACTTCTTGCGGAGGAGTGGGGAAACAAACCCGGTTCACCAGATTAGAGTCCGCCACCCTTAACCACTACACCACAATGGCTCATATAGTGAAGAACCCAGTGCACCTAGTAAAACTCTCATTTAGGAAAAAGGAGGAAAACTGAAGCATAGAGGGCGTCCTAACTCAGGGGACTGGAAGTTTAAAATTCTGTCTCCCAGAGCATGGGAAGGAAGCCACCCGCTGCTGAAGAGGTCTTCCGACCTCAAAGTGAGAAAAGATAATTTCATAGTATCAAGAAGTTTCTGGACCGCTTGCTCTACCATAACAGAGCCAAAATTCCTATAACTCATTCAAGTGAACAGAAAATTATTCTGCTGTTGAGAATAGAAAAATCATTTCACCGTGCACACCTATAACCGTAATGAAGAGTAGAAGGTACACAACATACCTTGCAAATTCTGTGGAGCAATATGCTTTGGAGCATCTTTGCTTTGGGGTCCAGAAAGGCCGGGGGGAGGCAATACTGAAACTTTAAAATGTTTCTATATTATCTTTCCAGAGTCAGCGAGGCATACCAATAAAACAAACACTTAAAAAATTAAAATCTGGATTAAACCATGATTATTGCTTTACTCGTTTTGTAAATTCACTTGACATCTAGCAACAGAAGCTGGGCACAGGGGGGAAACTATTAAAAGTCCCTTTTCCAGCACCCAGACTGGAGGGAACTTTACATGTCAGCAACTCAACAGGAGAGACAAAATGTTGGAGACCAGCTTTTTGCCATTGACAGTGGTTTGCCTCCACACAATACATATACTACATTTTAACCTAACAAAAACCTCAAACCTAAACAATCATGCCAATTAATACAAACATAAACATTATGTTCTGTGATAAACTAATAATCCAGCAGCTAAATCTTCACTGCTCTTTAACCAGGAGCCAGAAAAGCCTGAGGGTGCAAGAAGGATGCCTTGGTACTTACTGTGAAGGCTCTTTCTCTTCCAAGGCGAAGGGCATCTTATAATTGGGTGTTTTCCCGCTGCTTCCAGGAGGCAGGACCAAAGGAAACTTCCTGTCTCCTTGGCGGGAAGACCGCCCACTATCCTCAGTTACTGGCTTGCCTTGCTCCTAGAGAATTGCTAAACAAAACTGAGAACAGTACACATGTAAGGAAGGAAACAGGAGTGTTTAAAACATTGAAGAGTGAACCTAAATGACCCCAGATGGTTAAATGGTAACTGGGCCGCCAAACGGGCAGAAAAAACTTGAGAACTACAGGTCCATACGCACTGATTGAGTGCTAACAAGGCAGGTGTTGGCCGTGTGAGCGTCATGTATTTCTTGGTCTATTGATCAATGGAACGAGGAGCAACCTGGTCTGCGAGTAGCTATTCCATCCGGGTGGGCCAGATGCCCTTCGCCTCGGAAGAGAAAGAGCCTTCACGGTAAGTACCAAGGCATCCTTCTCCTCCGAGGCAAGGGCATCTTATAATTGGGACCTTCTAGAGCTCCCAGAGAGGGTGGGTCAGTTCTCTTCCAGCACGTGTTGAAGGACCCTGAGTCCAAAGGCCGCCTGAGCAGATGACCAGGTGTTAATTCTGTAGTGCTTGATGAATGTATTAATAGAAGACCAGGTGGCCGCACGGCAAATTTCGCCAACTGGGGCTTGCCGGTTGAACGCCGCTGAGGTCGCCGAACTGCGAAGGGAGTGAGCGGTGATCCCTTCTGGAGGAGTGACCTTTGTAGCTTTGTAGGCTTCTATGATGCACCTACGCAGAGTGTAGCTTATGGAGGCGGACGACATTCTTAACCCCTTGTTGGGGTTGGAGATATTGATGAACATCAAGTCAGACTTCCGGAACTCTTCTGTCCTATCGATGTAGATGCGGATAGCTCTGCAAAGGTCCAGGGTGTGCCATGATTTTTCGGCCTGACAAGAAGGTTTCGGGCAGAATAATGGCAGCAGTCCCTGAGGCCAGGGAAGGAGAAGGGCATTCATTCCCTCTGCTCTTGGGTGGAAGTACCTGGAAAAGAACCAAGGGGTCTTGTGGTTGTAGGCGGACGCGAAGAGATCTATTACGGGTTGACCGAACCTGTCTGTGATGGCCTGGAAGGTCATCTGGTCTAAGGACCACTCTCCCTCTTCCACTGTCTGTCGACTTAGCCAGTCCGCTTGTGCATTCAGGACTCCGTTGATGTGCTCCGCCTTTAAGGATTGCACGTTGGACTGTGCCCACTTGAAAATCAGGGACGTTCCTGGTGAAGGGCCGAGGACCTGGTCCCTCCCTGCTTGTTGATATACGCCTTCGTGGTCATGTTTTCCGAGCGCACGAGGACGTGATGGTGTTGAATGTCCCTTGAGAACGCCCGCAAGGCTAGCCGAACCGCCCGAAGCTCCAGGAGGTTGATGTGGAGCTTCTTTTCCTGTGGTGACCAACGACCTTGCGCTACCTTGGAGTTGAGGGTCGCTCCCCAACCTTCTAGACTGGCGTCCGTGAAGACTTGAAGCGGATGGTCATGGAGGTACTTCAGAGCCTTGCCCAGATTGGATGGGTTGGTCCACCATTGGAGGCTGTGTTTCACAGAGAATGGCAGTAGGATTAGTTTGCGTGTCTTGCGGGTGATGTGTCTTTGAAAAGGCCGAAGCAGCCACTGGAGTGGGCGGAGGTGGAATCTTGCCCATGGAACGATGTTTATGCACAAGACCATGTGACCCATGAGTTTTGCTAGCGCCTTTAGACTGGATCTTTTGTTCAGTATAGTGGCTCTGGCTAAGGTGATTATCTTGTGGATTCTTTTCCGTGGCAGGGAAAGGCTGTTCGTGGTTGAGTTTATATGGACTCCGAGGTGGATGATGTTCTGGGAGGGTTCCAGGGAGCTCTTCTCCAAGTTGAGGATGTATCCGTGCTCCTGAAGGATCTGTGCCACTCTTGCAGTATCCACCAGGGACTGGTGTCGAGACTGTACGCATATCAGGATATCGTCCAAGTAAGGGTGGACTTGGATAGATTCCTGTCTGAGGGTTGCCATGATGGTGATAAGGATCTTGGAGAAGACTCGGGGCGCTGAGGAAAGACCAAAGGGGAGTGCCCTGAACTGATAGTGTTCCTGGGCATAGGTAAAGCGGAGGAATTGTCTGTGAATGGGATGGATAGGGATATGAAGGTATGCTTCTTTTGGGTCCAGCGCCGTCATGTAAGTTCCTGGTAGGAGGGATTCCACAATGGAACGCATTGTTTCCATCCAAAAACGCTTCTTCAGGATCCTGCGGTTGACAAACTTCAAATCCAAAATTGCCCTCCAGTCCCCATTTGCTTTGGGAACTGTAAAAAAGACGGAATACACTCCCTGAAACTTTTCTTGGGTTGGGACCATCTCTATGGTCCAGCTGTTGGAGATGGAGAATGGTCTGAAGAGTTCTTTGATGTTTCTTCCTTTTTGATGGTAGTGGGGAAGGAATGAAGCGATCCGGAGGAGGGGTAGAAAATTCCAGGAGGTAGCCCCTGGAGACAATTGGCATAGTCCAGTTGTCGGGGTTCGATTGTTGCCATCTTGTTGTGAACGCTTGCAGCCTTCCTCCGAAGGGGAGGGAGCTGGAGTCATTGGGGGTTAGTTTTGGCAAACTTGTCGGATTTATCCGACCGGGTTTGCTGGCCTTGCCTAAGGAATCTGCCACCCTTACGAAAGGTTCGGGAGTTGGAGCTATTGTTGCTCCAGGACCCTTTCCGGGACTCTGACCTGTATCTGAAGGGAGCTCTGGGGGCACGAAAGGACTGATATCCGGATGGGCGATTGTCCTTTCTCAATTGCTTAGGCATCACGTGTCTTTTGTCCCTAGTTTCTACTAGGATTTTGTCTAACTTCTCTCCAAATAACCTCACCTCTTGGATCGGTTAGGCCATCAATGTAGACTTGGCCTTAAAATCGGCAGGCCAAGCTCTGAGCCATAGTGCTCTTCTGACTGAGGTGACCGAAGCCATGGATTTGGCTGAGAAGGAAATAGCATCCAGAGAAGCATCAGCCATTAAGGAAGTTGCCGGCCATCTTGGATATGTGGCCAGCTTCTTCTAGTCCCTCGCTAACCCGCACTAGCGGAAAGGAGGGGAGACGAAACGAGGGGGGGGAGGGAGACCAAAAACGGGGAAGAACAGGCACAAAGGGAAAGGATTTTTTTTTTTTTTAAGGAATTAAGCTAGAGCTAAAGGAGGTCGCTGCTCTCCGGAGCAAGGCAGGACGAAAACTGAGGATAGTGGGCGGTCTTCCCGCCAAGGAGACAGGAAGTTTCCTTTGGTCCTGCCTCCTGGAAGCAGCGGGAAAACACCCAATTATAAGATGCCCTTGCCTCGGAGGAGAAAAGCTAGCCTCTGACTACTTATGCTTATGACAGATGATCTCCTTTAATAACTGATTGGCCCAAGATTTGCAGATATGTCACACTTGTTTTGGCTGCCATTGGCTTAGCCACTCACCTGGTTGCCTGTAGCAAATCAAATTTGTTCCCCAGAAGAACCATGGACTTTCCAATCTCTGTTATTGGAAAAGAAAAAGGAATATCCATAAGTCCCATCTTTAGAAACAAGCTTTATGGTAAAGGCAACTACATTCTGAAGATTACACGGAGCCTTTTACTTCTTCCAGCCTTAAAATAACAGCACTAATCCTGGAAGAAAGGGATAGCATTGTGCACAGCTTCTAGCCAACTGCTTAACAACACTGTGCTGTTTCTGAGCTAGTAAATATGATAGAATGCTTAGGTGTTTGCCTGGTGTATTTCCCTCTCTGCTCCTCTGACAGAGAGGCAGAGAGGAATAAACAAAAGCTAGTAGCTGCCCCAGTGCCCTGTTTGTGCACACTGCAGCAATTCCTTCCGCCCTCTACACCTTCTATGTTTAAGCTGAATCTATGGAGAGGTGGGGCTGCTCCTTGAAGACTAGAACCAGCCCAAGTGTCTTCTCACTTGCTCACTTCTGTATTTTCACACTCTGTATAGAGAAAAAGGATGGCTGCAAAGTGAATAGTATGGTGTGTAGATGGTGGCTAGCATAGAGGAAGTAGGGGCAAAGACACAGCAGAAGCATCGCACTCCCCTTCTCTTTGCCCCCTGGACCCAATTCCTCTGTATCTATTTAAGATGTACACTGAGGAAGGGATAGTGTACAAGAAAGAGAAAAAGGGACCTAGGTATCTTAATTTCACTGAGTAGTAATGATTAGGAAGTCTCTAGAAGGGCAGCATACTTAAATAATAAGTTTGCCAGTAATGTACTATGAAGCATGCTATGCATTTTTTCTCGGGTCTTACAATGAAAAAAAATTATCAAAGTAATGAATACTTAAGCAAGTACTGTTTATTTTCAGGGTAAGCACATATCAGTTCTAAAACCACCATTACCCCAAAACAAATAACAATTTATATGTTTCAAACGTTGAATGGGGAGAAGCCATGGCTCAGTGGTACAGCATCTGCTTGGTACTCAAAAGGTCCCGGGTTCAATCCCCAGCATCTCCAATTTAAAAGATCAGGTGGTAGGTGATATGAAAGACCTCTGCCTGAGTCCCTGGAGAGCCGCTGCCAGTCTGAGTAGACAATAATGATCTTAATAGACCAGTGGTATGATTCAGTAGAAGGCAGCTTCATGTGTGATTATGTGTGATTTCAAACTCATTCTAATAATATGGAAGTGTGGCCTAAACTAATCTTCGGGCAGAGTTCATGACAAGAAATTATCATTTATGAATATAGAAAAATCCTGAACTAGCCAATACAGAAGATTTGGATCTAATTCTCACACATCCAAAGGACAAAGATATAACTCCTTTTAATGCTCTTAAATACTAAGCACCAAATTATAACTCACGTGTAAGAAAATACTGGGGAATATTGCTGAAAAATCAAAAAAGATTCATATCTATTAAACATCAGTTAATGTAGTATGGGGGAGAGTGTCATAAATCTCCCTAGGTAATCTTTAGCCAGCCACTCTTTCTCATTCTAACCTACCACACAGGGTTGTTATAAGGACAAAGGGGGGGCTTATGTACAGTCCTGGAAACTACTTGCAAGACAGGGTGGGAGCAACCTGGAGGAAAGGGAGGATAAAACGTAAAACAGATACTCCAAGGAGCATGCATTTTGAGGAACATGTAAGATTGCACATAAAGTGTATATATTATGCTAAATTCCTTGTTCTTCAAAACATAAAAGGCATATTTCTGATGATATAAATAATGCCTGATATTTATACATGGCTTTCAGCAACCAGTGCTTAATACCCATCATCATAGTAATCCTTACAACTGCCTGACAAGGTAGGTCAATACTGCAAATGAGGGTAAAGGGCTTGCCATCGTGTGAGTATGTGGCTGAAACTTGATTTCAAACTTTGTATTCCTGGATCACAGCTTATTATCTTAGCCACTATGCTAAACTAGATCATATGTACATTGAATCGGGCTTCTTTTCCTAGTTAGCAAGCAGAATACTACTGAACAAAAAAAATCAGACTGAACCATTTAGGACATCAAGCCACAATATACACTGTTTTACTATCATACCAAAGCAGTCTATTTCTGAAAATTAGTGCATTTTCTCTCTACGCAGAACAGCACATAACCACAAACCTTTACTAAATCCAAGAGTCAGAATACATGCAGATGAACTCAAGCATCCTTTGATTTTGAAAACAAAACCTTTATCACCTACCACCATTTGTTACAGGGCTGCAGCCCTGTAACAAATGCTAAACCACTTTACCTTCATGTCACAATGTAATTTGCAAGGATTTGGCCATTGCTCTTACTAGGGTTTTTAATTAAAAAAGTAAATTCAACACATTTTGAAATGCACTGACCTCATCTTGAAAAGCAGTGAGACAAGTGCCATTTCAAAGATATTGTTGTCAAGTTTTGATAAAAGTTATCACATGCATAACTCATGCTTCATCCAAGATATTTGAGAATGGCTCTCAAGCAGTTATCAAAACCACCCTAAAAACTAGCTAGGTTAGAGAGAGGGTGACTGGCTCAAGATTCTCTGATGAACATCATGACTGAGGGAGAATTCAAATCCATGGTCAAGTCCAACTTAATAAACAAAAAGTTCAATATAAGTCAAACTGAGGGTAACCATTGTTGTTTAGAATTATTTAACTGTTTGTGGATCCTGCACATGCCTCTTTAGTTTCAGTTGGACTGCCAGATACACAGGTTGCTCTATAGACTCTCTTTTATCTATCCTGACCAATTTTTTTAATGCTGCAAACCATGACAGACATTATAAGATAATTTTCCTTGTAGAACTAATACAAATTCTTTTAAGGGGTATTTGTATGCAAGCAGTATTCTACATACAGGTTCTTATATATACATATCTAATGATATCCTGGGGACAACTTGAGGTGGGAACAAGTGAAGGTAAGAGAAGATAACTGTGTTTTGAGGAAAGATAATTCTAAGAATACCATGGCAAAAATAAATAAATAACATTCTCAAATCATTGGTTTGAGGAATGCAACCTATGAAAGAAAGTAGTTTGGAACTGTTTCCTACTGTTATACCTATTGGCCTCTGTCACATCATTCTAGACTCTTCACCATGCCTAGTTTTTACAGTAATACTATGACAGCTACATGACCATCCTTAAGAAATGAATCATCATACATTTCAGAAAGAAATCACCATTCTTATTATACAAACAGCAAATGGAGGGCCACCAGCAGACATTATTTTTCTTAGCATAGTGTCAACTTTCTAGAACTTGGCAAACTTCTGGACAGATATAAATCTCATCATTTGACACAAACCAAGTTCACATTCTTAGACCCTTGTTCTCTTTGTTTCCCAAGTCACACTTTAAGCACATGTAGGGGAAAAAAGAGTTGGTTTTTATGCCCAAATTTTCTCTTTTTAAGGAGACTCAAACCGGCTTACAATTGCCTTCCCTTCCTCTCCCAACAGACACCTTGTGAGGTAGGTGGGGCTGAGAGTTCAGAGAGAACTGTGACTAGCCCCAGGTCACCCAGCAGGCTTCATGTGAAAGATTGGGGAATCAAACCAGGTTCTCCAGATTAGAGTACACCACTCTTAACCACTACACCAGCTCTCTAGCAAAAGCAAAAATTGGGAATGCTCTGACAGATATCTACTTGTTCTACAGTACTCAAAAGTTCACAAAAAATTGCTTTCTGGAGTCAGCACTTTTCACTAAGCCACCAGCACCATCTGTGCTGGGAAACAAAAGTCCTGTCACACTGAACATTTCTTTGTACTGTCATCTTGTAAGAAAAATTATAACAGTGTTTTGATACACTGAGGTACAGTTTGGTTTGGACATTACAAAGGTTCTCAAACCCTCTCCATCATAGTGGTTTCTCATCAGGCAGAGGGAAGCAAAATGTGTTAAAGCTGAGGTGCCCTTGAATCTTACCTATGCTCAAGCAGCAAATTCTTCAGCCCCAAATGCTTTCACATCTTGAATCTTGCACCTAAGAAAAACACACAGTAAACATTTCAAAACATTAGTTCACCAATCACAAAACAATTACATTCTTAAACAATAACTGCACATAATATTACACACTATAACAGTTAAAAAATTGTTTTAAAAGTGATTAAACTCTGTAAGGCCAATATACTAAAACTTTTCTTACTACACAAATTAATAACACAAAGAAAGAAAGGCAACAGATGTATACTTACACAGCAACTTCAATTCACAGCAACCTAGAATGCCTTACAAGAGAGCCTGAAGGCTGCTGCCAGTACCAAGTACCTTGCACAACATCACTTTCCGCCCCCAATCTCCACATGTACTAGAACCACTATCCTATGTTTTTAGAGGTTGTAAAGTTACAAGAAAAGGACAGGCTTCATTACTCAACAGTGACCAGAACCGAAAGTTTCAGAACCACACAACAAAGCATAGAATTATCTAATGCATTCCACTCCCAACCTGGAAGAGACTGGAACACATGGAATTAACTAATAAGCTCAATGCCACAAGGAGCTACAGAACTGGCCACCATGTAGTGTGACCCTTAGAATCTTTCTAGTGGCCAATGAGACTCACTATCAAGTAAGTGTGCATAGGGTTGCAGGCTTTATAGCATCAACGGCTGCCTCTGGTGTGACTTGCAGAGGGGAGCAAAGGACCCTAAGAATGTTTCCAGTGGCCAATGAGACTCACTATCAAGTAAGTGTGCATAGGGTTGCAGGCTTTATAGCATCACCTGCTGCCTCTGGTGTGACTTGCAGAGGGGAGCAATGGACCCTAAGAATGTTTCCAGTGGCCAATGAGACTCACTATCAAGTAAGTGTGCACAGGGTTGCAGGCTTTATAGCATCACCGGCTGCCTCTGGTGTGACTTGCAGAGGGGAGCAAAGGACCCTAAGAATGTTTCCAGTGGCCAATGAGACTCACTATCAAGTAAGCGTGCATAGGGTTGCAGGCTTTATAGCATCACTGGCTGCCTCTGGTGTGACTTGCAGAGGGGAGCAAAGGACCCCAAGAATGTTTCCAGTGGCCAATGAGACTCACTATCAAGTAAGTGTGCATAAGGTTGCAGGCTTTATAGCATCACCAGCTACCTCTGGTGTGACTTGCAGAGGGAAGCAAAGGACCCTAAGAATGTTTCCAGTGGCCAATGAGACTCACTATCAAGTAAGTGTGCATAGGGTTGCAGGCTTTATAGCATCACCTGCTGCCTCTGGTGTGACTTGCAGAGGGGAGCAAAGGACCCTAAGAATGTTTCCAGTGGCCAATGAGACTCACTATCAAGTAAGTGTGCACAGGGTTGCAGGCTTTATAGCATCACCGGCTGCCTCTGGTGTGACTTGCAGAGGGGAGCAAAGGACCCTAAGAATGTTTCCAGTGGCCAATGAGACTCACTATCAAGTAAGTGTGCATAGGGTTGCAGGCTTTATAGCATCACCGGCTGCCTCTGGTGTGACTTGCAGAGGGGAGCAAAGGACCCCAAGAATGTTTCCAGTGGCCAATGAGACTCACTATCAAGTAAGTGTGCATAAGGTTGCAGGCTTTACAGCATCACCAGCTACCTCTGGTGTGACTTGCAGAGGGGAGCAAAGGACCCTAAGAATGTTTCCAGTGGCCAATGAGACTCACTATCAAGTAAGTGTGCATAGGGTTGCAGGCTTTATAGCATCACCGGCTGCCTCTGGTGTGACTTGCAGAGGGGAGCAAAGGACCCCAAGAATGTTTCCAGTGGCCAATGAGACTCACTATCAAGTAAGTGTGCATAAGGTTGCAGGCTTTACAGCATCACCAGCTACCTCTGGTGTGACTTGCAGAGGGGAGCAAAGGACCCTAAGAATGTTTCCAGTGGCCAATGAGACTATCAAGTAAGTGTGCATAGGGTTGCAGGCTTTATAGCATCACCGGCTGCCTCTGGTGTGACTTGCAGAGGGGAGCAAAGGTGGAGGGAATTTGAAGCAATGTACCAGCAATTAAACCCTACCAAACATCTCCCCATCAACAAAAAGTGTGTGTGTGCATATAAACCACCTGGTCTCTAGCAAGGCAGGGGAAAGCGAGGCCAGGTGGAACATGCCTGCCTATGCCATTTTAGATCATTCCCAGTGGGTAGCCGTGTTCGTCTGTCTGCAGTAGTAGGAAAGGGCAAGAGTCCAGCAGCACCTTAAAGACTAACAAGAATATTTTCTGATAGGGTGTGAGCTTTCGTGAGCCAGAGCTCACTTCTTCAGACACCTGAAGAAGTGAGCTGTGGCTCACGAAAGCTCATATACCCGATGCCATTTCACAGAGTGGTGCCAATCCGCTGCCAGGGTGACCTCACCCTGCGGCCTTCGCGGGGCCACCGCCGCTCTCGCCGCTCCGGCTTCTCCCTCGCCCCCCACCGCCCAAAGTTCCTCCTCGGAAGCCACAGGCGTCCCTCCGCTGACTGGCTCCGCCGTTTCATGTGACCGAACAAAACCCTCCTCGGAGCAACGGCCCTTTGTGTCCGGCCCGCTCGCGACCCGCGGCAGGTTCGGAGAAGGACGCCCCTCGAGACCAATCCCTTCTCTCCCCTGCCTCATCCGGGAGGGAAGCCCCGCCCACGAAGCCCCCGGGGGTGTCGCCACTCACCCCGGGCGGACACGGCCCGGCCTGGTCGAGTCCCTCCGCCGCACCAGCGGCAGCCGCCATGTTCCTTGATGCGACAGGATGAAACGGAGACCCCTCCCCCACTCCCCTCTCTGTCCCCTCCCCTCTCTGGCTTCCCGGCGCTCTCGCGACAGCTCTCGGCCCGCGACGACGCGCGAAGCTCTCCTCCCCTCCCCCACCCCCCGGTCCCTTGCCCTAACCCACAGTAACAACAAAAATAATAATATCCATAACGGGAAACTCACGGGCTCGCCAGGGCGTACGTCACTTGATGGGGTTACGCACGGCGTCGTGACGACACCACGCCACTTCTGATGCTCGCTCACACGCGTTCCCCTCCGCCCCCCCGTCGAAACGCAAGGCGCATGCGCATTGGGTTTTCAGCGTTTTCAGGGCAAGTTGATACGAGGATCGCTTCACAAGGCACAAGCTATCTTTTTTTTATATATATATATATATACACACACACATACACACATCTATCTATCTATATCTATATATATCTATAGATATAGATATAGATATAAAAATTAATAAAAAATTTTATATATATAACAAAACAAACACAATAATAATAATATAAAACAAATTTTAAAAAGAAAATACAAAAGAGTATCTATATATACTTATTAATACATTCGTGGTTACAAAATTATAAAGTTCAAAAAGTTATTCTTGAGGAATAACTCCTGATGTCCCGCTTCTAAAAAGAGGGTTAGTGGAGAGATTGCCTTATTGGGCGCTGGGAAGTCCACGTTCCCGTCCCTGCCTGCTTCCCCTGGCTGGGTGGCCTTAGTGAGTCACTTATCTCTGGGCCCAGCAGCAGTGTGGAAGGAAGACAGGATAAAATTGTACTAAAGAAATATATTAAATATCTCGCCTTTCGCCAAAAGTATACCACTAAAACCGCTTACACAGTGTTAACACCACTACAGTAAAAGTCACACTACAACAGTAATATTCGTTTAAAACACTTTATGCCAACTTTCCACTTAGTCCAGGTCCCCAAGGCAGTACATTAAAATAATAGAATCATAGAGTTGGAAGGGACCACCAGGGCCATCTAGTCCAACCCCCTGCACAATGCAGGAAATTCACAACGACCTCTCCCCCACACCCCCAGTGACCCCTACCCCATGCCCAGTAGATGGCCAAGATGCCCTCCCTTTCATCATCTGCTTAAGGTCATAGAATCAGCATTGCTGATAAATGGCCATCTAACCTCTGCTTAAAAACCTCCAGGGAAGGAGAGCGCACCACCTCCCGAGGAAGCCTGTTCCACTGAGGAACCTCTCTGTTAGAAAACTCTTCCAAATGTCTAGAAGGAAACTCTTGATTTAATTTCAACCCGTTGGTTCTGGTCCGACCATCTGGAGCAACAGAAAACAACTCGGCTCCCTCCTCTATATGACAGCCCTTCACTTGAAGGTGGTTATCATATCCCCTCTCAGTCTTCTCTTCTTCAGGCTAAACATACCCAGCTCCTTCAACCTTTCCTCATAGGACTTAGTCTACAGACCCCTCACCATCTTTGTTGCCCTCCTCTGGTCACGTTCCAGCTTGTCTAGATCTTTCTTAAATTGTGGTGCCCAAAATTGAACACTGTACTCTAGGTGAGGTCTAAAATAATAATAAACATTTAAAATTGTAAAATAATTAAGTAAAAACACAAACTACACGAGAACCAGGGAGGACAAATAGCTGCTACTAGGGGTATGATTAGGGTTGCCAACCTCCAGGTGGGGCCTGGAGATCTCCTGGAATAACAACTGACCTCCAGATTAGAAGAAGAATTGGTTTTTATATGCCGGCTTTCTCTACCACTTAAGGAAGACTCAAACCAGCTTACAAGCACCTTCCCTTCCCCTCTCCACAATAGACACCCTGTGAGGTAGGTGGGGCTGAGAGAGTGTGACTAGCTCAAGGTCACCCAGCTGGCTTCATGTGTAGGAGTGGGGAATCAAACCCAGTTCTCCAGATCAGAGTCCACCACTCCAAACCACCACTCTTAACCATGATACCTAGACCTAAAAAGCCTAGGCCCTAAATAAAGGCCCTTAGGGTTTCATTTGGCTCAAACGTGCATACCTAAAGGTCTGACAGAGGTATGATTTAGATGTGTCTAGCATTCACAGCTTTGGGAGAGGAATAACAGATAACAGAAACGGCTGGGAGATCGCAACAAGTGCAGGTCGGCCTTGAAAAGTGGCCAAGAGTTACTTAAGTGACGTAAATATGGCCAGAACACACCTTGTGTTCCTCCTCCGAAGATGGCTGCACAATCCTCCTCCGAAGATTGCTGTACAATCGCAGTCGGAGTTTAAGTATATAAGATAGTAAGTTGTACACATGCTTGAATAATAATGAGTCGATGTGCCAATTAATAATATGTGCTTTCCAAATATGTATAACGGAAGGAGGAAATGAAATGCTTTATATAGTTTGTGATTGTGAGTAATGGTGTGCTTCTCTCTTCAGCAGCCTCTTGAGCTGAGGGGGGGGCACCTTATTTGTGCGCACAGATATAAACAATGTTATTTTGCGCTTGTTAATCTTTCTATAAAGTGGTGAAAAATGGAGTGAGCATGCAGTGGTTGCAGACTTTATGGAAATTAGTTCAGACCCTACAAAATATAAGTGTCTAGGAGGAACAAAAGTGTTGGTTTTGTAAGATCCTAAGATGCCTAAAATTCCTGAAGAGCCACCTCCTTTTTTTAATGTTTTTATTGAATTTTATAGGATACAAAAGGAAAGAGGGAAGGGGATATAGCATCCGTCTGCAATAGATAAACATTATTTTTGGTCATTAATATATATTTCTGATATATAGCTGATTATATTTTCTACTTTCTTCTTGAAGTTCTAGAAAATTAAAAATACTACGCTTAGTCTACATGTTAGATACATAGGTATAGAATGGCTGCCGCTTTTCATAAAAACAGTCTACAGAATCATTATCTGTTAGATTCAACATAAAAGTCATTTTTGCCATGTTACTCTAACATCTTATCTTTCCAGTCATCAACATCCAGTGTAGTCTTTTGTTTCCATCTTCTTGCCAAGGCAACTCTATCAGCCGTTGGTGTTATACTTAATAAAAAATATTTTGGGTCTAAATTTATTTTCTGATTTGTATTTCGCATTGAATTTTCTTCCAATACAATTGTAGCTTTGGGCAAGTCCACCAGACATGGAAATAAGAACCGTCTGTCTCCTGGCATTTCCAACATGCCCCTTTTTCCCTTTTGAGTGTGTCATCTGAGAGATCATATTCGGCGTCAAGTACCATCTGTAAGGCATTTTATACCAATTTTCTTTTACTTCTTGACTTAACAGTGTACTTCAGTTCTCAGGTGTAAAGCTTTTCCCATGTTTCCATCGTGACCATTTCACCAAAGTTTTGCATTCATTTAATCATATTTTATTTCACTTGTTCTTCTTCTGAATCATATTTCAATAACAGTTTGTAGATTTTTCTTCGGAGATGATCGTTACTTTTAGTTATAATTGTTTCAAATTCTGTTAATTCTCTCATTGTCCCTGATTTCAAACAATCTTGCTTGAGACTGGATCTCAACTGAAGGTACATCAACCAATTCAGGGTTTTAAATTCATCTTGAAGCAATTGAAAGCTTTTAATTGTTCCCGTTGTGTCAACCATATCCCGATATGTAAAATGTGTTGCATGTCTTATCGTACCCTCATAATATGCTTCAATCAGTGACATCATAGGTGGCGGAGAGGGGCTAATTCTCTTTTTGTAGTTATTCCACACTTTCAAAAGCCCTGGTTTGATCTCACAATCTTCAGGATTTCTTCCTTGTTGAAGAGAAAGTTTAGGGTTCCATAAAGCCTTATGGAAACTCTGTGATAGGTCTGCTCTTTCCAATGTGATATTTCTATCTTTCGGTTGCTTGATCCAGTCTACAATCCAAGTCAGGCAGGCAGCATAATAGTAAAATTTGAGATTTGGTAACGCTAATCCACCTCTCTTCTTGTCGACTTGTAATACTTTAAATCGGACTCTTGGTTTCTTCCCATTCCAGACAGAAATGGTAGAAAGAGCCACCTCCTTATTGCCTTCCTCCAACAGCTCCCACGGCACTGCTGCCACTCTTGGGTCCTCCACAGCCAGTGCAGTTGGGAGGGGGTGGGGGTTGTTCCTCCGGCGGGCACAGTCTCCAGAGGCTGCTGGATCAAGAATAGGATCAGATCATGGGTCTGAAGGGAAGGAGGAAGAGCACCCCCTGGTAAAAGATGAGGGGAGTTTTGAAACAAAGTCAGGGACTGGGAGACACTCTGGCCGACAGTCTCACCCTTCTATAATGTCGAGTTGTAATAAACTGGGGATTTGGACTGAAGAGAAAAGGAATGGTATGCCTTTAAGAGAACAGCTCATCCCTGATGCACAGGGACAGACCCGCAGAGCTGGTTTACACTCTGTTTCACACATCAGATCATTAGAACTGGAAACAACAAAACTCTCCCTATTCTAGAGACCTAGTTTAACTGAATTTGTAATTCCTACACACAATCCAACGTATCAGGTCATGCAGCAGTTGCTGTGTATCCTGCTTATTACGGAGGAGGAAAGGTCCCTTGTTTTGGCTGTTGCAAGAAAGCAAACTGAGAGGTTGGCAAAAGCACCTGGAGACTTCAGATGTACATAGCATGTATGGTTTATGGTCTTAGGAATGGGATTCCTAAGAAAAAGGATTTTGCACAAATATGGGGTATAAAGCAGATAAAGGATGAGGATCTAACAACTTCCTTTGAGTGGATCCATGCAGCATTTCAGCAATGGTCAGACAATAACCCGGATAAGTGGGGAAATAGACAGTTATTTAATTCAGTTGTTTTGGCTAACAGTGCCTCATATAAAACAGAAAGAAAGAAATTGAATAAAATGGAGGCGCTTATGGCCGAGGAACCCCAAAAGTTATTGGAAGTGATTTATAAGGTTTTTAATGAAAGAGATAAGAAAGTAGAAGAGAAAGAGGAGAGAAAATACAAGAAGAGAGAAATGGCTTTAGTAGCTGCATTGAGGCAGGTATCGCCCAGGGGGGAAGACAGGGGCAATCATGGAAGAAGTTGGGAGGGGTCGTTTACAAGGAGGTACTCCACTATGGGAAAAGAGGAAGAAAGAGGGAGAACAAGAATGGACAGGGCAAGGTAGATTGGGAAGGAATCAATGTAAGTTTTGTAAGACGTAGGGACACTGGAGTCAGGAGTTTCCTGAGAGAAGAGAGAAAGACAACTACCTTAAGGAATTGGTAGAACCTGAAAAGAGGAGAGCCTTTACAGTGGCCTGGTTACAAGTGTTTCCATCAGAAATCATCCATGGTAGATATAATAGTATTCCATATGGTCAACAGTTTTGCCCCTGTTCTGTTGACCAGATAGAAGACCTGCCACATGTTCTTTCCCATTGTGCCCTGTACACCATGATACTACCTAGATTGATACAGTGCATACCACAGGTGCTGGTCTCAGAAGAAGTGCGAGTAAGGTTCTTGTTGGTGGATGTACTTTTACTTATTACACAGAGAGTGGCCTCTTTTTTCATTACAGCACTTAAACTAAGGAAAAGTTTTAATAGGCCTGATATAGGTAATGCAATGGCTTGACATGGTCCGCAATATGCTGGCAAATGATTTTAATCAGGGGAGGCAGTCTTTGTTGTTTTACTTCGATGTGTAGTAGTAGATGTTATTGTGATTTAGGATCAATACATGCTGTGGGTTGAATTTTTTTAGGGTATAGTTGGATTGTTAAGGTCTTTGACCACAACATGAATAAATTTAATTGACTGAGAAATTTCCTGAGTGAGTTATCTGACATGATGACCATTGTGAAAACTTCACCCAAATGTCTTGCTTTGTTTAAACACTTTCAGCAGGCAGAGAACATACATCTGAGTCACTTTTGCCCCACTAGGTGGACTGTTAGAGCAGCTGTTATGGTACCCTCACAGGCCCGCAGCTACCCTGGGACACCCCACAAGTGTACAGAACTGAAGCTGGTGCGCAAAGGATGGAAACACTGCTGTGTAGCCAGAGACAAAAGGGGTCTCCTGGCATCCATCTTGTTTGGGCAAGGCTGTAGCAAGCTGACTGGGCTAAGTCCAGGCATGTTCCCATGCTTTCCCCCAAGAAGACAATAGAGACTCAGTGGAAACAAAGAGACAATGGACAAGCATTTAGCATTTCTACACTTTTGCTGCAATAGATGGCAAGCATCCTGCCAGATCCCATCAATTCTGTTGTAACTAACTCCTAATCTCATCCCAGAGCCAGGCAACTCTCTGACACACTTCTTCCAGACCCCATCTCAATTTCCAATTCTGTTACTCAAGGCTCAATCACTCAAACACGTCGGCTCGTGTGTGTTTTCCCGCCAACCCTCAGGTGGTCAGCGGGCAGAGGGGTACATGGCCGGGGGTTTGCCCGCCACCAGCGGGCACCTGGCAACTCTAGGCTGGACCCACACTTTCCTGCTGGAAATCTCTGCACCAGCAGCCTCCAAGCTCAAATCAAGTCCTGCCCCTTTAAATGCTGCTTTGTAATTGCAATGCTCACTGTGAGAGAAGATTCCCCCCTCAAAAAAACCCAATTGCTGCATAAAAAAGCATTTTAAGAACAATAAACAAAAAATGGAGCAATCTGAAAGAAAGGCGGGGGGTAGAAACCCAATGCCTTCCTTTTGCTCAGAAAGAGCTCCAAGGAAGCAGGAAGTATTTGAATCGCCATGGCTTTACATGCTGCTTTGTGATTGGCTGTGAGAAAAGTCAATCTTTTTGTGGCCCAGTTTTGCCATCTGCATGGAGATTTCAGCCGGGTTGAGCTCAGGTTAGAGGGAAAAGTAGGATTAACAGAGGAATGGGGAGACCCGGACATTGCGAGGGCTGGCAGTGAAGTAATTTCTAATGGGCGGAGAACTCGTGCAGAGCTCCAAGGAACAACCGAATCAGACCAGGGCCGAATGTGAGTCCAAATGCTCATGCATAAATGACCCTACTTGTAGCTACATTATTGTCAGAGAACACCCAACTTCCTGTATAATCTTTATAATCTCACCAATACCCCTTCCCTCTTTTTGATGAAGTGTTTAATTTTCTTGAAAGATGTTCTTTGTCTTTAGGTATTACCAGAGATGATTTAAATTTTACTGCAGCACTTTAATGGCTAAATCTTACATATCCCCTATTTCAAGAAGGGATATAATCAGTTCGTCTAAGTAAATAGCTCGAAGAATTCATCTTGATAGGTGGCTGGTAAATTTCAAATCCAAACAAAGTTGACATTGAAGCTTTTCCTTTGCTGTTTCAGAGCTGCATTTGGAGTTTCTCAAAGCAGCCTGAGACTGCATTGGAATAAGAAATTAATAACTTATCTAAATGTCTTTATAATTCGATCAGTCCCAATGACAAGATGGTGTGCCACTATTTAGCTGGTTACTGTAACTGCAGTTGATCAAAGATAAACACTATATAAAGGGGGAAAACAAGGATTTTAAAATAGTTGCTATTGTCTTATTGCTTTATTAGTCTGGGGTAGAAGCAAGTATTATTTTTGAATTCCCTTTAATTGGCAGGGTGGAACTTTAAAGAATGAGTCAAAAATGAAACTTGAAATGTCATTTAAAATGTGATTTGAATGCACAAACAATATTAATAATTACAGCCTAGTTAATGGGCTTTGTCATCAATACACATTGGAGGGTTGGATTATTTTACTCAGGGCATGGCAAGTGTGGAGGAGGCACTTTCTAAACATTTCCATTAGAAAAGAATGGGGATTAGTGCAAATAAAAAATTATAGCAAATCAACAGGGGCTTGAGGCAAGAACTGACCCTATTTACATTGCAGTCTGAACCATCTGCTGGGCCTACAATATCACCAACACCTGCACTGAGAGACCAGGGTACATCCGACTGCACTGCTGTAAGGTTGCCTCGTATTCTAGCCTGGCTCTTGCATCTTCCCAAACTGCTTAACAGATTGTTGTGTAACCACCACATACAGTGGTAAGGACATCTAATTTCCATTCAGAATTCCATTTCTGATGCTGTTCAATAAACTTTAGGATTGTTTCACAGCTGTGCCCTTGTTCATGTGGTGGTTACTGGGTAAGAATCCACTCCTTGCTTGTTGCTAAACTTAGCTGTCTTCAGCATAGGACTCATACTGGGGGTGGACTGAGAGGGTCCTCCAGTTTCCGCACAGGTGTACTTTCACTAAGAGGAAAGGCAGGCTTCTCCAAGTCCCAATCCCCTTGATCGCTGCTGGTATGAGATGAGCCATGCAGGCTATGTGGGTGGTGATAAGGGAAGCACGTGCCAATTTCTTCATCATGTGGAAAATGCTGCCGGACAAGATAAGTGTGTGATACGACCCACTAGATTTCTAGGCATCACATTCTCCTCCTCAGTACAACGAGGTTATCACGTACTGCCATCTTATGTGGGAGGGACAGAAAGAAAGAGTTCTCAAAGCCGCAAAATTGGCCCACAACCTTCCAGAGTGTAATCATGAGCCACTAGATCTGGGTCATTCATGTAAAAATGCTCAGCATACAAAGCCATGGTCCCTTGGAAGAAACCATAATGGTTACACTGGACTAAAATAACTAATTAAACTTTGAACTGTGGTTGTCCCGTTTAAACAGGCGCATGCATTTCTATAAGCCCTAACATAATATTAAGTATGTACCGGTAACTTAACAGCTGCTTGCCTTCCCTATATACTCCAGCTCCTGACAGCTTTATTTTCAGTCTTTCCCCTCCCCTTTGTCTGTATCTATATAAATAATTCTTGACAGCCCTGACACTTTTCTTCCCTAAGCAATGGGTCAGTGTTATCACAGGATGAACTTCTTCACTTTATTTTTCTAATCTCCAAGGCTCAAGCACAGGATGTGCAGAGAATATTTTTGTACTGTCCTTCACACTTAAATTCAATTTTTCTATGCTTTAATGAGCTGCGAGCCGCTGCTCCAAAACAGAGAACATTAATAGTTCAAGGAGGAAAAAAAAAAAACCCTCGCAGATTAATCAACGAGCATCTTCATGGGCCAAATTTCAATCAGCAGGCAGAGCGAAGCTCAGATCCTCTTTTTGCACACACTGCCTGGTTGATTAGGATATTAGCTCTTCGCGAAGCTTCACTTTGACATGCCTGAAGCCTGGCCATTTCTCTGTTAACCGTTTCAAACGCTACCCAGGGTCTCAAGATGTAGCATTGCTGTGAATACAAACAATATATGGCTTTAAAGAAAACTGAAATCGTCAATAGTCTTAGAAGCAGCTCTTTTTGTGTTTCTCTTTCCCCATTAGGCCTACATTATTAAAAGAGAGAGAACGGCTTCATCTGTCTTTCTCATGTAATGAAGGACCCCCACCACATCCAAAAACAGCACTATTGTGTCTATAAGAGGCCAGATGCTAATTTGTAAAAAACTCAGAGATTCCATTTCTTTGGGAAAATTCACGCCAGTTTCAAACATTCCCATCACAGAATTTGTATCCTCATGGCGGATGGTAGTCATGATTTAAGTGTACATAGTTCTTTGCAATTCTTACCTCATTCATCCCCAAGCAATTTTGTGAAGCAAGTCAGTATTCCCATTTCATATACACAAAATACCGTAGCTTGTCTAAGTCCACTGGAAAGCTTACAGAGTCATACAAGCCACCTTTTCTTGTGTCAATATTCCTGCCAGTGGAACGAGAGAGGGGGCCTGGTTCAGTATAAAGCAGCTTTGTATGTGATCAAGTAGCACTGATCTTCTCCACTGACTGAAACACAGACTGGACTTTAGTCTCAAAAATGATCTAGATGCTGCTGCACTCAGATTTTAATCTTTTATTTAACTGTATTGTATGATTGTGTGTGTGTGTGTGTGTGTGTGTGTGTGTGTGTGTGTAAAGTGCCGTCAAGTCGCAGCCAACTTATGCCGACCCCTTTATGGGGTTTTCAAGGCAAGAGACTAACAGAGGCGGTTTGCCAGTGCCTTCCTCTGCACAGCAACCCTGGACTTCCTTGGTGGTCTCCCATCCAAATACTAACCAGGGCTGACCCTGCTTAGCTTCTGAGATCTGACGAGATCAGGCTAGCCTGGATTTTGTGAGCCACCTGCTATGTGGCAGAAAGACAGGATACTAATTCACAAAACAAATAATAATAAATAGTGACTCAGTAGTAAAGTAAATGTTTCTTGGACCTGTTTACAGACACTTTGTTCTATTGTTACTTTATATCTAGCTAGGGTAAGCCCTTGGCATTGAAAACAGATGCTAGGCCTAAACCTTGATGAGCGTGGCATAAATTATGCCCCGGGCATTTCTATTTATTTATTACATTTAACTCCTACCTCCCTTCTTGGAATTCTTAGAGTACAATCCTGAAAGGGGGGGGTAGATCCGCGGCAGGCAGGAGCTGCAGAGCATTGCCTCTTCTTCAGAGGCTTCCTGGCTGCTGCGGACACACACACAAAAACCTTTTAAAAGAAAAATAAAGAAAAAGGAGGAAAGACCCCATTGAAAAAAGCAAGGCTGCGCCACCAAAAAGAAATGTGGCGTAGCCCCGCCACCACTCAAGGGGGTGTTTCTGAGGATAAAGGGACTGTGGAAGCTGCCTAGGCAGCTTTACCCCCGGGAACACCCCCTCCACGCCTTCTGGGTAAGCCCTGCCTGCACTGGTGGTGGGGTGGTGTAATGCCCAGATATAAGGGCTGGTTTAGAACACTGTGTATTCATACGCACACACATGGAAGCTTTGGGAACGTTGGCATCCACAACTATAAGAGGCCAACAGATTACATTGCTTGCCTGGTACGGCCTTTCACCAGTAGAGAAAACAGTGTCTTTGAATTACCTTCATCTTTAGGAATGTGGTTTCTAGTTACTAAGATCACAAGACCTAGCACTTGCTTAGAGACGCCTCTGGGCAATATCTATAGGCTACGCTAATTAGAGTGGAGTAGACACCTAATGTGCATTGGTGCTTTTGTGTATCAATCTGCTTGTCAGCAGCCATGGGCCTGCCCCATGCAAATGCATAAATGATACTAAGCTTCCTTTGTTTCTCTGGTGAGTAACTCTGCATCTTATTTGTGGGTTATTTCACCCCAGGTCTGTGTTTAGCTAAATAAAGAACTGTTGCTTTTAACCTCTGCCTAGTTGTCTTTATTGGACTCTATAAGACAACCAGGCACTTCAGTGGCAACGTCCGGACACCAGCATGTTTGCCCCTGTGCTGGCATAGGTGCCACCTTATTCCGTGATAAGGTGGCACCTACACCAGTGCAGTGTCACGCCAGCTCCAAAGGAGTTTCGGCCCCCCTCTTCAGGAATGGGCTGCCCGATATGCATAGAGTCCCCAAGAGTTTTTCCATTCAGGCACTACCCAGGCCTAGATGTGCTTACCAGATCCATCCCAAAGTACCTATACATTCTTCCTTGTTTCAACGAGCTCCTTTTTTGAACAGCTAACTTCGGCATCCTTCATAGAAAAACACATTCTTAGTAGCTGTCTCAGTCCCACAGAGCAGAAAAAGAGCAACAACACTGGTAAAGTATCATCTCTCATTAACTGATCGAATGCAAATCATACAACAACAATGGAAAACCCCGATTCTGAATGACTTATTTCAGTGATGGGATCTGAAATTCACTCATTTATTAGACAACTTCCTTTACTATGCAAAGCCAGTATAAATATGTTTAGTTTCTGAATGACACCTACAGTCTCTGCTTTCAGCTTCTGAAGCAATCCTCCTTGCCCCCCCCACACATATTTAATGGCATGCAAACAGTATGTGCTACACTGCTTCAAATGGAGTAGAAATTACTTTTTCATCACTACTAGAACAGGTACTGTTGAAGATAAAAGCAACTGTCTCAGAAGAGCATGCATGACATCTGGTAAGTAGTACCAAAAATAAATCTTTAACTTCCTCTCATACCTGCCAGCCTTGCTCTGAGGAAACAAACCTGGGGAACACTACAAATACATGCTCGTCTCAGATTTCCAATGAAGATCTGACCTATTTCTTTCCATTTCACCTATTCTTTGAAACTGCTTTGAAGTCGCTACAATAGGATTTAAAACTAAAGGGGGTGCAGTGCAGTTTTTACAAGGTATATAAAAGAAAAAACTTACTTGGTTTGCTCAGAAATTAGGGGGATAATTGGCCTCATGGCTCTCCACAGCAAAACGATATCAGTTAAGTACAGCATTAGGTCATAAGGGTAGAACAAATTAAATGAAAACGGCAAGGAAATGCAAAATGGAGCAATTTTCATCCATGGCTGTTTCAGCAAACTTGACACTGTCATGCAGTGCAAAAGATCGACCAGACCTCAGTTCTTTTTCTATCTCAAAAATCATTCAAAGGATACCATATTTAAAGTGTACAAATGAATATAAAATTGTGGTTCTGAAAAGTAAATGGTATTTGGGGGGGTTATCTTATATTATCTTCATCGATATAAGTAATTCCTAATGTGGCCAGATCTATGGATACTTAAATCTGGAGATGGGAGCCATGAACAGACAAGATAGATCTTTCTACAAACCTAGACAAAAAGCCCAGGTTTGTGGGAAAATTTGAAATGTAAAAATATATTGGGGGGTTAACCCCACCCCCAATAATAGAAGCAGTTTCTTCTAGATTTAAGAAACAAATACAATTGTGGGAGTTGCTAGGCAACTACAACAGTAAGGCCACCCTTCAAGCCTTGGTTCCTGGGAGAGTGTTCCGCACCAATTTCACCCCAGGAATGCCCCCTCATGCTGCAGAGGTGCTGCACAACCCTTTTTTGGTGGCACAACCCCATTGGAGGCAACGGGGAATCCCCCCCTTTTTTTTAATTTTTCAACTTCTTTTTTTCCTCCATGGTGGCTGAGAAGTTTCTGAGGAGGCAGCACAGCTGCACTGCTCCTGGCCGCTGTGGATCTACCGCCCCTTCAGGATTGGGCTGCCTGGGTCTAATCTATCTTATTGGGTTGTTGTCAGGATAATATGCAAGAGAAGGATGGTAAGACGCTTTGGGTCCCTGTTGTGGAGAAAGGTGGGGTATAAAGGAAGTAAATATATAAGCAATATAGCTGAAGATGGGGACAAATAAAAATGGGTGGGTGGGTAGGAGAGAAGGAAGCAGTAAAAGGGGAAGATATGGGGGTTGCCAAGAGAAGGGAAGAGGGAAAAAAATGCAGGGAAAGGAATAAAGGGGAAACTGAGGTGCCCCTGCAAGTCCTTGTGGGCTTCTCATCATGTTGCTGACTCCAGACTAGCTCTGCACAATTGGGCCTTAATTTTCAAGGGAAGGGCTGCCAGGGGTAGCGAAGGAAGGAAAAGCTGACAATGGGGGGCAGCTAAATGTAGGTTGGGTTGCAGGTGGAAAGTAGAGCAGAGAGCCAGCGTGGTGTAGTGGGCTAGTGGTTAGGAGCGGTGGACTCTAATCTGGAGAACCTGGTTTGATTCCCCACTCCTCCACATGAAGCCATCCACATGAAGCCAGCTGGGTGACCTTGGGCTAGACACAGTTCTCTCTGAACTCTCTCAGCCTCACTCACCTCACAGGGTGTCTGTTGTGGGGAGAGGAAGGGAAGGAGATTGTAAGCTGGTTTGATTCTTCCTTAAGTGGTAGAGAAAGCCGGCATATAAAAACCAAACACTTCTTCTTCAGTAAACAAGAAAAATGGAGAGACTACGAGGGCTTTCAGGGAAGGGAAAGAGGAATCTGTGACAGAGGGGAAAATGAGATGCCCTTTGCAAGTCCTTGTGGGTCCCCCACTTATATATATCTAATTCTCAACATAGCCAAATATGTGGATACTTCAATCCAGAGACTGGAGTCATGAATGGACAAGACCGATCTTTCTACAAACCTGAAAAAAGCCCCAGATTGCAGAAAAATCTGAAATATAAAGAATAATACATTGGGGGAGTTACCCCCTCCAAAATACTAGAAGCAGCACTTGTAGCTTTAAGAAATGAATGCTCTCAGACAAACCCAACAGTATTGCCAGTCTTCAAATCTTGGTTTCTGTCAGTAAAAGGCAGGGGGAGGGGCAGGGGCAGGGACTAGTCCAGAACTGTTTTGGCCTTTGGTCTGGCAGCAATCACAGGACAACTTGCTACCAGAAGACTTTAATGACTTACCCAGGCCTGGCTTCTTGCTAATGTTCATCAGCAGCCGCACTACAAAAATCAGTGTGCTGTAGTGGTTAAGAGTTTTGGGAGGCTTTCAGGAATGGGAAAGAGAAAATGAGATGCCTTCTGCAGACCCTTGCAGGTCCTCCTCTTGTAGAATAATAATTACATCTGTTTTACACCTACCATTTTTGCATTTGCTGGTTTATTACGGCTGGTGATCTTTCAGTTTGATATGGCACTTGTTCCCTATGTCATACCTACCTAGCTGCCACTAAATGCCAGAAATGCTGGATTTCCTCCTAGATTATACAGGGGTTGGCCTACAGCATCAGATGATACTCTTCAATCAATGAGATCCTTTCTCCTTACAAATCTTCCAGAAAGCATTCACACCTATTCCTTCTCTTCCCCTCCCCCCATCCTTTTACCACTGTCGGATCTGGTTATCAAACTTGACTCCTACTTAACACATTGCGCTGCCCGACCTTTGCAGATATAAGGGCCTATGATTCCCATGCCAGGTGCACCTGCTCAGCATGAATGGGCCTTCTAATTCTCAAGTTTACCATAGGTGGAATGAGGGTACAATTGTATCCGTCGCCCACCTAGCTCCAAAGGCAGGGGCACCCAGAGATAATCTCAACTGACAGGCAGGCACATAGGGGGAAATTTCGTATTCTGTGACTTCTTCTGTACTGAGTGGGATTATGACTGCAACAAAAGTGTCACAAATGTTCACCTGTCATTCATTATGGTCGCCATCCCAGTTCATCTCTCCCTATAACTGACAGTGGCCATTGCTAGGGTTCCCAACTCTGGCGTGGGAATTTCCTGAAAATTTGGTAGTGGTGTTGGGGGGGGGGACTGGGGGGGGGAGCAAGCTCAGCAGATATGTGATGTCACAGAGTCCTCCCTCCAATACTGTCATTTCTTCCAGTGGAGTTGATCTCTGTACTTGAGTAGATGGCCACTTTCCTCAGCTAGCATCTTGAGTGGTCCCCCTTCTCCTGTATGCAGATGATGCAGTCCTGCTCTCTCAAACCCAAAAGGGCCTAAACCGCCCTTTGCAGGCCTTGTGGACTGAACTCCCTTACCATCAATTATGATAAGTCCAAGGTTATGTTTTTTTCCGAATCATGGAAGCCACGGAACTGGACAATAAATGGGAACAGTATTGAACAGGTAAAGAATTTCAAGAACCTAGGAGTCTGCTTCCAATACAATCTCAGGTGGTCTACACAGCAGAAGCAAGCCTCTAATCAAGCCAAAACATCGTCGGCAGTTTCCTGCTTTTTTTTATGCCAAAGGCAGCCAGTTTATCCCTGCAGCCATACAAGTCTATAAAGCCAAAATGCTTTCCCAGCAATTCTATGGGATCCCAATGTGGATAAATTCCGTAAATTCTAGCTTAGAGCTAACCCAATCCATCTTTCTGCATCACTTGCTGGGAATCCCAAACTGTGTAGCATATGCAGCACTATGTCTCGAATTAGGGCTTAATGCACTAGAAACAAGACGCTGGCTTATAACAATTAAATTCTGGCTTTGGTTGCTTTTTAGATCTAATCCTTCCAGCTTGGGTTGGCTAATGCTAGCCGATTACTATCAATCTAAATGACTTAAATTAATTACCCTTAAACTCAAGAAAATAGGAATCCCTTTGGAGTCTCTCTAGATGCCTGATGAGCAGCAAGCTTTGAGATTACTGAAACAAAGGATCTTAGACATCGAATGACAAACCTTGTCCTCATCAGCGCGCAGGGTCTGCTCCTCATCAGAACTCGGTATTCATCCAACACTCGGAGCCCTACAGTCCTACTTCTCCCATTTAACTTCCCCACAACTACGAAGGGCCTTCGTGTTAGCACGTCTGAACATCTTTCAGTCAGAAATCCTTTGGGGCAGGTTTAAGAACATCCCTGTCTGCAGTCGGACTTGCCCATGTTCACAGAATCTACCAGAGACAATGACCCACGTGCTGTTCCATTGTGTCTATTATGAGTTTCTACGGGAAGCTCATATTGAACCGCTGATAAAAGATATCTTATATCTCTCTGCAAAAGACAAAGTAGCTTTTCTTTTGGCTGACCAGCACTCTTTATTTTATGTTTAAAACCTTTAATGGCATAAGTAATATTACAATTGTTACAGAAGGTTCATAAAATATGCAGTCATTAAGATAAAAACATAGGTCAGTAAATTCCAATAATAGATATTACAAACTTTGGGTTTTTTGGACTTTCATCACATCCACTAGAAAATTGGCAAGACCAGCACTCCTGTTCTATGGAGAAGGAAGCAAAGTTTATTTTATCTGGCCATGAGAATTCGAGAAACTAAGTGGAACTTACCCAATAGCTACCATGAATGAATTTTATTACCGTATATACTCGCGTATAAGCCGAGTTTATCAGCCCAAAAAAAAGGGCTGAAAAAGCCGAACTCGGCTTATACGCGGGTCAATATGGTAGAGTAGGAGGGAGGGGGGAACTGGCCGCCGCCTTTCCCCGGCCGGGAGCGGCCTCCAAAGGCCCCCTGCGGCCGCAGGGAGGCCGCGCCGCCGCCCCACCGCCTTTTCCCAGTCTGGAGCGGCCTGGGGGGGCCTCCTGCAGCTGCAGGAAGGCCGCCCCCGCCAGATCCGCTGCTTCCAAAGGCCCCCTGCGGCCGCAGGGAGGCCGCGCTGCCGCCCCCGCCGCCTTTTCCCAGCCGGGAGCGGCCTGGGGGGGCCTCCTGCAGCTGCAGGAAGGCCGCCCCCGCCAGATCCGCCACTTCCAAAGGCCCCCTGCGGCCGCAGGGAGGCCGACCCGCTGCCCCCGCCGCCTTTTCCCAGCCGGGAGCGGCCTGGGGGGCCCTCCTGCAGCTGCAGGAAGGCCACCCCTGCCAGATCCGCCACACCCGCCGCCTTTTCCCGGCCGGGAGCGGCCTCCAAAGACCCCCTGCGGCCGCAGGGAGGCCGCACCGCTGCCCCCGCCGCCTTTTCCCAGCCGGGAGCGGCCTGGGGGGCCCTCCTGCAGCTGCAGGAAGGCCACCCCTGCCAGATCCGCACCGCTGCCCCCGCCGCCTTTTCCCAGCCGGGAGCGGCCTGGGGGGGCCTCCTGCAGCTGCAGGAAGGCCGCCCCCGCCAGATCCGCTGCTTCCAAAGGCCCCCTGCGGCCGCAGGGAGGCCGCGCTGCCGCCCCCGCCGCCTTTTCCCAGCCGGGAGTGGCCTGGGGGGCCCTCCTGCAGCTGCAGGAAGGCCACCCCTGCCAGATCCGCCGCACCCGCCACCTTTTCCCGGCCGGGAGCGGCCTCCAAAGACCCCCTGCGGCCGCAGGGAGGCCGCTCCGCTGCCCCCGCCGCCTTTTCCCGGCCGGGAGTGGCCTTCAAAGGCCCCCTGCGGCCGCAGGGAGGCCGCACCGCTGCCCCCGCCGCCTTTTCCCAGCCGGGAGCGGCCTGGGGGGCCCTCCTGCAGCTGCAGGAAGGCCACCCCTGCCAGATCCGCACCGCTGCCCCCGCCGCCTTTTCCCAGCCGGGAGCGGCCTGGGGGGCCCTCCTGCAGCTGCAGGAAGGCCACCCCTGCCAGATCCGCCGCACCCGCCGCCTTTTCCCGGCCGGGAGCGGCCTCCAAAGACCCCCTGCGGCCGCAGGGAGGCCCTCCACTGCCCCCGCTGCCTTTTCCCGGCTGGGAGCGGCCTCCAAAGGCCCCCTGCAGCTGCAGGCAGTCCGCCCCCGCTGGATCAGTTGCTTCCCGCCGCCAGGAGCCCAGAAGGTAAGCCTGCGGGGGGGAGGGGTTATAAGCCGACCCTCGGCTTATACGCGGGTGCCTAATTTTTCCCAATTTTGGGGGAGAAATTAGGCACCTCGGCTTATACGCAGGTCGGCTTATAAATGGGTATATACGGTAGTTGTATTTTTATATACTAGATATCCATTTTATATGCTAACCAATATGCTAATAAAGGTATTGAATGATCTCTGTACTCTGGAGATCAGTTGTAATTCCAGGAGGTCTACAAATACACTCACATCCCACAGAGGTTATCAACCCTGGCATGGCAGTTAGAATCTGCTGAATCGACTAATCCTGACAATGGACAGTGCTGGCCCAAACCTGATCATTAATAGCAAAGCAGATGATGAAGATGAGGAGGAGAGCCATGACAGTGAGCATAGGCCTGGATGGAGCTACCTCAGGTACAGATATTGGTGGTAGCAGGAAATATTCAAGCAAAAACATTGAAGGACAATCACCATTTCAGCTGGTCAAGAATGATTAGAAGTCCTGGCAACAAAATTATCCCTTCCTCAAGCTTTACTTGGATAAGGAGCTCTTATCCAGAAGTATTCTGGGTGTGGAACGTGAACCGCCAAACAGCTCAGTGGTGAATCAGATGCTGAAATGTTCCCAAAGCTTATGGTCATGGCTTCCGCTTTTAGTGAATTGTACATCATAGCAATAGGAACAGCAAGATCAAAGGATCGAAAAGCAACTTCACCATGAACATTTGAGTGACCACAAACCTTGGTTGGATTTTTGTAAATGAACTAAGGCCAAGGAGAACACAAATGAAGATAGAACAGGCTAATTGATTTATGCTTCAGAGGGAGATCTCATATTTTGTTCATTTAATACTATGAGAAATAATACCATGATAAGAAAACAATTAGTCCATTAAACAGTTCCTTATTAGGTGAGTCTGCAGCTAGCTTAGCCTTAGTTCATCTTAGTGTGGTCCTTAGCTCAGCCCACAGAGTGTATCGTGTCAGATACAAAACCCTTGTACTGCTCGAACAGACACACCTGGTAAAATAAAGGATGCTCAGTTTTAGACCACACATTACATTTCCTTACCAGCAGATGGCAGCTCACTATTATTTTAAGCCATGTTCTCTTTACATGGGGGAAATGTTTGGTAAGAGCCTTGATTATCTCTCAAATCTCAAGTTAATTAAAACAAACCTATTTGTTCCATCAAAAATCAAAACCATTACACTAGGTATTTCTTTCCAAAACCTAGGAAAGCAATTAAAAAAAAAGAGTTGACTTCATGATCACCCAGATAAGCACTGCTGCTGCAGATGGCTGCATTTTGTACATTCCCAGTTATATATCAGAATGTTGTATCACTATAATTCTGGACTACTGCAGTTAC
Organism: Euleptes europaea; assembly: GCF_029931775.1. Classification (NCBI taxonomy): domain Eukaryota; kingdom Metazoa; phylum Chordata; class Lepidosauria; order Squamata; family Sphaerodactylidae; genus Euleptes; species Euleptes europaea. The sequence continues at coordinate 48,893,025 of NC_079313.1, read as the reverse complement.
AATACAGTACTTTCCACTGGCGATGTTCTGAGGTGGAGCATAGTGTGGCCCACTTAGCTCTAATCAAGGACCATTCCGGTCCACTTTAATGTTTGCGTTGTGCACCCTGCTTCAATAGATGAAAAAGAAGGAGCTTGGGGGAGCAGACTTTGAATTGCAGAAGGACCAAAGGGGAGTAGCTGAAACCCTCTCTCCTCATCCAGTCTGCTCAGATCCTGGCTGTCTTGGCTAGAGGGAGCAACAGTTCAACTTGGCCTAAGGTCTGTAATGCTAATTGCTATAAATCTCTCTCTCTCTCTCTCTCTCTCTCACACACACACACACACACACACACACTCCTGTTTGGAACTCATTGTGCCATTTCAAATGGCATCAGTTTCATGGCAGAAAAGTCAGTGGCTAGTTCCCCCCACCCCTTTTCACAGAGCTGCAGTTTTTTGAAACAATGGAGAAAAGAATCACAGAACTCCGCTTAAACTATAGTATTAGCTTCAGGCTGGCCTAGGAGAAACAGCCTCTGACTTAACAATTTCAAACTACCCCTAAATTCAGATGGCTAGAATAGCCTGTTATTGGGGATGCTCAATCATTCTCCAGTTTGGCTCACAGCCTGCTCTCAAGTTGCAGTAATTACAGCAAAAGTTCATCATACTGTTTGCCTGTGTCCAAACAGTTCCCACACACTTGATTGTGAAAAAGGTCACTGCACAGGTGCAATCACATACTACTTTGCCACAGATGCCTCCCCCACCCAGCTGCTACTAGCATCTCCCTTTCTTCTGTTTGACACATTAGTACAATCTGAAAACATTAATGTTTTGCTTTTTGCAGCTTACTAATGAGATGTCTCTCTGTGTCCCTAGATCTAGATAAATTTGCACATCTACATTCTTGCACTGTCTCATGGGAAATGTAGTTTCCCCTCCCCAGAAACTGTCAAAATCTTGCTTTTAGATTTGTTTGACTAATAAAAGATGTATCTTGTGCCCCTTTTTTATCACAATATTTCTTGGAACACCATGTGTACATGACCCAGTGTTCATTACTAGACTAGGAAAGGCAGTCAAGCTGGTTTGGTCTTGATGAATTAATGCATGTATATGCTTGCACTACCTCATGACAGCTGTAGTTATTTTGGTTGGAAGAACATATTGTTCCCTAGGACCCAGGCAACTCCATAACTGTTGTCCTACATATCTTGATGAAGAGCTGCTCTGGTTGGCTGCCATCATACATTCATGACCCTCTAAGATACAAAATAACTTATGCAGGTAAGCTGCTGTACACGGTATGTGAGTCAGTATTCAATGTCAAAACGTTTATTGGCATAAACACCATCTACAGAGACATAATGGTACAATTTCACTCAACAGAGTTGAACTGTTCCCATTGACAATAACATTCATGAATCACCATTGCTTGCTGCAAAAACTTGGCTACATAGTCAATTGTGACCACATCCTGAGCAGACATAAGAAAAGCTACCTTACGCTCAGCCAGTTGCGACTCCCTGCTAGCAAACAATGGGCTGATAAACTTAAGGCGGATTATCTGATAAAGGGGGCAGTGCAAAAGGACATGCGCAACCAATTCTATAAAGTTCGTTCCACAAGAGCATAACCTTGCTGCAAGTGGTATTGTTCAAAAGCTCCCCTATAGTATTTCTGAGGGTAACATGTTGAATCTTGCTAACTTATACACCCTTCTTTGTTTCGGATTGGTTAGGTGAGAAAAATAAATTGTCATTGAATGTTCACATTTTACCATCCCCAAGCTCACACAAGCACTATTCCTTTTTAGGTTTTTATTGTATTTTTGGGATACAGGAAAGGAAGAAAAGGGGAGGGGATAAAACAATCAGACTGCAATAGACAAACATTGTTTTTGGTCATTAATATACATTTCAAATTTTAATATAACTGATTATATTTTTTTTCTACTTTCTTGCATTGAGATTACTAGGAAGCTATTACATTTTGGAGGTAATTAGGAGTGCAATCCTAAGGAGGGGGGCGAAAGGCCATAGGGAGCAGTGTGATCTCTGTGGTAGCGTAAGTCAGAGTTATTCTGTGGTAATTCCCACTTACACCTGAGCTCAGGACTAATTTAAGTTAAGACAGGAAGTTATGCTGGTGTAGTTGCACTGCTTAGCTTTGTTGGCATAACTCAGGCTACGCCTGATTTCTGCCATAAAGGGGCATTCCTGGGGGTGGAGTCAGATTTAGGTGGCTCCCTGTGAACTTTTGGCCCAGGAATCACCCCCTTTTGGAAGATCAAACTTAATGCCATCAAAAATGATGGCGTAGCACTTTGCACAAAAGCCCACCAGGGAGAGCACAGTCCACACACTCTATGTCTGAGCTCTCCCATTCAAGCTCCATTTCAGGTGCAACAGATGCACAGGCAGGACCCAACGTGGTGGATGCACTATGACAGGTAAACTGGCAATGCAGCCCCAAACCACCTTTCTACCCTCCTTTTCCCTCTACTGGAGTCAGCAGTTCTCACAGGCCAGGTGGCTCTTCCATTCTTCAATGCCAAGCAGCGGCCATCAAACTTACAGCCCTCCTTATCTAAGGGGTCGAGCGTGAGCCAGATTTATACTTTGCTGCCAGTACCTCAGTAATGATAGAATTTGCTTGTGGGTGTTTATATAAAAATTCAAACCCTTCCTTGGCTATTGTATACAGGTTTTTGATCTTTAATCAAGGCCACCACTGAGGCAGGTCTCTGCCAACTGACTATGGCCATGACCCTTGCACTATGGGGAGTTTAGTTGGGCCAGAATCGGGGGATGAATAGAACACCCATGATAGGATCCAAAGGCCTCAGATCCGATTGTATGGCCATGACACCCAATGCCTTGGCCATACTGAGTAGCTGTTCCAAGAACAAGTGCAGGTCCTCAGTTGGCGGTATTGGAGTAGGGTCGCCCACGGCATCATCAGGGTTGGGGAGGGAAGTGTCCTCAGATCCACTTTGGAGTCATGATCACCTTCCTCTTCTGGATCACATCTGGAATCAACTTGCCTAGAGTACAATGCTGAAGCCACGGCGTCAGCATGACGTCTAGAGTACGATGTCGATGTCATGTTGTTATCATGGTGTCTAAAGTAAGACGTCGGAGCCACGATGTGCCTGATGATGTACGGCATCATCATGACGTCGATGATCAAAATAGTTGCACTCGGAGTTGCAAGGAGGAGGGCAGCATCTACAAGGACTGCAACCTTGATAGTAGTGGTGCTGCTTAAGGCGGTGTAGATCCCTGGGAGGTGGCTCCTCAAAGTCAGAGACGACAATTTCAGGGATCTCTATGATGTCCTCTTCCAAAGACGAAAATTGCACCTCAAGCCCCAATGGCGAGGGGGTATGAGGATGCCTTAATGCAGGTACTACCGTACTCTGCAGGCATTGGTGAGGGCTGTGACCATGTTCACCAGGAGACATGGATCCAGCACTTGCTAATGTATGATGTCTGGGCAAAGGCAACCATTGTCTAGGTGACGCCAAACCCCGTCTGGATGGCCAGCGCTGTCGAGGAGATGAAGCCTTCATCGCCTCTGAAGTCGAACTCTGTGGGTGAACCTCCACCTCAGCTGAAGTGGAGGGGATGTTGGCCGACATCACTTGTTGTCAAGGTGGGGGTCGGAATGATGATGAACCCTGAGTTGACGTCGGTGCCGGTGGTGCCGATTGCGTGTGGTTGGCATAGGACGACTTCAAGCCCAAGTGTTTTAATCTGGCGGGCAAAGAGGAGTGCTTCTTATTATTTTTGTGTTTCTTCAAAGGAGGCTCAGAAGTGGCCCGTTGTTCCTTCACAGATTCCCGAACTCCTCTCTTGGCAAGAGAGATCGAAGACGCTAGGGATTCTAGGGACCTAGCTCGATCTTCTGGTCTCTTAGGATGGAGAAATCACTCATAAGATGCTGGCTTAAGTTTAATAGATCTTTTCTGATGGGCTTTTTTTTTTTTTTTTTTAGTAAAAAGGGAACAGGCTCAACATGAAACCACTATATGACCCTCACCCAAGCAGAAAAGGCAGTCTTGGTGTTCATCTGCTGAGGCCATCTTCGTGCCGCAACGACGGCATTTTTTAAACAAAGCCATGGCTCTCAGCAAAAATACTTAAAAACAAATAATAAAAATGAACCCGTAGAAAAAAAGAGCAACCAAAAAGATAGCGATCGTTGCAGAAAAGCTTAGATAAACTACCTCAGACAGTCAGAGAAGCTCAGATTAGGTGTTCTCTCCATAGTGGCAGAAAAAGAACTGAGGGAAGAGTGCTCCCCGCCCCTCTGTCACATGGTCCCTGGGCGGAAAAAGGTGTACAGAGGGGAGGGGGAGCACTCCTAGGAAGCCGACTGTTCTAGAAGCTTTGGAATCTTCTCTGTGTCTGGCCTGCGCATGCGCAGTCCCATGTGGGACAGCACAGTAGCCATGAAAACAAACCAATGTTCTGCCTTGGTTGAAGAATGTGTCATAAGTATCATGGAACTGCAACTTGAAGTAATCCTATCTGTGGCAGGATGTGACTCCATGAGCAATGTCAGCACACATCCCTTGACATCTGTGTGCTGGTGCAATGCCAGTTCTGTCCCTGACTTTTAGGGGCATGCAGTTCAGTGCCAGGAGGGAAATGAGCTGGATTCAGCTATAGTTCATTCCCTCTGCATCCTCTGATCCAAGTTATAATGGGGAGAAAATTATTCTGTTCTTCTCAGAAGAAGGTAATTATGCAAACAAAATAATAATAATAATAATAATTGAGGTATAATACTAACCATCTGCATAGGAACAAATGGAAAACGAAAATATTTATGAATTGCATAACGACTTTAGAGTCTTTGATAGTTTCAGAAAGGCTCACACTGGCAGGAAATAACACATTTGAATAAACCTTTCTTGTTAATATGTGCAACTGCTTAAGAAGAGCAGCAGCCCAGCAGATACTGACAAGTTCCTGTCAATTTTTGTTTTCATCTAGGAAGTATTTTAAATAACATTCAAAGTAGGCTTAACATCTGTGATTACTTGGCTTGATTACTGCATTCCTAAAATAATGGTTTTCAAAATTGCATTTTCCAGTTGAAGATTAAAGAGTTACTCCTGAGTTACATTCTCCTTTCTTTAATAAAAGGAGACTCAATCTATCCTCAAAAGGGGAGCATTAATATAGAAAAGGCTTATTGGTGTCTTGATTAAGTGTTATTAGTAGTCATTTAGTATTCTCATTATTTTCCCAAGCTAACCAACCTCTGTGTATACTGGGACATTGACTTTGTTCTCTATATTGCTATACTGCAAGAAGGCTTGAAATTAATTTTTTATTTGGAAAGAGAAAGGGAAAGGCATGGACATTTTTCTCCACGTGTTTCATTATTTAACTTACGCTTCATTAGCACATCCTGTCTTTAAAATTTTTATCTAGCTATCTCTTTCATTTTGATCCCACCCCCCATTTTATCCTCACAACACCCTTATGAGGTAGGTTAGGTTGAGAATGAGTGACTTGTTCAGGTCACCTCAGGTACTGTGTGGGGATCTTCCCACAGTTGTTATGCAGCATTCTGAGCTCTATACCACACTAGGTGAGGATAAAATTTATCACCTGAATATGCACACGTGTACAGAGAAGGCACCGTTCCTTGTTGCTTCTCTTTGTCTCGACCAAGAAGTGGAGGCCTGGTTTGAGCTGTGCAAATGAACTTGTAGAGCTTTGCTGACTGTAGTGATTACCAATTGGTCCCATTAAGTTCTAGGGGACAGGCTACAATCAGGGACACAGTTGGGAACAGGTTCAACTCAATGTATTCATTTGCTTATTCACCCTCATTCACCTTTCTTACTTTATCTATAATCCTATACGCACCTGGGAGTAAGTCCCATTAAACACAAGCCATTTATGCATGGCTGTTTCCTTGCTGTCACCTTGCTGACTACTTCAGGGCTCTGCTTTGATTATGCTTGCATTTTCTGACCCTCAGAGGTTGCCTCACTCTCCCCACGTGTTTCTGCGCGTTTTGCCGGCATTTTCTGGATTGTGGAAAACGGGGGGGGGGGACGTGCGGGGAGAGTGAGACAACCTCTGACAGTTGGAAAATGCAAGCACAATCAAAACAACGCCCCAAAGTAGTTGGCGGGCTGACCATGAGAATCAGCCATGCATAAATGGCCATAATTAGACATATAGCTCTGAGTAAACTTACATAAGATTGTGCTGTTAGGCACTCTGTTTACCAAAGATCACTCTTAATATGCACAGTGGAAGACCATTGTAAACCAATATGAAACAGCAAACCTTTAAATAAAATGTAGTGTGATATGTCAAAAGTTACTAAATTATGTAATTTTGACAAAACAAAATGTTAACAAGGTTGTTTTTTTTAAACCAGTGTCAGTTGCCCAGGTATTGTAAATGACCTTGATGCCTTTAGGACAGAACACGGGAGTATCAGAGGAGAGTATCAGAGGAGAGATACTTCTCACTGGTCTTTTATGCATGGCTGTTTCACTTGCTGTCACCCCTCCAACAACTTCGGGTTTTTGTGTTGATTATGCATGCCATTTCCAACCACCACAGGTCGCCTTGCTCTCCCCCTGTGTTTCCCCATTTATACATTTTTTGGCATTTGGTCAGTTTTGCAACATTCTTACATGCATCGTGTGTCACCTCAAAATAATTATTACAGCTAGGGGCCTCAAAATGTACAAGTACCCCAGCCCTCTTTGTAACTCTGAGAGGACCTGCTTAGGGGGACCAAGGAATTACACAAGCCATGTGATTTGTTTTCATACTGTTTGGGCTGAAGGTAAAGTCAGGCAGGTCCAAAGGAAATCTTTATCTGGAGGTCCAGGGTGGTTCTTGGCAGTCCTGACTGACGCCTTCACACAAAAAGTAGCTGCTTAGGTTTATGGATAGGAACTTCTCTATGTTCCCCTTTCATGGCATAGATTCCAAACTTGCTCATCTGGCACAGTTGCTACGTGTATATGCTTGCATCCACTGGGCAAATGACCCATACATTTGCACAAATTCCAGGCAAACCTATGATAGTATCAGCGTGTTGCATATTTGGAGAACTGGATGTGATGATCTATAGCAAGGAAAATTGCAAAATGAATATAAAGTGTAAAATCTGCATATCACGTGCCCTCCATTTGGCATAGGGGATAACCTGAGGGTGGGATAGTCTGTTTCCAGACACACATTTCTGGATGGGTCACTGCCATGTGAACATATAACAATACTCCTCCTGAAAGCACCTCAGAAGAACCTTGCCTTTCAGTGATGGCAACTCTAACTACTGGTTCATAGCAGAAGCCAATGGTTACCATGTGTTGCTAGGGCTATTAAAGAAAGCAGGGAAAGAAATGACATTCTACATTTTATTTCCTTTGATAAAGGCAACTATCTGCCATCACAAACTGAATGTAGCTGAGACAAGCCCTGTGGCTTTACCAGCAAACCCTCTTGTTGCTGAAAAATGTGTAGAATCAACAAAAAAACATTTAATTTAATTTAAGCATCTAAGCAACTGATTCACGTCATTTTTGTATTTGGGGCCGGGGAATCTCTGTGCTTTCTTCCCAATGGCTTTAAGTATTTTTATGGTCATTAAAAGTCCCAAGTGGATAATCTACTACTAATAAGGACAATTGAGTGGATTTATCACCCCTTTGAGATCTTGTTAAATATCTTTTTGAAAAGTCCTATTGGAATGAAAACAACAATAAGAACTTGAGAAGTAAGTGTGAGATTTAATTTTTTTTTTTAAGCACAGATGAGAATCTGCAATATTAGAGGGAGGAGATGCAAAGCTTGATTTTAAAGCTGGCTGATGGGAATTTTACCCTTAATAGAGGAAATGGATCGTTGAATATTAATGGAATCACCGGCAGAAGCTAATTAAGGTTGCACGCACACAAAGAAAGACACGCAGTCATTTCTCTTAGTAAAAATCACCTTTACTTACTAACTTCAGGAAAGGGTAACTTGGATGTAAAATAATAAATCTCTTTCTACATTCTAAGTTTCCTATCACATCCCAGAGTGGGAGTTCTATAGTTTACATCTTCACATGGTCAAATCTAAAGTCTAAAGGCTAAAGGCGGAGGCTTCTTCTAGGTAAGACAAAGAAGAAACTCCTGGTATGCAAATACCTTTACAACTGTCCTGTTTAGCCAATGGCTATTTGACACATACTGTAGGTCACATCACCTTTGATCTGGTCAGCTTGGTTACAAACAGTTTAACCCTTGAGTGACTGAAATACAATGAAACTCGCTATCCAAAACCCAACAAACCCCTTTTCGAGTTTACATAGTATTCAGGCATACAAACATAAAGCATCACGCAAATATTCAAATTGTTGCTTGTGTAGTGGCTTTGTCAAAATGTCCGCCACCATCTCTTTGCTCTCACAGTACTTCACTTTCAAAAGTCCTCTTTGTTGCTTGTCTCTCACGGAGGCAGTCTTGTATTGAAGAAATCTTCTTCCTTTCCTGGCGCTTTCGCTGCTCAGTATTGCTATGCAAGCTTGATTGTCCTCAAACATTGTTACAGGTGTCAGTCCATCTATTCCGAAGTCACGTAGTAGTTCAAGTATTTCCTCTAGTTCCGCACACGCGCTGCTGGCTGCTTCACATTCAGCATCTGTTGAAGAGGTTACAACATTTTGCTGTTTCTGGCTTGTCCAGGAGATTAGGTTTCCTTCAAAGAAGAATAAATATCCACTTGTGGATTTGCAGTCTGTTCTGTCTCCACCTAAATTAGCGTCCATGTATCCTACGAGTCTTGGTTCATCGCTTGGAGTTATCTTCAGTTTCAAGTCGATTGTTTTCTTTAGGTATTTTGTCAGGTGTTTTATCGCGTTCCAATCGTGTTCTGTAGGTGCGTTGGTCTTTCTGCTTAGAATTCCAACTGCAACAGCTATATCTGGTCTACTAACATTACTCAGGTATAGTAGTTTTCCAATTGCTTCTCTGTATTTGTGATTGTCCTTCAATGGTTCACTTCCTTCCAGACTCATATATGATGGGTCAAGTGGAATATTTTTGGTTTTGCACTCCATCATATCCATAAATTGTAGGAATTTCAGTATTTTGCTCCTTTGGCTGATTGAGAATCCATTATCTTGATCTCTTTCAATTTCCATTCCAACATAATTTTTCACTTCTCCAAGTAGTTTGACTTCTACTGATTGGTTCAGTTTGTCTGCTATTTGCTTAGCAGCTGTTTCTGTATCACAACAGATTAGAATGTCGTCTACAAAAATTAAAATATATTGCCATCGATCATCTACTTTCCTGCTGAATAAACATCTCTCTATGTTTCCTTGTTTGAAGCCTTGAGCTTCCAGTAAGGTTGTAAGTTTGTGGTTCCATGCTCTTGCAGATTGTTTAAGTCCATATAAAGTCTTTTCAAGTTTACAAACTTTATTCTCCGTATTACTGTCCATTAGTCCAGGAGGTATTTCCATGTATATCTCCTCTGTTAATTCTCCATTTAGAAATGCTGTCTTGACATCCAGTTGTAAGACAATTTTGTTCTTAGATGCAGCTATACTCAGCAAAGTTTTTATAGCTGTTTGTCCACTAACAGGTGCATACGTTTCTGTGTAGTCAGTCCCATATTTCTGGGTAAATCCTTTTGCGACTAATCTTGCTTTGTACTTGTTGATCTTTCCATCAGCATTTTCCTTCAGTTTGAAAACCCATTTACATCCCACTGCCTTCTTTCCAGGTGGGAGTGTGGTTAATTTCCAAGTTTTATTTTTCTTCAGCGATTCTAGTTCATCTCGAATTGCGTCAAGCCATTTGGTCCGCTCACCATCGGGAAGCTTTTCCAGGTCTTCCCAACTTGAGGGCTCCATCTGACCTTTCACTTCCGCATAGAGATTCAGTTTAGGCGCTGGTATTCCTTTTGTAGTCCTTGTGGATCTTCTTAGGATTGGAGAGGGTGAGGTGGTTCCATCAGCACCGGGGTCATCCCCTTTTGTTCCTGCAGTCTCTGGGTTGTCTGCAGAATCAGGTGGTATGATTTCCCATGCTGTAAACGGAATCCCCTTTTCTTCCTCTTCACTGTCCTCTGGATTAGATGAGTAGCTGGTTTGCTTTCCATTCATGACATCTCTCTCATCTATGTACACTGCATTCAATGCTTGAACTTTGAATGTCTTTGGATTCATTACACGGTATCCTTTTGGGAGATATCCTACTAAGATTCCAAGTTCTGTTGTAGGACTTAGCTTTCCCCTTTTCTCTTTCGGGATGTAAGTATATACATGACTTCCAAAAGCTTTCAAATGTCTTAGACTAGGCTTTCTGCCATTCCATCTTTCATATGGAGTCATGTTAATGGTACTAGAAATTGACCTATTGTAGAGATAGGCTGCTGTACTAACACATTCTCCCCAGCAGGGGTCAGGCAATCCTGCCTGCAACAACATACATCTCGCACTTTGCATCAGAGTTCTATTAAATCTCTCTGAGAGTCCATTGTGCCGTGGGCTATATGCAACACTGGTCACATGTTCAATCCCTTCAGATTCAACAAATTCCTTCATTTGACTATTAACGTACTCAGTTCCTAGATCTGTGAATAACACTTGAATTCCTTTATTAAATTTGTTCTTCACCATGGCAGCATACATCTTAAACTTATCAACTACTTCAGTCTTTGATTTCAATAAGTAGACATATGCATATCTTGAATAACTGTCTATAAAATGCAGAACATATTTAGATCCTCCAGCAGAATCTTTGATTGGCCCAATAAGATCAGAGTGAACTTCATCAAGAATTTCTGCCTTAACATCTGTGCCTCTCTGCACGTGCTTTGGGGCAGTTCCTTTCCCTCTAATGCAAACGCTGCATCGCTCCTGGCTGGCAAAGCATTCTTTTACTACTATATCACAGTCATTCAGCAGTTGCTTCACAGATTTGAAATTTCTATGCCCTAATTTCACATGATATCCATAAACACAGTCCTTATGATTACATTCCTTAGTTTTCATCTCATTTGATTTTCCATTATATGCAGCTAAATGCTCCGTTTCTGAATCGCAGGCCTCATCCTGCGCTTCCTGCAATGCCTCATCATTGCAATCTGAATCAGAAGTGTCTATTTCATCTGCTATGTTAACCAAACAGTAATGAGATCCTTCTGCTTTAGTTGGATAAATCCGTCCTTTAGGGTCAATTAACCAACATCCATCTTTCTCCATAGTCACTTTAAAATCTGCATTATTCAGTTTCCTTACAGACATCAAACATTCTTTGGCATTAGGCACATGATAAACATCAGTCAAATTCAGTTGCATTACATTTCCACATAGGCTCTCTATATACACAGTCACAGATCCCTTTTCCTTGCAAGTGATTGACTCTCCATTGGCAACTGTAAGTTTCTCATTGCATGCTTCCATATGGTTAAAACATTCCCTGTTAGACCATAAGTGGCAATCCGCTCCTGAATCAAGAATAATGTCTCTAACATGCTTGGATTCAGTTTTAGACTTTAAATCAATACAAGAAGCTTGCTTAAACATAAGCGTGGTCATCTCATTTGGCCTTTTAGTTGTACTCTGCTTCCCTCTTGTGGCTGGTTGGCGCGATTGCTGCCTTTCCGGCCTTTGTTTGAATTTCGCGGGCTTTTGGTGAGAAGAAGAGGAGGGGGAGGGGGATGAGGGGCCCCCCTTCGCCATGTTTTCTCGGCATTGAAAACTTCTGTGACCAATTTTCCCACACGTAAAGCATTTAAAAATCTTTCTTTCATGCACATTCATCACTGAGATCCCACTTGATACTTCATTTAAACGTTTCTGATCATTTTCAAACTCTTTCAGTGCACACACAAGATCATTAAGGTTCAGGTCCTTTCTCCCTAGCAGGTTTCTCCTTTCAGACTGAAATTTGGGATGAAGACTGGCTAGGAAAATTGTTATAAAGTCTCTTTCTGACACTGTTTCGCCTGCAATGCGAATTTCAGCGGCCAGGGTCTGTAATTGTCTTAGATGCTCAGTCAGAGAAATATTTTCTGGCATCCTGCTTGAGAATAAGTTTCCTTTCATTGCCATGAGCTGATTTGAGGAAGTTACAGAATACTTTGCAGATAGCTCTTTCATTATATCTTTGGCCGTTTCATTATTTAACAGAATATCAGATTCACTTTGGCTTAATGCTCCCATTAAGAGGCAGACTGCTTGTGCATTTGCCCTCTTAAAATCAGGGTACTCTGGGTCATCTCTTCCTGGCTTTTCTTTATCTAAGACCCATTCAATATCCATAGCTTCAAAGGCAAACATTACATTTCTCTTCCATAAAGCAAATGGTGTTTTTGCTATGGGAGGTATAGTCACAGTTTGGGGGCCTTTTGCACTCACGACTCGTGGAGTTGCGTTGGGAGTGGCTGGAGTTCCCGTGCTCGTTGTAGCTCTGTCGTCTGGGTTCGACATCCTCGCAGCTTTCCTCCTTTCAGATTACAGCACGCTGGGTCTGAGTTCCTCAGGTCTCACACGAATAAACCGCTGAGCTTTTGCAGAGAAAAAGATCCCTTCTGGCGTTTTGTAATCCGTTTGGCTTCCCTGGAAAAATCCTAACTCAAGCTGTGCGTGTTTTGGCTTCTCCAAAATCCATTAATAATTCATATTAATATTCCAAACCGTCTGATGCTACCAATTTGATGGGAATTTTACCCTTAATAGAGGAAATGGATCGTTGAATATTAATGGAATCACCGGCAGAAGCTAATTAAGGTTGCACGCACACAAAGAAAGACACGCAGTCATTTCTCTTAGTAAAAATCACCTTTACTTACTAACTTCAGGAAAGGGTAACTTGGATGTAAAATAATAAATCTCTTTCTACATTCTAAGTTTCCTATCACATCCCAGAGTGGGAGTTCTATAGTTTACATCTTCACATGGTCAAATCTAAAGTCTAAAGGCTAAAGGCGGAGGCTTCTTCTAGGTAAGACAAAGAAGAAACTCCTGGTATGCAAATACCTTTACAACTGTCCTGTTTAGCCAATGGCTATTTGACACATACTGTAGGTCACATCACCTTTGATCTGGTCAGCTTGGTTACAAACAGTTTAACCCTTGAGTGACTGAAATACAATGAAACTCGCTATCCAAAACCCAACACTGGCTCTGTCAAACAGTTTGTTATAAATTAAGTATCTATAGAGTCAAGGGCATGGGATCATTTAAGGAAATATGAATCTATTTAGAAATAAAAATTACTAGCACACAGTGCTTTGGTTTAAAATAATTATCCACAGGGCACTATGAAATACACAAGAGGTAAACATAAAACATGAATCAGAAGTAATATGTCAAGATTCAGTGAGTGACACCACTGAGGATGAACTTCTACTTGGTACTAGGCTTGTTAACTGATCAGAAATAAAGCTGATAGCTGTATTATTATTAATATAACTATTGTTATTTTGCTCTGGCCAATTATAAGAACATAAGAAAGGCCCTACTGGATCAGACCAAGGCCCATCACGTCCAGCAGTCTGTTCACACAGTGGCCAACCAGGTGCCTCTAGGAAGCCACAAACAGTTGCCAGAAAAAAAAAGAAGCAAGGGAGCTATCTTTCAATATTTTTATAGTTCACTTTTCTCCCCAAGGAGCCCATAAAGCAGCTTAAAACATTGTTCTCCCCTCCTCCAATTTATTCTGACAACAACCTTGCAAGGGTTGCTTCTCAGCACCAGGAACTCTTGGAAGAGACTGATTTCTGGACACATTTAAATCTGGATTCAGGCTGGGATTTGGAACAGAGGTTGCTTTGGTCACCTTGGTTGATTACCTCTATCAAGAACTAGTTCTGTTAGATCTCTCAGTGGCCTCAATACTATGTGTGTGTGTTAAGTGCCGTCAAGTTATTTCTGACTCATGGCAACCCTATGAATCAATGTCCTCCAAAGTGTCCTATCCTTAACAGCCTTGCTCAGATCTTGCAAATTGAGGGCCGTGGCTTCCTTTATATAATTAATCCATCTCTTGTTGGGTCTTCCTCTTTTCCTGCTGCCTTCAACTTTTCCTAGCATGATTGTCTTTTCCAGTGACTCTTCTCTTCTCATAATGTGTCCAAAGTACGACAGCCTCAGTTTAGTCATTTTAGCTTCTAGGATCAGTTCAGGCTTGATTTGATCTAAAACCCACTGATTTGTTTTTTTTGGCGGTCCAGGGTATCCGTAACCTCGATACTATCTGTAGTGAAATGTAATCCTAATTAAGGGGTTTGAACAGGGGAGGAGCAACTAAAAGGAAACAGGAAGTTAGAAGGAGACCAAGGAAAACAGTGTTGCTTACCTGTAACTGTTGTTCATCGAGGGGTCCTCTTTGCAGGCAGACATGGGAACTGCTCATGCGCAGCCAGCTGCGGAGCTCTAATTGAAAAGCTTCTGAAATTAGCCCAGCAACAAGGATTGCTCCCCCCTCCCCTCCACCTATGGTCCTTCCCGCCCTGTTAGACACATGACAGAGGGGCGGGGGAGCAACCTTCCCTCAGTTCTCCTTCTGCCGCAGAAAAACAAACCCACAAGGCAGTGAGTCAGTCCACAGCAGGGAAAGAGGGAGAGATGTGTGCCTGCAAAGAGGATCACTCGATGAACAACCATTACAAGTAAGCAACACTGTTTTCATCTTCGTGGCCTCCTTGCAGTCCTACATGGGAGAATAGCATGCTCACTTACTGTGGAGGCAGGTGTGAGGCTGATCACTGAAGAATGGAACATAACACCGCTTTCCCCACAGCAGCATCTGTTCCCGCATCAACATCCATCAGGTAGCGTCAGACGAAAGTCGACGGCGTGGACCACATCACTGCATGGCATACATCGTGCAGGTCCACATGCGAGACGAAAGCAGCAGAAAAGGTATGCGCTCTGGTGCAATGGGCATGGACTGGGAGTGGACAAGGCCTCCCTTCCTCAGCATAGGCTGCCTTAATGGCTGAGACTACCCAACGGGAAATTGTTTGAGTGGTTACACCCCTCCCCTTGTTAACACCAGCAACACAGATAAAGATGTATCCTGTCTAAACTGTTGTGTTCGATTAAGATAAAAAAGTAAAGCTCTCCTGACATCTAACATGTGCAGGGACCCATCAGATTGTGACTGGGATTTAGGATATAACACAGGCAACACAATATCCTGAGTCAAATGAAATTTTGAGACCACCTTGGGGACATGCTGTAAGCTGGGCCTTGGGACCACCCGATCATGGTGGAACTTAGTGAAGGGCATGTCATGTCAGAGTGCCCTCAAATCGTCCACTCGTCATGCCAACGTAATGGCCACTAAGAAGGTTGTCTTATAGGACAATAAGTTCAGAGGGCAAGAGGCCATGGGCTCGAACGGTTTCTGAGTGAACTGTGTAAAGACAAGGGACAGGCTCCACTGGGCTACAGGTGGCTTCACTGGAGAGTAGATATTGTTTAGACCCTTAAGGAACCATTTACAGTGAGGGTGAGAGAACAGCAAGTCTGAATCGATGCCCACATGGAAGAATTAGATGGTGGCGAGGTGTATCTTAATGGATACACTGGAGAGGCCAGAATGCTTTAGGGAACATAAATGATCAAATTCCCTCGAGAGAGAGAGCAATTTTCTGGCCGGATGCCCCAGTGAGAAAATCTAGTCCATTTGGAGTTACAGGACTACCTTGTGGCAGGCTTCCAAGATGCTAAGAGGACATCTGCAACCCTTTCCGACCACTGGGTTATGGTAGGATGAGCCAGGCAGTCAGGTGGAGAGAGGGCACATCAT
This sequence comes from Euleptes europaea, assembly GCF_029931775.1. Classification (NCBI taxonomy): domain Eukaryota; kingdom Metazoa; phylum Chordata; class Lepidosauria; order Squamata; family Sphaerodactylidae; genus Euleptes; species Euleptes europaea. Next base: position 48,877,239 of record NC_079313.1, on the reverse strand, counting down.
GATGACGAACTCTGCCCACTAGCAGAAGATCCTCCTGTGAAGGGAAGTGGTGGAACAATCCTCTGGCCAGTTTCCACAGAAGAGGAAACCATGGTTGTTTGGGCCAGTAAGGGGCAAACAAGATGACTGTGGCCCAATCTTGTTGTATTTTTGCTAGGGTTCTTCCCAGAAGAGGGGACAGAGGAAAAATGTACATGAGACCGCTTCTCCACTGGACCTGAAATTCGTCCCCTATTGATTGGGCATCTGCTGCAGCCCTGGAACAGAAAGTCGGGCACTTTGCATTCAGGGATATTGCAAAGAGGTCTACAAAGGGGGTACCCCATTGCTCAAAAATCGGTGGGATGTATTTGCCCTGTATGGACAACTCGTGATGTAGGGAGGTGTCCCAGCTTAGGGCATCCACAGCCTTGTTGGATACTCCCGCAATGTGGATAGCCGTGATGGAAACTTCATGGGCAATTGCCCACTCCCAGACCTCTAAAGCCTCTTGGCATAGTGCCAGAGACCCTGCTTGCAGAAGTAGTATTTTGTAGCAGTGTTGTTGGTGGCCACCAAGTTGCTGGAGTCAGTGAGAAGCTCTGAAAAGGAAGTGAGAGCATATTTGACCACTCTAAGCTCCAACACATTGATGTGCAGCCATGATTCAGCAGGTGACTACCTCCCCTTTACTGACAATTCTTGACAGTGAGCCCCCCATCCCCCAAGGGAGGCATCAGTAAATAGTTGGTAATCGTGAGAGGAGATTCCAAAGTTAACACCCTTCAAGAGATTGCCTTCATCCAGCCACCAATGGAGGGACTAAAGTACAGTGTGAGGGATAGACAACAAGCACCATTGGGGTTCCACGTTAATCTTAAATTTCTGTATAAACCAATTTTGCAGTGGTCTGAGGAGCAGCCTGGCGTGTGGGACCACTGCTGTGGTGGAAGCCATCAGGCCTAGTAGTTTTTGCTCCTTGACCGCTGGCTGGTACCTGCATGCCAAAAAGTGTGTGACAAGGTGGGCTTTTCTCTTGACTGTGGAAGGAAAGCCTTATCTGCCCATGAGTCCAAAACAGAGCCAATGAACTCTAAGGATAGAGTAGGGGTTAGTCTAGATTTGACATGGTTCACAATCACAACTGCTGGAGGGTCTTGAGGATCATAACCACCTGGTCCAATAGGGTTTTAAAAGAATCCCCCACCAGCAACCAGTCATCAAGATAGAGGAAGACTGTACACCCTTGTACTGTAAAATGGGCAACCACCTCTGATATGCATTTAGAGAACACCCTAGGAGCAGTGGAAAGGCCAAAGGGCAGCACAGCATATTGGTAGTGCTGGCCATTGCATGAAAAACTTAAATATTTTCTATAGTGCGGGTGTATGGATGTGTGGAAATATGTCTCCTTAAGGTCAAGGGCAGAAAATCAAGAGGCAGGGTTTTGGGAAGGAATAGCATCTGAATGGTGCAAGCTCTGTTGTGTTTATTCAAGGCCCTCAGGTCAAGGATGGGCTGATTCCCACCATCTTTTCGTCTACCAGAAAGTAGTATGAGTAAAAGCCATGCTGTACCTCTGACTTGGGCACTTTCACAATGGCACCCTTTTCAAGGAGAGATTCTACCTCAGCACACAACTGAGGTGGGTCTGTCCCCCGAGGCGGAAGAGAAGAACCACACGGAGGAACAGTGTAACCTCTTTTAATGATGGACAAAACCCAGTTATCATGGGAAATAGAACACCAATTACCATAAAACGCAGGTAACCTTTCAAAGAAAGTAATACCAGCAAGTATAACAAAGTCAGCCAGTCATGCCGAGGCCTTTTTGTTGTAGGAAGAGCGGTCCAGGGATGTTTCACTGACAACCCCACAATTATGGAACAACCTTCCCTGGGAGGTGTACCTGGCACCCTCACTTTCAATCTCCACGAGTCCGCTGAAGACAGTTTTATTCAGGACTGCATTTGATTAAGTTTACTAGCAGTCCTAAACTCTGATATTAAACTTTTTAAAATGTTTTTAATGTATGTTATCAATGTTGAAATCTGCCTTTAGCTCCATAAGGAAAAAAGGCAGTTAATAATTGTTTTTAAATATATATATAGGGTTACCCATCGAGCTTCCACAGACCACAGCAGACTCCTGGACTCTAGTCCAATACCCTAACTACTACATCACACCAGTTTTGCTTCTGTCTTTAGACTTGCCTTCCCCCCCCCCCATTGGACTATGATCCCGGATCTCCCAAAATATCTTCCGTTCTACCCATCCACTTGGCTCCAGACCTGCTTTAGCCTTTGTCTCTTGATCTAGAGACTTCACTCAGGTACCAGGGTGTTCTATTTCAAGAGTTGGTGCTGATTCTCATGCTTATTTTTGCCATGAAAGAGTGAATAAAATTAGATTTTTACGTGTCATTTTAGGGTGGTGAACCTTTCTTCTACCACAACCCTACATGTCAAGATATGAGATTTACTACATCCCAGAAATCTATGGAAAGCTAAAGTTCTCTTGGAAGCAGTAAATCTCAGAAAATCAAGGGTGGCTCAGAAGACACATCATCCATACAAAATGACAAGCAAAAGCCACATTGTAGTGGCTATAGTTCATCAAAAAGGAATGTGAGAACTGAGGCTCAGAGCCAACATTTCAAAGTTTTCAAAACACATGAGCAATCTAAGGGAAGGACCAATGCCAAGTAATATACAAGGGTCCCTAGTATTCTATCTACACAATAAAGACAATGAGGAAAATTTATGAGTCTCATATAATACAGCAATGCTAATGCTAATGAACTGAACTTTATTAAACTTCTGGCTAGTTACCATTCATTATATGGCATAGGGTTATACCTTGATTTCAGTCTGGGAACAGATGTCCGATTCATGAACCACTGTCAATCATTTTGGCCATTTGTATATTGTGATATATAAAGTAATCATATTGAAGGAATTATTGGTAAATACCAATCCTTAACTCCATATTCAGTTTGAGTTTATTGTATTGTATTGTATTGTATGGTGTCCACATTTCTCAACGTTCCCTTTATAACAGGCAGCAACTGCCAAGTGGTATGGTACTAAATTGCCAAACATTTTTTAAAAAGCCTTTGAAAATTCTCTGGGATTTGATATGATGCTGTTTTTCATTCTATAAAGAGAGGGAGCTCATACATTCTCAAGAAGGGGGGAGACCCAGGAAGCCTTGTGGGAGAATAATAATATCTGAAGCTGTCACAAAAGCTCATATTGAAATAAATATTGTTCATCTTCAAAATGCAATTGGACTCTTGCTTTAAATAAGTGGTCTGCCTGCCACAGTTGACTTCTAAAGACGTGAAACACAGCAAAGGGTTCTTAATCCTCCCTCCCTGCTAGTGTGAACAACAGCAGAGGCCTTGCCAGAATTCTGTCCCTTAAGCACCTCAGTTCTTGATTCCAGTGTGGCCCTGTTCACACATTGCAGTGAATGCACTTACAATCTGTGCACAGAGTACACCTTATTGTTCTTTATACACATGTTCAGTAATTCTCATGTTACATTCAATGCATGTACAGCCGAATGTGTGATCTAGACCCCACATTAATACAGGTACTAGTCCCCAGTTTCATTTGAAAATGAATATGCATAGTCTCTTACAAATAGATATACTAGGGTTGCTAGGTCCCCCCCTGGCCACCGGCAGGGGATGGTGGGGCTGGGTTGCCAGATCCAGGTTGGGAAACTCCTGGAGATTTGGGGATGGAGCTTGGGGAGGACAGGGACCTCAGTGGGGTACAATGCCATACAGTCTGCCCTCCAAAATATCCATTTTCTCCAGGGGAATGGACCTTTATAGTCTGGAGATGAGGCGTAATTCCGGGAGATCCCCAGGTCCCACTTGGAGTCTGGCATCTCTAAGACATGTACCTTGTGTTGCATGTGAGTGAGCAAATATTGCAGCCCCTTCCCCAGCCCTTGCTCAGTTCAAATTCTAGGTTATAAATGTTTATGATGATGATGATTTATAACCGAGGTTATAAATGTTTATGATGATTAAACATTCTTCTTGTTTAAAAAGGAGTAAGGATTGTTTTACCCAGGCAAGGTTTAAAAGTAGGCAGTGCCTCTTTAAGGGTTTGCATTAGAAAGGGAAATGAGGAATAAGTGCTTCTTTGTAAAGGGCCTTTTCTGTGTATTTTTTTTCCAAAGCAGATGGAGGATTCTTCAGCATGCCTCAGGCTGGAGGTTGTTAGTGTAATTAAGAAGGGGAAATGTCCAATATGAGACCTGTACGAAAGCCATATTAAAACACTTAGTGTGCAGGGCATCATGGGGTTTGTATTCCTCCTTGACCTTTTAAACAAATATGTTCTGAAATCTCTTGTTGGAATCTGTATGCAAGCACAGATGTTTACAGATGTTAGCCAGGACTTGAAACAATATTACCAATGCTCTTTCCTGGCAAAGATTCGTTTCTCATTCCACTTGTATAGCAACTGGGAATATAAATGTAGAGATGATCTGTTTTCAGATCTTTCAGCAGAGGAGCAAAAACCAATGCTATTTAAGAAATTGCATATTGTTTGGGGGGGGAAGAGGAGGGGTTGGCCAGAGAAATCACTTCCTTTGCCTAATAACAGTTCTGGATGCACCAAAGACACAGCACAGAGCTGTGCAGAACGTAGCCCTCCCTGAATAACTAGACCCAAATGTGCATTTGAGAATGGTCACAGTCTGCCAATTAAAAAGCTTTATGAGGAATGCAATTTTTTCGTAACAGACTAATAATGCCAAGTATAATCCTTATTAGGAAGAATCTGTCATTTCACATTCCCTGCTTCTCTGAGCAATAGGAAGTTCCAGGGAAGCATCATATGATCTCTTTCTTCTGGAGAAGAGAAAATCCTGGAGGGGAGGGGCTGTGGCTCAGTGGTAGAGCATCTGCTTGGCATGCAGAAGGTCCCAGGTTCAATCCCCGGCATCTCCAGTGAAAGGGAGGTAGGTGATGCAAAAGACCTCTGCCTGAGACTCTGGAGAGCTGCTGCTGGTCTGAGTAGACAATGCTGACTTTGATGGACCGAGGGTCTGATTCAGTATAAGGCAGCTTCATGTGTGTTCATGTGTATAGTGTTTTTATACTGCCAATTTATTTACTAGGCTCTGGGTGGAACAATCAGTAAACTGGCACACACACAGCTAAAGCCTGGTTGGGAAGTTGCTGGAATGACTGGAAGCTCCTTGAGTTGTCCCATCTCACGGAGCAGCTAGAAGAGCAAGGCCTCCTTCAGTTTAACAGGCAACCCATTCTGCTTGAGGCAGCTGTAGCGAGGGCTGCCACTTTCTCAATGAACCTGTGCAGATCCGACATCAGCGGATCACTTGATATGTTCGGTTTGGCACCAAATATCTCAAATATCTGCTGAATAGGTTTTGCAAACTGCACATACATGAAAATGCTGGTGTTCCAAACAAATTTTGAACACTTACTCAAATGCTGAACTGGAAGTCATTTTAAAATACTGCTTATTTGTGACTGATTAAATTGTGCCGTGCTGACTGCAGCAGCAGCACAACAGGGACAGTTGGAAAGATAACTCCAACTGGCTATATGAGAATTTCCATTTGCAAAGAGCCAGTTGTGTTGTGCTGTATTGTTAGGAAGGAACAGATGAAGCAATCTGCCCAACAGCCATGAACAGGTCAATGAACAGATGAACAGGCCACCAAAAACTCAGCACAACAGGCAAACATGATGTGAGCCTCTTTATGCTGTGGTACTATTAATTTATGTTAATCAGTGTAAGAGAATGAGTAATGTATTTTGCATTGGTTATTTTTAGATTTTTTTAAAAATACGCCAGCCACTTCTAGAGCTTTTTTGTTTCCCAGCTGAAAAAAAGAAAGAACATCCCCATCCCCCCCCCCATGCTCCAAAAAATGTTCTCTGGCCAAAAGTAAAATAACATCTCTTTTTTCCTCTTAAGGCCAAAAGAGATGTTATGTTGAGAGATACATGAATGGCGTTAAGGAGTGCAGCATATCAGCTGAGTACAGCATTAGGGCTGCAATGACAGGATTGAAGAGATTTAACTCCCCGTCCCAGTGCAGTATTGCTCATTAAAACTAACTTCTTCATGCTGTTACTAGCTTTGGGAAGGAAAAAAAAAGACAGGCGTCCTCATTGTCAGTCTGCTTTTCTTAGGGTCTGTAATAATGTGAGCTGAAGGGGGTTGGATTCCATTGGCAAAACTGTAGAGAGGGAGAAAGGGTTAAACACCTTCTCTTCCGATATACCACATACCTGATCTAAGTCTGTATTCTGTGCAGCTGCTATTGTCCTTTGAGAAAAATGGTTAGGCCAGATGGACAAGCAGGGAAGGATCAGAACAGAAGGCAAAGCTACCATCATACCAAAACAGCAGCAGACCGGAATGATCCCTGTGCCAGCATCGCAGCCATTGGCTTTGCAGTTTCCAGGCTAAAAGAAGTTCCTACACGGCACAGGAACTCTGTAAACAGAGTTGCATCTTGTTGTTCATCAAGATGTCTTCTGTGCAGGCACACATTGGGGACTGCGCTTGTGCAGGCCTACCACGGAAAGGATTTCTTTAGCTTCATATAGATAGATAGGGGGCACCGACTCCACCGCACATGCGCTCCGTTTCCTGCTCCGATGACGTGGAGTAGCGAGGCGGTGCCCCCTTCCCTCAGTTCTTTTCTTTGCCCTCTCGAAGTAGCACCTAGAACAGATAAACAAATACCAACACATGAGAGCTCTCCGAGGGGCAGGAGGGTGGGATGTGTGCCTGCACAGAAGACATCTTGATGAACAACAGTTACAGGTAGGTGCAACTCTGTTTTCGTCTACGATCTTCTGTGCAGTCCCACATTGGGAGACTATTTAGCTACTCACTCGGTGGTGGGGGACGAGCTCTCAGCCAAATAATGACTGTAAGACTGCTTTGCCAACTGCAGCATCCTGCCTAGCATCCACATCAACCGCAGATTGCTTGACAAAGGTCTCGGAAGAAGTCCAGGTAGCAGCCTTACAAATCTCCCTGATGGACACACTCTTTCGAAAGGTGGCCGACGAAGCTTGAGCCCTGGTCAAATGGGCTTGTAAAGACGTCGGGCATCTCTCACCAGCTGTCTTGTAGCACTGTCGAATCGTCTGAACAATCCACCTAGAGAGAGACTGGGAGGAAGCAGACTCACCCTTTTTGGGTCCCGAAAAACAAACAAACAATGCATCTGCCTTACAAAACTGCTTAGTACGATTCAGATAATATAATAAAGCCCGTTTAACATCTAGTGAATGTAGTGTTCTTTCCGCCTCTGATTGAGGATTCGGGGGGAAAACTGGTAGAGATAAATCTTGTCCCAGGTGAAAATCAGACATAACCTTGGGTTTAAATTCATAACTTGTGCGTAATACAACCTTAGATGGGAAAAACTGTATAAAGGGGGAGTGACATTTCAATGCAGATAGCTCACCCACCCTGCGTGCAGACGTAACCGCAACCAAAAAACATACCTTCTGTGATAGATAAGGCAGAGACGCCATTTTCAAGGGTTCAAATGGGAGTAACATTAACTGTGCCAGAACTAAAGATAATGACCATTGAGAGACTGGCATGTACATCATTGGGAACATATTAGCTAATCCTTTTAAAAACAGTTTGGATGTAGGGTGAGAAAACAGGGAAGTCCCATCCACACCCACATGAAAAGCGAATAGGGCGGCCAAGCGAGCCCTAACAGATGACAAACATAACCCTCCCTTCTTAAAGAATAGTAGGTAGTCTAACACTAAAGGAAGGGGGCATGATGAAGAAAAATATCCCTTAGGTCTAAGCCAATCAGAAAAACTTCAGGGCATATGCAGCCCGTGGGGAGGGCTTTCGAGAATTCAGTACCACCTCCAACACCTGGTCCGACAGTCTCATTGTGGAGCATTTAAGAGCCAGGCCGTTAGATGCAGCCTGCTCGGCTCCTGATGATGCATCTGTCCCACTGACAGGAGGTCCGGTCCCGCTGTAAAGTGTCTGAAGTTGTTCCCTGTGAGGCTCTTTGACTCTGTAAACCACACTTGTCTCGTCCAATGGGGGCAATGAGGATGCAATGGGTGGTATAGGCTTGAATTCTGGCTAGTGTCCTGGTTATTAAGGGCTTTGGGAGAAATGCGTAGAACATGGTGCCCACCCAAGGCATGAGGAACGCATCTCCTAATGACCTTGGGTTGTGGCCTACTCAGGAGCAAAAATGAGGGGCCTTGGTGTTTGGGGAAGTGGCAAATAAATCCACCTCGGGGAACCCTCATAACTGGAAGATGGGTAGGATGTATTCCCACCTGAGGGACCACTCGTGATGCGGGGAGAACACCCTGCTTAATGTATCTGCCATGGCATTTTTCACCCCTTGAATGTGAATGGCCTGTAAGGACACATGGCCTGTAAGGACCCAATTCCAGATTTTTTTCTGCCTCTGCACAGTCTGAGGGAGACTGTACCCCCTTGTCTGTTTAGGTAAAACATTGCGGTGGTGTTGTCTGTCTGGATGAGTAACGCGTTGTCGCACAGGATCTCTGTGAAAGACATAAGCGCATAGCGGATTGCCCTAAGCTCCAAAATATTGAAATGCATAGAAGCCTCAGAAGAGCTCCACAAACCTTGCACCGATAGCCCCTGACAATGGACTCCCCAACCAACCAATGAAGCATCTGATGTACGGAGGAAGGCCACCACAACAGCCTTGCACTTAGTAAAGACTCGTGGTGCTGTAGAAAGGCCAAATGGAGTACTGCATATTGGAAAATTTGATTTCCAGCGACAAACCTCAGATATTTCCGGTGATCCTCATGAACGGAAATGTGAAAATAAGCATCTTTAAGATCAACCACAATGTACCACCAACCAACTTTTAATAACTGTAGAACATTCTGAATGGTAAGCATGTTAAACTTCTTGTACTGCAAACCCTTGTGTAAACGTCTTAAATCAAGAATAGGTCTTAACCCCCCATCTTTCTTGGTAACCACAAACAAAAGAGAATAAAACCCATCTAACTGTTGAGAAAACTTGACAACCTGAACTGCCCCTTTTTTGACTGAATCACTCAAAGCATCCTGCAAAGCAGGGGATGGTGGTGAGCCCAATTTTTGAGGAGGGGGGCCTATTTTAGGCCTGTGTTTAAATTCCAAAGCATAACCTTGCTGAACTAACTGCAAAACCCAACTATCAGAGGTTACAGTAGACCAAGCATTAACAAAGGAGACTAAACGATCTCCAAACACGATCTCAGGGGTTTCCCCCTCCCCCTGCAGTCAGAGGGATGATTTTGGACCCTGTCCCTTGGGTGATTGGGTCCTCGGGTCAGAGGAGCGGGGTCTGGAATATCTCCGCCTGTTCTGGTGTTGAAAAGGTTGGAAGGGTCATTGCTGTTGTCCATAAGCAGTGGACGGTGTTTGGGTGGTCTTTGAAACCTCGGCTGGTGAAAGTTCCCTCTATAGCCAAAATGGGGCCTTTGGAAAGAACCTGAAGACTGGTTTGACACTCTCATGTACCTGGCTGCTTGTTTATCTTTCTTTAACTGACAAAGTGTCGTTGGTAGTTGCGGAGAACAACCCTTTCAATGTAGCTAGAGATAATGCTTTATTTTTCTATACCTCAAATCATTACAAGCAGTTCACGGAGTAAGTCTTTTCCACCTCCCCAGCTCCTACAGCCCATTGAATCCTGCCAAATTCTGCTCCTGGGGGTCAAGGGGCTTTTGGAAATAGCATAGGTATAAAGGGGAGGTCTGCACTGAGACGGGAGAATGAGCAAAAATCACGTTCCAACAAAATGCCACTACAATGGCATAAATGTTGTGGTGCCAACAGAATGACAGCTTTGGATCCAACCCACTGCCTTTGTCAAGTAACCACAATGGGTAGCTGTGTTAGTCTGTCAATAGCAGCAGAAAAGAGCAAAAGTCTAGTAGCACCTTAAAGACTAAAAAAAATTCTGGCAGGGTATAAGCTTTCGTGAGCCACAGCTCACTTCATCTCATTAAGATACTGGGATGTTGACCCTTTCTTGCTTACAGACAGCCTGCTAACCTAAAACAACTTCTTGCCCACAATGATAAACTACTTAACAGTAGCATGGACTCTGGAACCAAGGCCTGCAACAAACCAAGGTGCCAACTTTGCTCTCATATAGATTCTAGCAACACCATCACTGGGCCCAGCAACGTCAGCCATACTATCTCAGGTCCGTGCTCCTGTTCATCTTCTAACATGATTTCTGCCATCACATGCCAGCAATGCCCTTCCACCCTCTACATTGGACAAACAGGCCAGTCCCTGCAACAAAGATTGAATGTACATAAGTCTGACATCAGAAACTACAACATTCAGAAACCTCTGGGGGAACATTTTAACCTTCCAAGACATTCGGTTGCTGATTTAAGATTAGCGGTTCTCTTACAAAGGGATTTCAAAGTGAGATTAGAAAGAGAGACTGCTGAATTACAGCTAATAATGAAGCTCAAAACTATGCATTCTCCAGGATTGAATAGTGATCTGGGATTCTTGTCTCATTACCAATGCTAATTTCTCCGTCTACTACCCCTCTGCATATCACACCTAATCCAATCATGCCTGCTAATGTCATTTACTTACTTTTGACATTTACATTGCCATTGTGTGTCTAATTCACTCTTCTCTACTTAAGGATAGATGGACTCACATTTTAGCTGTATCTGAAGAATGGCTCATGAAAGGTTATACCCTGACAGAAATTTTGTTAGTTTTTAAGGTGGTACTGGACTCTTGCTCTTTTGTCAAGTAAAATTGCTTTTAGTTCTGTGCTTTCAAGATAGGAGAGAATATAAGGCTACCTCACACACAAAAAAGCAGTATTCCATACACAGCTAATGCAGATGCAAAACACTTCTGGGTATGTATCGCCTTCTGAATAAAAATGCTCATTCAGCCCCACTGAACTGGCTGGATGGGTCTTTTCATGTGGATTTACATCCCTATACAATCAACTGTATTTCATTTACAGACCTCATAAATTGTTTTTCCCCCTTTTCATTATAAACATATTTTAAAGTGGCATACAATACAAAAGAACTTTGTTGTCATCTAATTTCCTATGACTAGAGATGGACTGCGACAACAATGAAACCAGTCCAATCAAGCCAGGAGGGGGGGGGTATCTGCTTTTCAAGCAGAAGGTCCCAGGTTCAGACCCCAGCACCTCCAGTTAAAAGGATTAGGTATAAGAGTGAATGTAAAAGACTAGAGACCCTGGAGCCAGCCACTGCAGAAAAGACTGACCTTGACAGAGCTTGACTCAGTGTTCAATGCCTATCTTTTTACCATTTTTATACTGCAAGTTAAGAAAACAATACAAAGAACATGACATTGCCTGTTGGAGAAAGATCCCCACACACACACTATCAAATGTTACAGGAGAATAATTCTCAGCTATAAAATTCACATACTGTGTACTATTGATCTAATCTAATTGTTAAAAATGTGACAGCTTGGGGTTGGGCAATTAGCAAAGATGTAGCAATTCCCTGTGCTTTAAAAAGCTGCTTGGGAAAGCTGTCTGTGGCAGAAATATTACAAATGTGGAGTACCTACTATTCTCTGAAAAAGGTTAGGCAACACACACTTTGACTTGCTCAGAATGGCAACTGCCCAAAAATGCACGTCAGTGGAGCATTTACAGCCAAACCTAGAATGAGTTAGTGATTCTAACATCACTCCTATTAATGAGAAAAATGTCAGTCTCCCAGAGCAATTTTTTTTGCTCCTGGTTATCAGATCCTTCAAAAAGCTGATAACTAGTCTTTATAGATTGTGAGAGTCAGATATAACTCTGAATCTATTATTTTACTGGAACCCTCGGGGTAAACTTATCACCTGGAAAGCATTTTACATGGACGATTTGACTTTCATGTGGAGTGTCATAATGTACCCTAGATGGAAATCTAAAATAAATTATATGGCATGCAGCCTTCCTGGTGCAGGAATTTATCATTCCCACACTACAATAATTTTGAAAACTGTATCCCTTAAGCTACAAAGATATGAAATATTATTAACTGCCTGAACTTAAAGACCATTCTGATTGGCTGGTATAAAATGCAGGGGCTGGGATTAATTTCTATGGAACCACAAGCTTATCGCAAACTGTTTTTCAACCATCTAAACTGCCAAGTTTATCTTCTTGCAGGACACAATGTTCATTTTATCACCACCATCCCCAATGTATGCTGGTATTTCAGTAAAACTGTTCAAGGAAGTGAGAATGCCTCCATCTATTGGCATGGTTCTCTATCATACCCCAGAGAAAGCAGGCAGTGTTTCCACCGGCGCCTGGTCTTCCTTTTATATGACTTCAATTCTCAACAACCCTCCTGACTGTAGAATGCATCATCTCAAATTGTCACAGACTGAAGCATGCCCGTTTCATTCCCCATTCTTTTTCTACTGATGAAGGAAAAAAGTAATTACATGATATATACAAAGGTAAGGCATGATTGGTCTGGGTCAGTTGTGGCCATAAAGAAAAGCAGAGAGATGGTTTATTTAAACAGTTCCTCGGCACTCATGGTCCTGTGGTGCAATCCAGAATAGATAATTTGCACTGGGCTTGGAGCTTAAAACTGTCTTAATGCTAACAACAGACTATGTAGATGAACTGTTGAAGGTGCGTGGCCAGATTATTGGTTCATCTAGCTCAGTATTGTTTGCTGTGACAGGCAGGGTCTTAGACAGAGCAAGATCTTTCCTCCTTCCTGCGATTCTTTAACTGGAGATGCCAGCGTTTGAACTGGAGACCTTTTGCGGCATCTCAAGCCTGGGGCTCTGCAACAGAACCCACCTTCACTGAGCTGAGCAGGCAACTCATGGGTTCCAGTGCTGGCAGCTGCCAGCCCCATTCTCTTGCCATTGCCTTCTCACAACACAGTTGTCTGCACAATAACAGTTATGCTACACAAAAGGGAGTCAGGCAAAAGGAGACAATGCCCTTCATGCTTTTCTGTGGCTTATCTGGGCCAATAGAGCCAAGAGGGTTTGGTGCCCTAAGGTAGGTCCGAAGGCTTTCTGGCAAGCTAAATATGATTCCTAGAGGCAGGACTGTCACCAGAGCGGCACAACCCAATCCGCAAGGTGAAACTTCCAGTTGCATCCCACTTTACTGCAAGAATTGTTTCTAGAGATTGTCTTTAGTACAATAAATAAATACACAAATACATAAACATTTCATTAGAACTCAAACCCTGCAAAAGATGAGAGCCTGTCACACTTCCCAACCTTCTCCCCTCTCAGAGAAGCTTAAATATGTCATCAGACAAGGATAGGTGGCAGTAAACTCACCAATTTTCTCTTCCTCCTCTTCCCAGGCCGAGTTTAGTCACTCAGAGACAAATCTTTCTTGTCCCCCTCAAGCTTACTATCAACTCCCCTCCACATTGCTTGCTGGAGCTGCCACTTTACTTGCTTGTCCAGGACTGAAATACTGGATTTTTGTTTACACAAGAGTTCCCCACATCATCTGTCGGTCAGCTGACAACTTCAATGGGCCAAGAACATCTCTCAGGCCTAGAGATGCCGCGAATGTTTTGCTTGGACCATTTAAATAAATATCCCTTTGTCTTTTGGACACTAGTCCTGAGATCCTATAGTAACTGAAGTGGCTGGTTTAAATTTCTTTTTGCTTGATTTAAATAGTGATATTTCTCTAACATAGTGACCTCTTAGAACGGGAGAGAAAGCATTTTCACAGTTGGGCATTCCTGCTGCTATCCATTCTGAACGTTTGGAAACAGCTTGGATGGCTGACCCAATTTTTTAATGTTTTTTTTTAAATGGTAGTTTAATTAGTGCATGTTTAAAAATATATATCCTCTGAGTGGATACATTGACACCACCTACACATATCTGGAAGTGTGATCAGTCGCTGCCACTAACAGGCAGTAGCTTGGGTGGGGGGAAATTACACAATCTGGCCTTAATATGTGTGGCTCTCCAGGCTTTCACTGTAGAAATGTATATTTTTCAATATTCCTCTCTGAGCTGAAATAATGTCATTTATATGCAAATGAGTCCACATTCTGCAGCTGTTACTTCTCTGCTGAAGCCCTGGGAATTATTTGCACTTAATAAAGCCTCATAAATAGGTTTTGCCTTTAAATAGGTGGGGGAGCAGCAAATCTATCATATCTATTTGCAGTTCCAAGCTTCTTTCGTATCTTGAAAGTTATATGTATCTTTTAATAGAAAGTTTCACAGTTACAAGAGAAACACAATTGCATTTACCCAAACAAAAGCATTCATCCTTCTTCCTAGCGGAAGCTTCATTTTACCATTGCCTATAGGAAGAAGGAAAGAGGTTTTAAACGTTCAAGAATAAATGTTGTAATGTTTTACATTTACAAAAAGAATCATTGTGAGGCAAAAAAGAATATTGCTCTCTCAGCCAGCTTGGACAGTGATCTTCAAACCTTTTCTTACTACAGGGTGTACATGGTGGCTCGCTTGTTTGAATGATCTGATCAATTGAAATGTAATATGAGAAATATGTGGTCAGGTTCTGACACTTCTTGTAGTGCTGGAGGATGTGTTTAAGCTTTATCTCCACTCTAAATGAAATGTGGCATAGAGGTTAGAGTGCCATAGAGAACAAAGGCCTAGTATCTGGGAACCTCAGGTTCAAACTGAATCCCCACTTTGTGTGGATGCTTACTAGGTGACTTTGGGCCAGAATTCTTTCTCAGCCTAACCTAACTCAGGTTCTGAACATAAAAACAGAATGAGGGAAGAATTCTCTTGTAAGCATCTTTGAGTCTCCATTAGGCAGAAAAGTGGAATATAAATATCTAAATAAACTTTTAAACTGAACAAATGTAGATCATGAAAACAGTGTCGAGTAAGGAGATATATATATCCTCTTCCCAGAACTGTTTCCCTGTTTTGATGTGGGCTTAGAGTCATCAGGTCCCTCTTTGCCACTGGTGGGAGGTTTCTGGGGCGGAGCCTGAGGAGGGCGGGGTTTGAGGAGGGGAGGGACTTCAATGCCATAAAGTCCAATTGCCAAAGTGGCCTTTTTCTCCGGGGGAACTGATCTCTATCTACTGGAGATTAGTTGTAATAGCAGATGTCCTGCCACCTCCTGGAGGTTTAGAAAAACAGTACAGGAAACTGTATATACACAAAGTGCAAATATTTATAAGCTACTGAGGTGAAACATAGACCATATACGTGACTTATATACAACACAATTATATGCAATATGTACAGTTCACACAAAAAATGTAGAGAAATTTCCAAAGGTCTCAACTGAGTACCACAAATATATAGAGGAAGTTCCAAAGGTCTCAACTGAGTACCAAATGAATGCTAATATTGTAATCCTTGTGTAAAGTTCATATAGAGCCACAATCATCGATGGATACGGCCGTTTCAGATCCACAGCAGTGGAAAAACATTGGCACCTTTTGAGGGAGATTCCAGGATGCGGGGCTCCGCCCAGTATAGGCTTCCGCAAAACGCAGTCTATCAAAGATAAGATAGTGCATTCAGATATATACAGGGATGTTTCAGGCAAATCTATTGTGGGACACTATAAGTGCCATAAATGCATGGCATGTGATCTATGTCTTGAAGTCAAAGAATTCAGGAGAATTGATAGTGATTTTGTATTCAAATTGCAGTCTTTTACCAACTGTGACACGCGTTTCTGTGTTTACTGTTTGCGCTGCCCGTGTGGCAAATTTTACATAGGCTCATCAATTAGACCAATTAAAATGCGCATATTGGAGCATAAATCCAGGATACGGGCCAAGATAGTATCTGCCCCGGTTGTAGAACATTTTCTCGAGATGCACCATAATGAAAATGAGCTTCGCTACTTTGTAATCTGGCGACTGCAGAGGAAACGTTTCAATATAGGTGACAACGAAAGATTGTTAAGGCAGAAGGAGGCTTTCTTCATTCACCTTTTGAACACGATGTCTCCAAATGGATTAAACCTGGATAATGATTTTTCTTGCTTTCTATAGGGTGTATAAAATATACACTGTTACTTTAAGAATTCCAACCAACTACCCACCACAAATTGCATTATTGGGGTTGCCAGTTTGTGACCTGAAGCATTACTCTTTACCCTTAAATGGTGGACTATATGGTATTATACTAGGATAGCCAGTTTTAAGGTTGCCAAGCTCCAGGTGGGGCCTGGAGATTTCCTACTTTCTATAGGGTAAAGCTGATGTTAAAATGCTGCTAAAATATACATTGTCACTTTAAAGAATTCTAACCCACTTCGGGGATGCATCATCAGCAACACCTGGGTTTTCCTATGTATCTGATTAAGACTCTGTTCTAGTTTACTAGCTGCACTATGTGATGTACTTTACTGACGTCTGATTGCTCATATTTACCCTGTGTGGGAAGGAATGATGAATATGTAACAGCACTTTTGTATTGTAAGTATATTGTATTGACTCATTTTTTAATAGTCATAATCTTTATATATTTATATACTGATGGTAATATATTAATTTTTAGAAGGACTGAAGAAAGATTTCCACTGCTGTGGATCTGAAACGGCTGTATCCATCGATGATTGTGGCTCTATATGAACTTTACACAAGGATTACAATATTAGCATTCATTTGGTACTCAGTTGAGACCTTTGGAACTTCCTCTATATATTTGTGGTACTCAGTTGAGACCTTTGGAAATTTCTCTACATTTTTTGTGTGAACTGTACATATTGTATATAATTGTGTTGTATATAAGTCACGTATATGGTCTATGTTTCACCTCAGTAGCTTATAAATATTTGCACTTTGTGTATATACAGTTTCCTGTACTGTTTTTCTAAACCTTTTGGTACGAGTACAGAGGTGCTGTTTTTCTCCCCACCTCCTGGAGGCTGGCAATCCTATGTGGGCTCCTGTTATTGCTGGGGGGGGGGGGAAGCTTGCATCAGTGAACTTGAGTGGAATTGTATTTTGTTATTGAGTGGAATTTTACTATATTTACTACTTGAATTGTTCAAATAGGGTGGGAGTGAAGCACTAAGGGGACTAGCCTGTAACAAGAAAGCAGGTGATGACAGGGGATGCAGAGCAGTTGTAACCCCCCCCCCAATAATCTCCCCAGACTCATGAGTCATTTGTGGTTTGCTAATTTGCTTTCCAGAGTCATATATTTTGAGTAGTGTTTGTTTTAGGATTAGAATAATCTAGGGGTGCCAGCTCTGTGTTGGGAAATTCTTGGAGATTTTGGGGGTGGAGCCTGGTGAGGGTAGGGAACTTAGTGGAGTGTAATGCCATAGAGCAGTGATGGCGAACCTTTTAGAGACCAAGTGCCCAAACTGCAACCCAAAACCCACTTATTTATCGCGCAGTGCCAACATGGCAATTTAACCTGAAGAATCCTCCTGAAGAATCCCCCTGAAGGAACCATGCAAAATAACAGCGGCGGGTCAGCTATGCACATGCTAATGGCTATGCAAACAGGAACAAAGGAGCAGGCGAGTGGGAGGGGTGGAATTTCTCCTTTTGCTTCGAGACCGTGAATAGGCAGTTTTAAAGTTGCATTTTTAAAAAGAGCTTTGAGTGAGCATCAAAACTGACCATGGATAAATGGCCAGGGTGTCTGTTATGGGGAGGGGAAGGTGATTGAAAGCCACTTTGATTCTTAACCTTAAGTGGTAAAGTCACATGAACACATGAAGCTGCCTTATACTGAATCAGACCCTCGGTCCATCAAAGTCAGTATTGTCTACTCAGACCTGCAGCGGCTCTCCAGGGTCTTAGGCAGGGGTCTTTCACATCGCCTCCTTGCCCAGTCCCTTTAACTGGAGATGCCGGGGATTGAGCCTGGGACCTTCTGCATGCCAAGCAGAGGCTCTACCACTGAGCCACGGCCCCTCCCAGAGCATTTCTATTTCTGAAACCGATCTAGGGTGAATGCACCCTTTCCCTTCTCTGCTCAGACCAGAGGTCACCCACACACACACCAAATCTTCCCAGCAAAAGGGATTTGCTCCTTGCCCACCAAGGGTCACCCCCCCATGTCAGCTTCAGAAGGGAAGCCCCAAAGCCCCAGCCCCTCTCTCCAAGGTGTTAGTCAGGGAAGTCCAAGGCGTTAGTCAGAGGCAGTCCAAGAAGTCAGGACACCAGGAATCCAAAGGATAGCAGGGAAACAAGGCCGGTACGCAAGGAGGTTAGTGACAAGTTGCTTGCACAACAGCCAAGCCTAACTGATGGCTTAAATCCCTTCCCCTGCTGCTGTAGCAGAGCCAGCTGATGCTGACGAGGCTGAGTTCACAGGTGGTGCTTCAGCCCTGCTCTTCCTCATCACTGCTACTGGGGAGGTTCCTCTGTAAAGCCTTCAGTCTAGCACTCTGCCGTCTCTGCTGAATTGCCAGACGAACCTGTTTTCTTCTCTGCTCCAGTGGCCTTGGAGAGGCCTCTGGAGACACTGCATGTTGCAAGGTGTCAAGTCCTACTGGAGTCCTTGAGCTGACAGGCTGCAGGCATGGTGAGTCATCTTCTGACTTTGGCTGATCCTCTATTCTGGCAGGCTGTAGGCCCTGTTGTTGTTCCTGTGGGACTTCTGCCTGAGGATGTCCCTCTGTTCTGGCTTCTATTTCCTCTTTGTCAGAGGAGATCTCTGCAGGCTGACTCATGACACAGGGGCGGCGGAGCCCAAGAGACGCCGCTGCCGGAAGCCGTGGCAAGGCGCTTGGTCAAAGCCTCCGCCGTCTGAGGTGGAGAGGGGAGGGGCAGAGCAGGAGAGGCCAGCGCCCCGACAAACAGCTGAGCTGCGGCCGCAGCTCAGCTGAGAGGGAGGGGCTTGCCCCGGGTGCAAGGAGAGGGATGGCACCAGCGCAGGCATGGGGAGCATGGGCACGGGGAGAAAGAGCACCACCCTCAGCGCCCTCACCACGGCAACACGGCAAAGCCCTAGGCAGATGCGACGGCTCCGCGCGTGCCCACAGAGGGCTCGACGTTCCGGCTGCGGCACACGTGCCATAGGTTCGCCAACACGGCCATAGAGTCTATCTTACAACACAGCCGTTTTCTCCAGCAGGGCATCTCTGAGGTAACAGTAAAGTTGCTCTGCAGGACCCTAACCCTCCTGCAGGACAGTAGAAAAGCACTTAAAGGGATATAGCTGTGACTTGAGACTTGATGACCCTATTGTAGTAAAGAGTGATAGGCAAAACAGTGTTACACTGACCTGTAACTGGTGTTCATTAAGTGTCTTCTGTGCAGGCGCACATTGGGACAGCACATGAGCAGGCCTGACATGGAGAGATCTTTTTCCAGCTGACAACTCCAATGGGGGCACCTAACCCTCTGCTGGAGCCATTGCAACCGTTTCTGGATGGTACAGAAGACTGAAGATGAATGATACAGCTAGGAAAGAGTTAATATTTGGAGGGGAGGCCATATGCCTCCTAGTGGTAGCTTCTGGGGTGGTTGCAGTTAGGGTCTCTAAGCCCAACTTGTATATATGTAAATAAAACAGATAAAAATCCTCCTCCTCATTAATGAGTGGTTCCTTAAACAGTTTTAATCAAGTTTTTGGGCATGTAGAGCTCTGATAGTACCTTCTCTGAAGGAGCTTTCACACATGCCGATTAACGCACTTTCGATCCACTCTCAGGGCTTTTTGCAGCTGGATTTTACGGTGTGAAACTGCAAAATCTACTTGCAAATTATCATCAAAGTGCATTGAAAGTGGTTTGGAAGTGTGTTTTCAGCAGAACAGGTCTTTGAGTCATGCTTGAAGTTGAGCTCTTAACACTAACTGACTGGTATCTCTGGCACTGTTCCCTTTACTCTCTACAATCTAGGAGAAATGGACTGATAATCTAAGGATGGATATGTAACTTGAATACAGTAGGGTTGAGGGGATGTAGTTGGAACCACTTGTTTTCAATTTCCTCTTCCCTCCGATGCTACTGTCGTCTGTGTATGCCATAATATTTTAGGATAATAGAACTACCAAACGAAGTCTTGCCAGGGGGCATACTGTTTTTATTGTGGCACAGAACCTATTCTGCCCAGTGTATTCTACCCACTTCAGCTCCAGATTCAATCTGGTGCTGATATCTGACCCATCTTCAGCTCCATTCTTCATCAGCCAAACTCAGAAAGCTATAGAAGAGAGGCTGTGGGTCAGTGGTAGAGCATCTGCTTGGCATGCAGAAGGTCCCAGGTTCAATCCCCAACGTCTCCAGTTAAAGGGACTAGGCAAGTAGGTGATGTGAAAGACCTCTGCCTGAGACCCTGGACAGCCACTGCCAGTCTGAGTAGACAGTACTGAGTTTGATGGACCAAGGGTCTGATTCAGTATAAGGCAGCTTCATGTGTTCATGTGATCAACCAAGGAACTTGATGTGAATTTATTTGTACAATTCTATAAGTGCTAATAAATATCAAGCAGAAAGTATGGTTTATTTGCTTTATAGCAATAAATGTAATTGAACTGGCAACATGAAGTTTTCTTTTTGTATCTTCTGAGTACCACTTTGAACTCTGTGTTTTAACTTTTACAATATAATCACAGAAAATAATGCTAAAAATAAAACTGCATCATGTTGTTAAAACACTGTGGCTCACTGCATTCATGAGCTTATCTGATGTGTGATATTGTATGCTTCGATGTGTTACTGGAAGCATGTCTAAGCACTGAAAGAATATATATTTTAAGGCTGTCCTTTACAGATCCTGATTTTCAACTACAAATAAAGATTTGATTCCCCATCCCCGTGTTCAGGTACAGATCTTGTCAACCTCACTTTATAGTCTGAAATCAATAAATCAGATAGGACCAGGAAACATATAAGGGAGCTGAAGTAAAATTAAAAGCAGGTATCAGCATGCAGTTTATTATAGAGACTCAAACGAGTAAGATAGTAAATGTGACTTCCTGTTATATTGAATTTTGCTTTTCTTTACTCCATTATGAGAGAAAGTATGGTTATAATGCAAATTATACAGAATCTTCTGCTGAATAACGACCAAAGTATTCTACTGTCATCTGGGAAATAGGCTATCCTCTTCCTTTTTATTCTAAAGCACTCATATGATGTTACATTTCAGTTCAAGAAATAGTGATACCTGTGATTTAAGTATCTTTGCTTCTAGTACCTTCTGCTACAGCTGAAGGCTTTTGAGTTGTTGCAGTAAAACTGACTGTGACATATAATTGTGTCTTTTAAGACCTACAAAGGGCATAGGGTTGCCAACCTCCAGGAACTAGCTGGAGATTTCCTGCTATTACAACTGATCTCCAGTCAATAGAGATCAGTTCACCTGGAGAAAATAGCCACTTTGGCAATTGGATTCTATGGCATTGAAGTCCCTCCCCTCCCAAAGCCCGCCCTCATCAGGCTCCACCTCAAAAACCTCCTGCCGGTTGCGAAGAAGGACCTGGCAACCCTAAAATGACATGCCCCCCCCAGTGCTGTTCAGCCAACCAGCTGTCATCACATCAACAACAACCATGGGGGATGCTTTGGTATTTGGGCAAAACTCTATGTTAACAACGAATTCTACCATAGAGTTTTGCCCCAATACTAGAGCATCCCTGCAGTTGTTGGCAATGTGATGACATCATGTCTGGTACATGCCAGAAATGACATCACCCCATTGCATCTGCCAGAGGCCTCGGCCTAAGCTTACTGTCAGTAAGTCATACCCTGCTGGTTGCCAGGACCTACCTGGCAATCCTAAGGAAAATGCAATGCAAGCCAATTTTGCATCAGTAATTAAGTTGTTCTGGATTGACAGCAGAACATTTGTGGGGAATGAAAAAATAGGAGTGCCATATGCTTCAACTCCAACTTTTTGAAACAGTGGTGTATTTACTAAACCACATACAAAAATATCTATTATTACCCCAAAGGGATGGAAGAAATTTCATATGAGTGAGGTTTCAGTGAGAACTTTCTGTTCAAGTTTGGAGAAATTCATTCAAAAGATAGCTGCCATGCTTCCCGTAAAAGTTTCCCTTCAGCTCTTATTATGAAACACCACCAACTGGATGTGCAAGTGACGTGCCTATGCAGCCAGTGTCACAGGATTCTAATATGCCTACTAACACACAAGAGATTCTTCTCTACAATACAAATCTTGCTTTGGATTGGCTGACTTTTTCTTGTGTGTAAATGAAAAAGGTCATGAACCAATCCTAACACACCCCGGTCTTTGAGGGCATGCCTGCATTACCTTAAAATGGAAGAGATCAAAATGTCCCTCATTGCCTCACTACAGGGCAATATCATTCGCATACATCAGCTCTCCACTGTGCATCACAAAGAAGATCAAGTGCATTGGTTAACTGTGTGCAGGATACGTGCCAGTGAGAACCATTCCATGTAATTTGTACTGTAGCATGCACCCACTGTCCATCAGGGCCTGCACATTCACGGAAGATCTGTGCCATGTTGCTCCTGGCTGAAGAAGTAACCTCAGTCCAGCAAAACTTTCTCCCATGTGAACTTGTTGGAAATGGCCTGAATTTCAACCCATTTTTAATCTCTTCTATAAAATGCACTGCCTGTCACTGTCTGCAAAATATTCTGAGGGGACCATGCTAATCGGGGTTTTTATCTCCTTTGATCTTGATCAGGTATGACAATAACTTCAAAACCAAAAAGGTAAGCAACTGGAGAATGTATCAGAAGAATGGATGTAATATAAAAACGTCCTTTGAGAGAAGACTTCAGAATATTTTTGCTTCTATTAAAAAATTCAAACAATTTTATGAATGGGAAATTAGGCTTTAAAGAAACAAAAACCAAGTATGAATAAATGATGCATAACAAAGATGACAAACAAAGCAAGACACTAACCCCCTCCACAAACTTCTCAATGGTAACATAGACTTTGCCCTATAGATCAAGTTTTACTAGAAGACATATACATTATGAAATCAATCTTCTGAAGATGTGAATGTCAACAGTAAGAACATTGTATATGATGCTGATTTGCTGTGAAAAAGCGATCTAATGATAGGCAAAAAAGTATTTCAAATAACTCTTTAAAGTAATGGAACTAATTTATTTCTAGGTAT
Organism: Euleptes europaea; assembly: GCF_029931775.1. Taxonomy (NCBI): domain Eukaryota; kingdom Metazoa; phylum Chordata; class Lepidosauria; order Squamata; family Sphaerodactylidae; genus Euleptes; species Euleptes europaea. Next base: position 48,854,166 of record NC_079313.1, on the reverse strand, counting down.
TTCTTGGACACAATCTACTGGGAAATTTTTACCACAGAAACATAAGAGAACATGAACTTCCTGGCAGAATGTATCCTTAGTCTATGGCTAAAAATGGAAATTAAAGCCTCTTAAAATCAAAAGAACAGTGACAATATATTGCAAAAAGAAGTGAAGCTATTCCCCAATGTGTGCAGGAAACATTATTGATGAGCAGAATATGAAAAAAATGAAAGGAATATTACACAAGGAGAAAATGTTATAAGAAGAAACTTTGAATTTAACTTTTGAAAATTAATCACTTATAAGATTGAAATAAAAACATTAATAACTACTAATCCCCTCCTTGGGCAAGATTTAATTTAAGAGGGGGAAAAGGAAATAACTTGGAGAATAACTTTTTTTAACATGATGTTATCAAGAATAAGAACTATTTGCTGCTTCTTCATTTAATTTTAGGGTCCAGACAGAAATTATTGGTTATCACAATAGTCATAAATAATGGAACCAACTGATTGCCAGCAGAAGGTGCCTAAAGCTGTTGTAAGTTGGTCACTTGGGTGTTTTCTACTCAGGGACAAGCATAAGTTGTTTCCTCACTGCTGCAGCTGCCTATATAGTGCAGCAGCAATGGGATATACCCATCTCAGGTTTCCCTGCCCTAGTCCCTCGGCGGCAGCCACCCCCTTCCCACACCATCAGGACTTTCCCAGGTTCTTTATAAAAATCAGCAATTAAATATCCTTTATATCATTGCAGTGTTATAACAACATGTGTAACAGGTTCTCTGAATTCCTAGGTTTTTTAAAATATCTCTAGCCCATATTTATCACTGTTACCCTGTCTCCCCTGCCCTGACCTGGATGGCCCAAGCTAGCCTGATCTCGTCAGATCTCAGAAGCTAAGCAGGGTCAGCCCTGGTTAGTATTTGGATGGGAGACCACCAAGGAATACCAGGGTTGCTGTGCAGAGGAAGGCACTGGCAAACCACCTCTGTTAGTCTCTTGCCATGAAAATCCCCAAAAGGGTCGCTATAAGTCGGCTGCGACTTGATGACACTTTACACACACACACACACACATACACCCTGTCTCCCCAATGAAGGCACCACACTTACTTTTTGTTTAAAACGAAAGCTGGAAATTCAGAGAATGTTACACATATTGTTATAGCATTATATCAATATAAAGATATACAGTTGCTAATTAAAAATATCAAAAAGCACCCTGAAATGGTGTGGGGGGGAGGAAATAGCTTCTGTAACAAAACTGGGTGGAACTGGAAAAATCTGAACTTCTCTGCCCATCTGACAGCCATCCAGGATTTGCTGAGACCTTTCCCAAAACTTTTCAGCAAATATAGGTTTGGGAAAGATCAGGAAAAAAGCCAGGGAAACCCTTGGAGGTGAATAAAGGTACCATGGTGCTGTAGGGAAGCATTCAAAGAATTGAACCTGGGGCAAATAATTTGTGTGAAAATGGTCTTGACTTCATAATTGTGAAGTAAAGATTGAGTATGCCAGAAACCATTCTATAAGGCTCTTTCAAGGCAAAGGCCACTGGTTCCCACAAATGTACATAAAGGACAAGAAGTCATATGGTACGATTTCTAGTTAGGATAATTAAAGATTAGAAAAATCGAATTAAAGTCTAATTTACAAATCGATGGACCAAATGAATACAGGAAATGGCACACTTGTTTCCTTGGCTACTGAGACACCAAGGCACTTTGGTATAAGGTTTGAATTTTGAGAAACTTGAATGTTCTGGTATCATTTTTCTAAGCAAGTCTGTTTATAGTCCTCATACACAAGAATGTTTGAACATGTGATGACAAATTCTTAAAGTTCAAAAGTGAAAATGAAATATTTATTAATGTCATTTTAGCAATGTCATAACAGAGACCAACCATTCACACTAGCCTATTTATAAAATCAACAAAGACTACCTCTAGAATTTTCTATAATGCTGCATTGTATGACCTATATTTTAAAAAATCGGCACTATATAATCAGACACTGGAATCCAGAGAAGCCCATGCATACACACAAAGTGCTCCTGCACATGCATAGGACGTAGATGATTTTTCCTTGCAGTGATAGCTCCTTGCACCTCAAAACTGATGCTTCAGAGAGCCATCCATACTGGTAGTTTCCTTTTTTTTAAAGAGGACTTAGGAGATGCCTCTGTAAAGGGGAAAGATGAAATCCCACTGGCATGTATAATACTGCATTTAGCACATTGTATCTAAGACAGTATCTGCAAGCCCATTTCTATAGTTAGCTATATAAAAGCCATTGTAGTGCTACTAGTTCTTTGGGACAATATATCCTTTGGCAACTTGAACAAAGGTTTTGCAATATTTTGAGAAACATTATCCACTTAAAATGTAAACATAATGCTAAAGCAATAGAACATAACACAAATTCTGATGACAGTCCTTTAAAAATTCTAAGATTACAAATGAATGTTGTTCCTTTGTATTTTTAAATCCCATTGTTTCACATACTGTATGGGTATTACAAAACCAATTTAACAAGAAAAACATCAAAATTTAATAATCCCATATACAGGACATTTTTTCCAGATATAACACAGTGATAGTTTATTTAGGAGATGCATAGTACAAAGATAATTTTGTTTCTCAGAGTAAAACAGAGTATAATTTGAAACCAACAAAACAAATAGTTTGGCTTAAAACCAATCCCCTTTAATAATAGGATTTCAAAGAAACTTATCTCCTACAATACTAGGAGCAGCAACTCATATAAACAAAGATGTTTAAAGAACTATTAAAGATGCATTGTGCATTAGATACTAGAAGGAAACCGTATGCCATTTTGGTCATTACTATGTAAGCGATGCAGCAAGATTGTCTATTAACGAATGACAGTAAACCAAAAGTAGGAAAAAATGATTTCTATTTGTAGTCCTCATCCTGAAAATGAGTATTTATTTATCATCACTGGCAATGTATCTGGTTTATTTTAGAAAATGCCATCAAATATGCTGAGAAAAGGCTTAAGATCGTCGTCGTCAGGGAGGTGATCCCTAGCAAAGTGAACAGAATAAAAGAAACTTTATGTTTAATGTATCAAACCTTAATAAATTGTATTATTTTATCTAGAGTGAAACCTAACATGTTGTAGAGTGCAATCCTTGCACAGAAAGCTGTAGGCAGCCATATGTATGAGCTCATGACCTTTCTGAAATACCTGTTTATATACAATTATGCAAACTGCAGACAAAGCTCTGGCAGTATATGCACAAATCTTCTTTTTCATTACCTGAGATCAGTCTCTTTTGCCATTCCTTTGTTACAGATAAAAAAGTCCCCCTTTCCAGCAAATCTGTAAGATCCTGAGACCGCTTCTGAAGTTGTAGTCAACTGTTGCGGAGGACTGTTTCCTTCTTGAAAGCCAAACTGTAAGAGTCATAAGAAACAATGTGAATTTGAAACAACCAGCTTAAAGAGAGAGACGATCACTAAGAAGATTTTTTTTAACACATGTACCGTAGTATCAGGTCTGATTCAGAGTGCTAAAATAAAGAATTTACCTACACGGTTTTTAGGATTATATACAAGTGGGAACCAAAAAAGACATTTGGGAACATCTCATTTCCCCCTCCCCCACTATTTCCTCTTTCCCTTCCCTGTGTTGAAACAGGGAATGTCTGGTGTACACAAAAGAAGAGAAGAAGACCCTGCAGAGGGCAGCATGAGGGCAATTAGATAGGATAGTGAGGTCAGCTTCTTCTCTCCTGTTAAGTGTCATCTCCAGATTGCTACTCTTTAGGGCAGGGATGGGGAACCTCAGGCCCGGGGGTCCGTATGCGGCCCCCGAGGACATTTTTTGTGGCGGAGGTGCGGTGCAGGGCAGCCTTCCCTGAGGGTGTTCCTGGGGCCACGGCTTGCAGGGGCACTGCGGCGCCCTTTGGACCTCCTCTCGCCGACTGACAGCTGTTGGTCGGCGAGAGGAAGGGGAGGGACGCTTCCCCAAAGGCTGCCCCCTATAGCCGCAGCGTGCAGGAACACCGGGGCACACTGTAAGCCCCTCTCGCTGCCTGTCAGCTGTTGAGCAGCGAGGGGGGGGAAGAGGCCCGCGGCTCCCGGCGGCAGAGCATGCGCTCAGGAGCCGATCGGGCTTTGGGGGACCTTTTGTGGACTCTGGGGGGGAGGGCATGGAGCCTGGGGCCAGGTCACGTGGGGCCGGCGGGTGTGTGTGTGTGTGTGGGGGAAGGCTTTTCTCTCTCCCTCTCTTTCTGTCTCTTTCTTTGTCTGTCTCCCTCCCTCCTTTTCTTTCTCCCCCTCTTTCCATTTCTTTCTCCCTCTCTCCCTTTTCCTCTTTTTCTGTTTTCCTTCCTCCCTTTCTGATCGACCACGGGCTGCGCCCCCCTGGTGCCTCGTTTGCTCGGGCCCACCGCTGGCTGCCCTCCTGCCTGGGAGGGGGGGAGGACCGGGGGAGCCCTCTAGGCCGTCTCTGCGTGGCCTGCCCTGGGGTTGCCAACCTCCAGGTGGTGGCTGGAGACCTGGCAACCCTAGCCACTCCCCCCCACCGGGAGATCTACACCTGGTATGGCCCCCGAATGATGTTATAAATGTGCAAATGGCCCTTGGCAGGAAAAAGGTTCCCCACCTCTGCTTTAGGGCAATATCCTGTTTCTACTCAGAAGTTCCACACTTGGTCTCTCTCTCAGCTAGTGATGTAGTTAGGAGTGGACGCTATCTCTGTCTCTCCTCTTCACTATCAAGTATGTTAGTTCCTGAATAAAGCTTCATCTACTACACTTTAATCAGGTTGTGCACCTTTTCTGTGATAATTACTCTGCCAACACCCTGAAAGCCCCCACAGCCTCTCCTGCTTTCTTGCCTCCTTCTTCCTTCCTTCCTACAGCCAAATTATCTTTATCTGCTGTCTTCAATTTTTCCTTCTTCCCTATCCCTGACAGCCTTTACCCAGCAGGACTGAGCCCAGTTGTACAGTGGGCAACTTGCAAGAATTTACAAGAGGGGACCACATTTTCCCCTGTACCCCCCTCCCTGCGCTATTTCCTCCTTCTCCTGGTAACCCCCATATCCTCATCCTTCTCCGCTTCCTTCTCTCCTTCCCACCCACACACCAACCTAACTTTTATCTGCCCCCCCATTTTCAGATGTCTTTATTATTCATTTACTTCATTTATACCCCACTTTTCTCCACCATGGGGACCCAAAGCAGTTTACATCATTCTCCTCTCCTCCATTTTATCCTCAGAAAAAACCTGTACCAGGGATGGACTATGAGTGAAAAACCCTGGAAAAGGGATCCATCCCCCAGCCCACCCTGGTCCCGTCACTCCAAAAGGAATGCGGGAGAGAGGAAGAGGCAGTCTTCCTATCCAAATCATAGAATCATAGAGTTGGAAGGGACCACCAGGGTCATCGAGTCCAACCCCCTGCACAATGCAGGAAATTCACAACTACCTCCCCCCCCCACACCCCCAGTGACCGCTACTTCATGCCCAGAAGATGGCCAAGATGCCCTCTCTCTAATCATCTGCTTAAGGTCATCGAATCAGCATTGCTGACGGATGGCTATCTAGCCTCTGCTTAAAAACCTCCAGGGAAGGAGAGCTTATCACCTCCAGAGGAAGCCTGTTCCACTGAGGAACCGCTCTGTTAGAAAATTCTTCCTAATGTCTAGAAGGAAACTCTATCTTGCAACCCGTTGGTTCTGGTCCGACCTTCTGGGGGCAACAGAAAACAACTCGGCACCATCCTCTATATGACAGCCCTTCAAGTACTTGAAGATGGTAATCATATCCCCTCTCAGTCTTCTCCTCTTCAGGCTAAACATACCCAGCTCCTTCAACCTTTCCTCATAGGACTTGGACTCCAGACCCCTCACCATCTTTGTTGCCCTCCTCTGGACACATTCCAACTTGTCTACATCCTTCTTAAATTGCAGAGCCCAAAACTGAACACAATACTTTAGGTGAGGTCTAACCAGAGCAAAGCAAAACCATCATTTCGAGTGGTCTGGATACTATACTTCTGTTTATACAGCCCAAGATTGCATTTGCCTTTTTAATGTACAGATGCAGTGTTCCTTGCCTTGTACAGGACTCAGCTGGGCCAGGTGACAGTTCTCCCGCCTCAGGTGGGCTGGGTGCTGCTTCCCTGATTTTGTGCAGGGTTCTGACAGGCCAATCTGGGTGTTGTGTCCCCCCCAACCTTGGGTGGGCCCAGCTGGATGCCAACTCCCCCTTGCCTCATCTCTGGCAGACCAAGTCAGGTGCCACTCCCCCCTCACCTCTCCTCAGGAAGACCAAGCCTGGCATCACTTCCCCCCTTGCCTTGAGCAGGACAAGCTCCACCTCCCCTATCTCACCTCACCGCAGGACAGGCGGCACCTCCCCTGCCTTGAGCACTTCTGTCACATGGCTGGCCCAGCCCCAAGAGGAGCAGAGGCCATCGGTTCACTAAGAGGCATCTTAATGGCTAATCTCTCCCTGCCTCTGAAATAAACCAGGCTGAGTATGTGTAACTGGCCCAAGGTCACCCAGTGAGTTTCCATGGCAGAATAGGGGTTGCAGGTCCTAGTCTGAATCTCTAACCACTATACCACATTGGTTTTTGTGGGGTGGCTGCTGTTGAACATTAGCAAGCATCTGGGCTAGATGTGTCATGCAAGTTGTGTGGTGTCAAGGCCTGGCCTCGATGAATCATTCCTCAAAGGCCAAAAGAGCCCTGGAAAGGGCTCAGCTCCCTCCCCTGCCTTATATTGGCAGAAATCAAGCCTGTTGTGGTTGCCTAGCAATGGTCACTGAGGGCATCTGCTTCTTAAAGCTAAAGGTGCCCTTTTTATCATGGAGGGGGGTTTAAAGGAAAGGGCTGAGCTCCCTCCCCTGCCTTATATTGGCAGAAATCAAGCCTGTTGTGGTTGCCTAGCAATGGTCACTGAGGGCATCTGCTTCTTAAAGCTAAAGGTGCCCTTTTTATCATGGAGGGGGGTTTTAAAAGCCCCCAAAAAATATTTGTTAAGACTGCGGATTTTTCTGTAAATTTGGGGTATTGTTCAGGTTTGTAAGAAGATCTGTCTTGTTTGTTCATAGGTCCAGTCTTCGCATTGAAGCATCTTCAGATTTGGCCTAGTTGGCTATTATAATATACTCTGTTTGATTGCTCGATGGTATGCCAATAAAGGTACTGAAATTGAAATTGAAATAATACATGACGATAATGATTATAAATGCTTAGGAAGAACTGTAGTGATTCCATGTCCCAATTAGTGACCTATTGGCAGCTTTATAACCTGGCTCAGAATGTTGCTGTGATTACCAGAGCTGTAGTATAAGTGCAATGGCAAAATGCTATTTGATAAGCTATACCATTATACAAGTCAATCTCTCTCTCTCTCTCTCTCTCTCTCAACAACTTAAAGCATAGTATCATTGTGCTCAGTGTGTGTGTTCTGGATGCGTATTCTTGATTCCCCAAGGCTGCTCCCAAGACGGTTTATTGTCAGATCGCACCTCCAAAGTAATAGTCCGAAAGGTTTAGAAGAGGAGCACGGGGGAGCGCTGCGTCATGTTGACGTCGCTGATGCTTCCCTGCCTCCCCTCCCCCTTTTTTTGTTTCACGCATGCGCAACACCATTGATGCAAAGGAGCACTGTACACCAATGTAAGAATTGCCTCATTTGCAGGGCAGGGAAACCCTCATCACAACCTATGCAGGCACTTCCCCCTCCCCCCCAAAAAAACAAAATGAGCCATTCCTAGCACAGTGCTAATCAAAGAGCTGCCATCCCTTTCGGGGATGGTCCAACATTCCTGCATTCCTTCGCTGGGACGAACACATTTTAAAAAAACCTTTAAGAGCAGGGAGCCATGCTCAACCCCAGCAGCGGAAGAAACAGAGGAACATGTGGGGAGGAGCTGTGTGTTGGCAGGAGAGCCCTGACTTTTGTGTGGGTGTATGTGCTCTCTCTCTATCCCTGACTCTCTCCCTCTTTCCTCTTGCTGCTTCCCTCTCCCTCATCTGCCGCTCACAATTTCACTGCTTTTTCAGCCCTTGCCCTCCTGCATTCCTTCCCCCTCAAGCCCATGAACAGTTTACAAAATCCACTTCGCGGAAATTCCATATGAGGAATGTTTTATCGGGACCCCGCACAAATAAAAATGGTTAGTCCAGTCTTCCAACGTTCCTTTGGTAGACTAAACACACTTACAGAAAAAATAATTACGCAACAATAATGACTGGTGGTTGCAGATGGGAGGGGAGGGGGAAGGTGGGATGGGAGGAGAAAGGCTTTGCATTGGGTGTTGCAAAAAGAGGGGAGGAGAATTGAATAGCGTATGCAACTGCACGCACCCCTTGGATTGCTGTTTTTCAAATGGCATAAGGACATACATCGTCGTATCGGCGTTTTGGGAAAGCACAGACATTTGCCGCTTCCAAAGAATTACCAAGCCAAAACGGGAGGTCTGACATGTTTTTATAAATGCTGTATATACTGAGTGCGGTATATATACATATTTAGCAGCAGGCTATTAAGCATATGATTAAGAAGTTGGCTAACCTGACTCACAACTATGATTCTTGAAAACATTTGAGTTGATGGGAATTCTTGTTTTGCTCTTTGTACTTATATCTGACCCTCCCAGAAAAGGAGGGAATACAATAGATGCAGCATAAATTGCAATTCGCTTGTTAAAGTAAGTTTTAAAATAATTGATTTAAAAAAAACCTTCCAGAAAATGTGCATGAAACAAAATCCCAAGTATTCCCAAATTGAAACAGGCCACAGAAACTTTTCATAAATAACTAGTAATACAATATTTAAAATGTAAATACTCACACAGAAGTATTGACTGGCAAGAAAGATCTGTATTTTTACTTACTTTTTGTTTATTTTTATGTTCTGTAGGTGATTTCACATATGGTGATGGTGGACTCAATGACGAAAAGTCAGAATTTTGTAGGAAGATATTAGGTTTCTCTTTCAGCATGGAAAAACTAAAAAAGTGTAAAACAATCAACATGTTGGAAATAAAATCTGAAAGTGAGGGAAGTTTAAGCAGTTTTAAATCTGATGACCCACTTGTGTTTGATGAGTTGACTATCTTAGGGTGCTTTTAGTCTGAACGTACAAAGATGTGTACATTTTGTGCAGTTACTCAAATGCTTCCCATACATCTACATACATGGTATACATGTCTGTTTTCCTGCACATTTAAGAGATTCAATATGTTCACTGAGGAGGTCAAAGATCATAGCAAATTCTGGTCCTTTATTTAGACATAAAGATGATGTGGAGCCTGCATGACAAATTTCACAATTGTGGCACATGCACAGCTCAAGGGGGGGGGGAGTACTGCCTTTTCCAGGGACACTTTCTTCTTCTATGCCTCATTAGTGTTGTTTTAGATTGTTTTAACTTGTAGTTATATGTATATTTACCTGTTGTTAGCAGCCCTGAGCCTGGTTCGCCAGGGGAGGGCGGGGTAAAAATAAAATGTATTTATCATGCCATTAAAGGTGACTGAAACGGAATAAAATGTATTGTTGTTATTGTTGAATTAAGAGTAGAAAATATTCTGTACAGCCTTTTATCATTGTTGATCTTTACAATTCTTGTCCCATCACCAAAGGAAGTTTGAACATTTGAGGTACATTTCATACATGATTGTACAGAGATGTGAATTTCAGTTCTTCTGGGGTTCAGAAGCTCTTCTAGAGCTTGAGGGCTGCCTACAATTAAAAGTTGTAAAATGACTTTCTCTGGGGCAGTGCAATGTGCTCACGTGTCTTTAAAACACCTGTCTTACAGTCTTATGGTATTCTCACTGGCAGATAAGAGTCTGTCTCGATGTATAAGCTCTTGAGAGATCCAACCTGGAGCAGTGCGCGGTGTCAGTAGGAGGCAGGTATTTGCCGACTGTATCTTAGGTCAGATAGGGAGTGACCAGGTAGCAAAGACAGAGGGGCAAGGCTCACACCTTCAGATGTATTCTAATTAAGCCTGCCTCAGATGAGAGTTTACAGCGGAGTGACAATTCTCTGATGGCTGATAAATTTATGTAGCAGTGGGTTCCGATTTCTCATTGAATCATTGCTCTGCATTTTCTCAGGGTCTGGAATAACAGAAGTCTATAGGTTGTTCTACCTCAAACTGTACTTTAAATGGGGACTACCACTGTATAACTTCCAGGGCAGGCTTATCTACTTTAAGGACAGTGGTTCTTAGGTTGGATTACAAGAAGCTTGGCAGTATTAAGTAACGGTAAAGGCATTCATATCACCAAGTTTAACACACTGCAGAGTCTGTAGGATTGCCCTGTTAACATTTTCTAATTTAATCTAATCAAGCCTGCAACACATCCTAATTTCTCATGGCAGAGCCGTCAGGACTGCTTACCAGGAACAAGGAGGAAAAATATTGGGACATAAACTAATATTACTACATATATACAATATTTTACTCAATCAAGCATGGTAATTGTCAAAATATCTCACACTGTCATTTCTTCAGACATTTCTGAATCAATGTAAATGCTTTCCCTCAATTTTTAGGGTTTTTCTTTTTACTCTCCTATAGTAAACCTAATATAAAATAACTCTATTAACACTAATAGTGCATTCCTGAGCCACAGGTGCTGCGCCGCGGCAGGGAGAGGTGCAGTAATGGTGCAGGCAGGAGGCCTCCTAAGGGGTTTGGCCGCGATATGCGCGGCCATGGAAAATAGATGGGAAAATACAGAGGAGAGGGTGAGAAACGGGGTGGCGGCGCAGGCTGAACCCAGCTAGGGCCATCACATGCTCAAGGTCCACTTCCGGGAGGGGAGTCGTCGCGGGGCATGGACTGGGGCTGGGAGGGCCAGCCTGTGGGGCGGGTTTGGCCCCTCAGTGCAGAGTGCAGTGGGAAGGGCGGGGGCAGGGGCTGGGAGGGAGGTGCGGGCCAGGGCAGGAGAGGACGGCCAGGAGATTTCTTAAGGGGGCCAGGAGTTTTTTCGCTAAGAGGGGCAGCTGCAGCAGAGATATGGGGCACTGTCCCGCCAGAATCTCTCCCCCCCCCACGGGTCACTGGCCCGACCTCCAGTCGCACCCAAGGACCACACCGTCCCTTGCCATCAACGCCAGAGTCCCTCCCGAGGAGTCGCCTGGAGCACCCTTCCAGTCTGCCTGTGCCTCCTCTTCCCCGGCCCGGTTGCGAGTGGTCCACCTGCTGCTGGCTCTGTACTTGTGGATGGCTCTCTGGCGGCGACACCATCATCGGGCCCGCAGGTACAGGGAGCGCATCAGCACCCTCCAACTCTCAGACAGCAAGTGCCTGGACTGCTTCCACCTGGACAGGCAGCCATCCAGATGATCTGAGAGGAGGTGGCCCCTGCTCTCCAGGGTCCTCTTCGCGGGCCTTGGGCCACCCGCATACTGCAGAAAGTGCTGCTGTCCCAGCAATTCCTAGTCACCGGCAGCTTCCAGGGAGTGCTTGCCGATGTCCTGGAGGTGTCCCCCTCCTTGGTATGCCACTATCTCCACACCTTCCTGGTTGCCAACATTGGCTGCCATGTCCAGTTCCCCACTGTGGAGTCGCGACTGGCCCCCATTCAGGCCGCCTTCTGGACCCTCGCCGGCTTCTCCAACGTCATTGGCGTCGTCGTCTGCACCCACATTGCCATCCTGGCCTTCCATGAGGACCCCCACCTCTACTAGACCCGCCAGTACCTCTACAGCTGGCAGTCGTGGCTGCATGAGTGGCCAGTGCCACCAACCACCACCTCCCAGACACCTTGGGCATTGGGCACCCCCAGCGGTGGGGGCCATGGATGGCCCTGCAGGGACGGGCTACCCTCAGGGAGAGGGTCGCTGCTTGCTCTGACTTTCAACCATGGGAAAGGTGGACCCCCTGAAGAGGGGGCAGGGTCTGCTTCTGTCCGAGCTTGGAGGTGCCACGCAGGAGCCAGCGCACCTCTGCTGGACAGGGGCGGGGCTGACGGACAGTTCCATCAGCCTCTTTTTCGACTTGGGTCTGGCTCAAAGTATCCCGCCACTGAGGCAAGACACAGGAACGGCACATCTGATCAGATGGCTGTTTCTGTGCCTGTGCAGGCCCCGGGGATCCCAGCTTCATTTGCGTGGGATGTCCAAGCTCGAAAGATGGCCAGACCCCATGAGGAATGGATGAGCGGTGGTGGTGGCACCTGTGTGTCCACGAAAGACCAACATGTCATGGTGGCCCGGGTCCTGGGGGAGTTGGGGGTCGCCCGCACAGGGGGCCACACTTGGACCCCCGACTGGTGGGGGTGGCCCCGGGAGGGGAGGGCTGGCCGGGAGGGGGCAGAAAAGGACAGCTCTGTCTGTATGCAAATGTCCGTGAGGGTGGCTGGGAGATGCCAGCCCTGCGACACCGAGCCATGCCCCCTTGACCTCCCATCTTGCACTGGAGCTACCATGGGAGCTGCCCAGCCACTGAACCTGAGCCGCCCAAGGCTGCAGCCACGAAGCGCTGGCCACCCCCCCCACACACACACGGCCGCTCACCTCAGGAATGCACTGTGAAAAGTTTTTAAATGCCCACTGTTCCAGCAATTAGTTTTCCAACATGCAGCTGAAATATCAGCCACATTGAATATACAATGCATGGTTTGTAAGTACTATCACTACATTGTATTTACCTCTTTAACTGTGCACCTGGATATTCCCTCTGCTTACCATGGAAAAGAGATTCAATTCTTCCTGAACTCTGAAGGCAAGTGTTTATAGATCCCAGATGACGTTCTAAAATATAAAAATGACCCCAAATGTCTTGCAAGTACTTAGTGGAATCCACACACATTTGAAATATGATCTTAAATATATCCATTAAGGTTTTACTACTCCTTTAAAGCTACCACATACAATCCACACAAAAGTTGGGCAATAAGAGTTGAATCTATATTGGTATCAGACTCACGGGGACCAATTTCCACTGGTTTATATCTATAAATTCAACAGATCAATTCAGAAAGGGGTAACATGATTAGCTGCTGAAACTAGTAGCTAAAACGGGCGTCATTGTTATAAAGGCCTGAGGATTACAGCCCCTGTCATCTACTTGATGAGTGGCCATGACCAAATTGTTACCTTTTTCAGAAACTGTGCTATGCCGTCCCCAGATTCAAAAACAATTCAGAGAGGTTTTTGTGTCTTTTGTATAGTGGGTTTGGAAAGAGGGTTGTTGTTTTTTTGCAGATCCTGGAACTGTGAATTCTACACATTTAACAAAAATGTTTTTATATCAAAAATGTATATAAAAAGCAGTTGCTTACCTGAATTGTCCATATCAGCATTTACTAAACTTCTACCATACCAAACCTCATCTCCTAATTCAAAGTTCACATTCAAAGGTTCTGAAAACAAAGTGTAGCTTTTATCTGCATCAGTCAAGTTATTCATTAAAGACTCTTTTAGATTTTTGTTTGAAATTATTGTCCGATGTCTCTTTTCATTGAAAGTTGCAGGTTGCTTGCTGACAAAGAAACCTGTAATTGTTGAAAATAATACAGGTGAAACAGGAAAATTATTTTTCCATCTATTTGGGAGGTGGGGGAAACTGCTAATGTTCAACAGCAGCCACCCCACAAGAACCAATGTGGTGTAGTGGTTAGAGTTTCAGACTAGGACCTGGAACTCCCATTCTGCTGTGGAAACGGAGCCTTGGCTTACCTGTGAGGGCTCCTTCTTCTCTGAGCGAAAAGGACATCTGATCAGCGGGTTATTCTGTTCCTATGCTCAGGGAGAGGCAGGATTCACAGACCTTTACTTCCTGTCCCTGTGCTAGGACCACCCCCAAACTTCCAGTTCGAGGACTTCCCAAGCAGTATTGTAAACAGGAAGAATATAAACTTGTAACAGAAAAAACAGTTAACTAGTTCTTCAGAAGTCTGAAGACAGAGAAGACATTAACTTAGTCAACAACAGACTGAACACCATGGTAAGTAGGGATAAGAATAGGTACCATCATTTTTTTTGTTTTGTTTTTTGTAGTTGTTGCGGCTCTTCGCCCTGGGCGGGCCAGATGTCCTTTTCGCTCAGAGAAGAAGGAGCCCTCACAGGTAAGCCAAGGCTCTGTTCTCTCTCTGAGCTGCAAGGACATCTGATCAGCGGGATCTTTAAAAGCTCAGACCTCAGTTGCTACATGTTGAAGTACTCTTCTTCCGAAAGCCGCATCCGCTGAAGAGTAGGTGTTAATTTTGTAACAAAACCTTGGAAAATACCTAGTGGATGAAGAGATGACCCCAGTAAGGGAACCTGAATATCAAAGGTGGACTGGCCTGAGATTTTGGCCACTATGTCCTGCTAAACCAGGAGTTAATGCGGCAGTGGTTGTCACTTGTCTGCACAAGGTGGAGAACTGGACACCCTGGCATACGCAGTCTTACAAGGCCCCAAAGTAACTGCCAAACCTAATAACTTAGGGTTCCATATGCTTATGCATGCGCTAAAGGACACACATTTTTTACGAGTGAGAGCATATGCTCAAGCGTTAGAAGCATTTTCCATGACCGGAGAAGCTCCCTCAAGTCACTTCCAGTGTCTTTTGATAACCCAGTAGTCGGTAGCAGACAGTGCAGATCCATGGAATGAAAGCAGGCCATGTGGACTAATCCTGGAATCCCAGGGGCCTCCACACTTCCTATATAGCCCGATTTCCCCCGAATGGAAACCGTATTTTTACCTTATCCCACATAGGTACACAAATACAGCTGCTGCTGGTTCCTGTCAGAACCTTCTCAGGTTCATGGAATGCTCTATAGAGGAAAAAGGCAATTGTTAGACCTTAAACCAAGGAAAAAACCCGTGGGCAACCATCCCTTCCATTCCACTCTTGTGAGGTGATACCAGGAAAACCTTTGGGTCATAGAGACTAGAAGCTAGCGTGGATAGTTCCACCTGTGGAAGCCCAGTCTGAGCACTGACTGTTGGAGGGAACTCGATTTACTACTCATTTATCTGTGAACTGATGGCCTAGTCATTCCAACTGTACTATGGGAAGGAGGTTACCCCGGTGTCTGTACATTCTTTGATCCTCCAGCAAAAGAAGATATCTGTGTCATTCTAGTTTATTATGTGGACTTATCAGAGAGTCTATTCTGATGAGGGTGGAAAATCACAAGGGCACAATCCTGCTTAGCTCCAAGGATGTGAGGGACTCAAGCTAGCCTAGTCCACCTATGTCGGTTAGCCTGGCCTTGACAGGAAAGAAGCACCTGTGTAGTGTTCTAGGGATGGCCCTAAGTTCCAGTATGTTCAGACTCCCATGACAAACCATGAACCTTGAACTGATTGGCCGGGGAAGGGGTCCCTACACCTGGTCACCTTGGTTACCAAGAGATTTGAAATAAAGAGTAATGGGAGTGCTGCTAACAGGAGTGCTGTTGACCCCTGATCAGGTTGCTGGAATGGCCCACCAGAACAGGCTCTGTTTTAACAGGAGTGGTCTGGTGTGCAATAGAGACATAATGAATCAACCCTATGTACGTATAACCGGTAAGTCCATAGCAATTTTCTGGAGATCCACTAGGATCTGGGTGAGCTGGATTGAAGTTCGGAGCTCAGCCCACTGGGCTACTATAGACATAAACGCCTTGGGAAAAATCCTGGATACTAAGGAGGCCAAAGTTAGGGCCCAAAACTGAAGGGCTGGTCCCAGGGATGGAACCATGAAAAAACTGCTGTGGTTGCTGCAAACCGCTTTGTGTAAACAAGATATTTGAGAGGATGAGGGAGGCCAAGACTACAGTAGGGCAAGGTCTGTAGTGATCAAACCGCCAAGTCTCCCTGTGAAGGATTTCTGCACTACGGCACGTTGTGCAGATGGGGTCTGGTACATTATATCATCCCCTTTGTCTTAATAACAGAGAGAAAACAGGAATAAGGCTGTGGCTAATGTGCGTCCAACTGCGCACTGTTTTGCTAACTCCATATAGAATTAAGCCAAGGGCAGCCTCCAGCATTTGCATGACCACCCGGATCAAGATATCCCGAGAAGGGCTTTCTTTTATCCCTGGTTTCTGCCAGGATGCTGTCTAATTTCACCCAAACAACTTTCCCCCTTGGGAAGGATATCCCTTTAGGACAGTTTTGGGACGGGAATCCACCTGCCAGGATCTGAGCCAAAGGGCACGTCTAATGGCTGAGCCTGCTGACATGGCCCTGGAGGCAAAGGATATCCAGGGCAGAGTAAGTCAGAAGGGTGGTAGCTTTTAAGGCTTTTATTATTATTATTAATCTCAGGAGGGATAAACTGAGAAGCTATGAGTCGACAGTATAATGGCCCTAGAAATAAGAGCGAAGGTTGCTGATGCACTGACTGCAAGAGCAGAGAACTCCTGGTGTTTCTAGCTGCAAGGTCAGCCTTTCTATCTATTGCGTCCCAACAAGGTCTAGGCCAGTGATGGCGAACCTTTTAGAGATTGAGTGCCCAAACTGCAACCCAAAACCCTCTTATATATCGCAAAGTGCCAACACGGCAATTTAACCTGAAGAATCCCCCTGAAGGAACCATGCAAAATAACAGCAGCGGGTTAGCTATGCACATGCTAATGGCTATGCAAACAGGAACAAAGGAGCAGGCGAGTGGGAGGGGTGGAATTTCTCCTTTTGCTTCGAGACCGTGAATAGGTAGTTTTAAATTCGCATTTTAAAAAAGAGCTTTTAGCGAACATCAAAACTGACCATGCATAAATGGCCAGGGTATCTGTTGTGGGGAGGGGAAGGTGATTGAAAGCCGGTTTGATTCTTCCTTAAGTGGTAGAGAAAGTCGGCATATAAAAACCAACTCTTCTTCAAAGTGAAACTTGATATTTGTAACTGAACCATCAGGAAAAGAGGTAAATGATTGGGGGAGAGACACCTGGCAACCCTAAGGCAAATATATGAAGCAAAACCTGCTCTATATTCAGAGGGTTCCGTCTGAAAAAAAACTCTGCAGGGGGGCTTATTGTTGAGTTCTGAGGATCTGGATGGGGAAAATGTGCATCTGAATGGCAAATCCAATGCAAAACCTCCCATTCATAAATGGCCAATAACCCCCCATGCAGAGTTTTGAATCAAACATTGCTTTCCCCACCCCCCTGAGCCCCGACCTCCTCCTCGCCGCCCGCCTTGGCGCTGCCGGCCCTCGAGCGCGCATTCAAAACCCGGCCGCGCTGTGAGGGGAGGGGGAGGGTGGCGCTTTACCTCACACACCACCCCTCTTGTGTGTGTGTGTGTGTGGGGGGAATAAACCAGAAATGGGGCGGTGAGGAGAGGCTTCGTGGTCGACTTTTGTTTTGTTTTGTTTTTTTTTTAAATTTTTTATTGATTTTTTCAATACAAAAAAAAAGAAAAAAGAAAAAAAAAGAAACAAACATACAATCAAACAAAATACATATATATAAATCTAAATGGGTATTCACATAACATATTGAATACATTTCATTTTTTAATACACTCATCAAAGAAATACCCTATTCCCCCCACCCACCAAAAGTGACCCATCACCATGACTTCCGTAGAAGTATCCGGTAGCTTTGTTTATTAATTATCTAAATTCTAATATTGCTTAAAAAATAATTTTCTATAACTCACTAAATAACAGAGTAAAATCCATTTTTGCCAACTTATCCCAATATGAGGTGGCCTTAGACCATGTTAACTTAAATTCTTTCAAATCATTTCCGTGCAAAATTTCCGTTAATCTGGCCATCCTCATATATAACCACAATTTCTCTCTCCATTCTATAATTGAGGGTTTACTTGTTTGTTTCCAAACTCTAGCTATCACAATCCTTGCAGCAGCAAAACTATATTGACAAATAATCCTATCCCGATTATGAATATCATTTGTGGGTATTCCCAATAGACAAAATAGTGGTTTTCTTTTCACTTTACTATTAATCAAATTATTTGTTTCTTTCACTATTTTTTTCCAAAATTTTTTAATTTTTTTACAAGTCCACCAGACATGCATATAAGATCCTCTTTCTTTTCCACATTTCCAACAAATACCTTTATCTTGATTATTCATTTTAGATATCATAATTGGCGTTATATGCCATCTATAGAACATTTTATAGAGATTTTCTCTAATTTCATTAGTTATTGTGAATTTGAACTCTCTTTTCCATAAATTTTCCCATTTATCCAAATCTATATTGAATCCTAAATCCTGCATCCATTTAATCATGACTGGTTTAATTCTTTCTTGTTCTAAATTAATTGTCATCAATAATTTATACATCCTACCAATCAATCCTTTATTTCCTTTATCTAATATTTTTTCTAACTCGGATTTATTTTTACTAAATCCAAGTTGACTATCTTTATTGAAAATATCTTGTAATTTATAATATAAAAACCAGTCTTTTATATTTAATTCTTCCCTACTTTTTAAGACCCATTTACTCTCCTTCCATTCAATAATACCCCTATACATCTCTATATCTAAATTTAACTGTGTTCCCCTCTTCATATAAGCTTCTATTGGGTTAATCCACCCCGGAGTTGTTTTTTCTAAAATCTTCTTATATTTTATCCATATTTGGAATAACCCAGCTCTAATAATATGGATTTTAAAATCCCTATTTATTTTTTCCTTTTCATACCACAAATATGCATGCCAACCATATCGAAGGTTATACCCTTCTAACTCTAATAATCGATAATTTTCTAATTTAATCCAAGTTCTTAACCAGAGAAAACAAGAAGCCTCATAATATTGTTGCAAATCAGGCAAACCTAGTCCTCCTGTTTCTCTTAATTGAATCAAATTTTTATATGCTATTCTATGTTTTCCTTTTCCCCACAGAAATTTTTGGATATCCTTCTTCCAAATTTTAAAAACTTTGAACCCCTTAATAATCGGTAAATTTTGAAATAAGAAAAGCATCCTGGGTAATATCATCATTTTAATTACCGATATTCTACCCCACAATGATAAAGGTATTTTTTCCCAATTTGTCAGATCGATATTTATTTGTTGCCATGTTTTTTCGTAATTATTTTTAAATAGGTTAAAATTATTAGAAGTTAACCATATTCCCAAATATTTTATTTTATGTTCTATACCAAACCCTGTTGCTCTCACTAGTTCTTGCTGCTGCAAGGGTGTGAGATTTTTAACCAATATTTTAGTTTTATTTTTATTTATTTTAAAGCCTGCAAGTTTTCCGTAAACCTCAATCATTTTGCTCCATTCGACTATCTGAGTAATAGGATCAGTTAAAAAACACACTAAATCATCTGCATATGCCTTAACTTTATAATGATTTCTCCCTATTTTATAACCTACAATCTCTACATTCATTCTAATTTTTCTCATCAATACCTCTAATATTATAATAAACAACAATGGTGAAAGAGGGCACCCTTGTCTGGTGCCCTTTTGTATTTCGAATTGTGATGATAATTCTCCATTAATTACTAGCTTAGCAGTTTGACAAGTGTAAATATTTCTAATAACCTTTTGAAAATTATCACCAAAACCCATATATTCTAACACTTTCCTCATAAAATTCCAATTTACATTGTCAAACGCTTTTTCTGCATCTAAGAATATCATTGCAAAAGGTGTATTATCAAATTCTGCATATTCTAATAAATCTAACACAACTCTTACATTTTGGTTAATTAACCTCCCCGGAAGGAATCCTGCTTGGTCTTCATGTATAATAGCATTAAGAATTTTCTTCAGTCTGGTCGCTAAAATCATTACAAACATTTTATAATCATTATTTAATAATGATATTGGCCTGTAATTTTTAACTTCTAGTAAATCAGCATTTGGTTTAGGTATTAAAACTATATTTGCTTTCTTCCAGGTATTTGGAATGGGTCCTCCCTGTATACAGTTATTCATCACTCTCAATAAATTTGGTGAAAGTTGATCCATAAAAGTTTTGTAATAAAGATTTGTAAAACCATCTTCTCCTGGTGCTTTATTTAATTTACTTTTCTTTATTACTGAATTTAACTCCTCTAATGTTATTTCAGCATCTAACAATTCTTTATGTTCCTGTGAAATTTTATCCCATACAAATTGTGTTAGGTATTTTTCTATCTCTTTTTCTGAAACTATTCCCTGTGTGTAAAGATTGGAATAATAATCTATAAAAGTTTCTGTAATTTTTTGTTTATCTAATAAAATTTTTCCATCCTTCCTTATTTTCAATATTGGCTTTCTCCTCTCTTTATATTTAAGTTGCCATGCTAACATTTGGCCTGGTTTATTTGAATGTTCAAAAAATCTTTGCCTATTATATAGTATTTTTCTTTCTATATCAGTAGTTAATAAAATCTCATATTGTTGTTGCAAAGTTTTTATTTTATCAACCTGTTCTTGTTTTAATAATTTAGTTTGTGCTTTTCTTAATTGTATTTCTGCCTGTTTAATTTCCTCCAATATTTTTTTCTTTTTTGACTCTCTTTCTCTATACCACCTCGAGTTTTGTTGTATAAAAAAACCTCTTATCACTGCTTTTCCCGCATCCCAAACAACATCTTCAGATGTGCCTTTATTTATATTATCTTGAAAATAATGTTGTATTTCTGATTTTATTTTATCTGTAATTTTCTTATTTTTTAATAAATATTCATTAATATGCCAAGATTTATTTTTCTTAATTCCCACATTCATTTGGAACAACACTGCGTTATGATCTGAAAGAACCTTCGGTAAAATTTCAAGATCATCTAATTTACATATAATATCTTTAGATAGCCATATCATATCTATTCTAGAGTGAGAATTATGTCTTGAAGAGTAAAAGGTATATCCCTTTTTGTTACCTTTTTTCATTCTCCACGCATCAAACATTTCCCATTGTTCTGTTAGATGATCAAAGATACCAGGTATTTTACCTTCAGATTTCCCCCGTTTTTTTTTTGCTGATCTATCTAAACGAGGATCTGTTACTCCATTAAAATCACCCATCCATACCATATTTTCCGTGGCATATTCAGCCAATATTGGTATTAAATCCATATAAAATAATTTTTGGTTGTCATTAGGTGCATATATACCAACTAATACTATTTTTTGGTAACCACATAGAACCTCTACCATCAAGATCCTTCCTTCCCTGTCTTTATACAACATCCTTGGTTCAAATATTGAAGGAATATACATAGCTATTCCATTGACCTTTTTCTTATCATTACATGAGGTAAACAGTTTACCTAATTTGTTTTGTTCTAACCTTAAAACCTCCTTTGTTAAAATATGTGTCTCCTGTAGACAAAAAATGTTAGCTTTTGATTTCTGTAGATGATAAAATATTTTTCTCCTCTTATTTGGAGAATTTAAACCGTTAACATTCCATGATAATATTTTCATTTTTTAATTAGTAACTCAGTTTCCCCCAAATATAATACCCCTCCTCCTCTCCTCCCCCAATGATGACCCCATCTCCTTCTCATAAATCCTCCGACCCAATTCAGTCTGTATCCTCTTCTTCCGTCAATGATTTTCCTCCTGATGCTTCTGCAGCCTTCTCATTCTCTGTAAGATTCTTTTCAACCAGTTCTTTAATTGGTTGTTGTGGTGGTTTACTTAATTCTCCTTCATATCTCCGAAAGAACTGATCAACTTTAGCCATGTCTGTAAGTTTGAACCTCTTTGATTTGAATATAAATGAGACACCTTGAGGGTATTCCCATCTATGTTGTATTCCGTTGTATCTCAGCCTTGCCACCAACTCTGCAAAATCCTTTCTTTTTCTCAGTAGTCTCCCTGGGATCTCCTTCATTAGTCTCACTGGTTGACCATCTATTGTTAGAGGATTATTGTAGTGTTTGTTTAGTATCAGGTCCCGGTGAGATCTAGAAAAAAGCTGTACCAAACAATCCCTTGGGACTTTGTTTCTGGCTGCATAAGCAGAATTGACTCTATAAGCTGTAATTATCATCCCTTCCACTATTGCTTCTTCTTCTTGCAAAAAGTCAGTCAAGAGCACTTTCAGATATTCTTTCAGATCAGAGCCTTCAGTCCGTTCTTTAAAACCGCGTATACGAATCCAGCTCTCCTTTATCCTCATTTCTAACATCGCCACATTATCTTCTTGCCGTTCTTCACGTTCCTGGCGAGCCTCCATTGTTAGTTCCATGGTGTCAACCTTTTTTCTGGTTTCTTTATTTTCTTTTGATTGCTTCTGTTGTTTTGCCTCCAGCTTATCTTGCTTCACAGTTAAAGCTGAAATAGAGTCCTGCAATGTTGAAATAGCTGCAGTGTTCTGATTAAGGCCTTGCTTCACATAATCCATATCCTGCTTCATTGACACAACTTCAGATTTTACTTCTGTCACTTCTTTTTTAACTTCAACTAATTCTGTTTTTACTGATGTCACTTCCTGAAGTGTTTTTGTTAACAGCTCTTGCAAGGAATTCAGCGTGGCATCAGCTTTCTTAGTCATTTTTGCCAAGGAGGTTGATCCAGTAATTGGAGAAGAGTCTGGAGAGATAGCTGGACTAGTAACAGATGGCCTTCTTTTTGGTTGTATAGATAGTTGAGTCTGAAGGGTCTTGGGGTCTTTAAAAAGTACTTTAGGATGCTTTTCTGAGTCCTTTTTATTTTTTTCTTCTTTATCTCCCATTGAAATGCTCAAAAAAGCAACATTTGTAATCCAAAAGAGAGGGGGGGGAGAAATAACAGTCTCACAACATCAGTTCAAAGAATCTCAGTAATGGAGCATATCACTGATAAAATCAATCCTGAAGAGCAGTTGGCTCCTATAAGATGTTACCCATCAGTGTTTCATTGCCAGCTCAGTGTTCACAAGTCTGCTGGGTGTCTCTTGAAGCTGTCCGAGTCAGCAAAGCAAAAATTCAACTGCGCAACAGTCTGGCAAAAAGCCAAGTTTCTTTTTGTATTTGTTAGAGAGTATAGAAAGAGAAACCAGCTTGCTTCCCTTTAACCGTTGTACTACCAGACACCCCCGTGACTCTCTAGTTATACATCAAAAAGAGAAAAAAAAAACCTGTTTATTTCTTCCGTGCCTTTAAACCGCCGTCCCGATCAGCCTGAGAACAATGGCGCCGGCTTCTCCGCTGGCTCGCCCGAACGCCCCCCGCCGCTTCCAAGGCAGGGAGCGCATCAAGGGCAAGCCGCGAGCCGGCCGCTTACTCGGCTTCCCCTCTACTTCAAGGGGAGCCGCGGCGATCGTTCGAAGAGGGGGGATTTCCCTCCCCCCTTTGCCGCTTTGATCGGGGCGCGAGGATCGCGCTGCCGCGGTAGTCGGCGGCGGAAGCGGAACCGTGGTCGACTTTTGGTGGGGGTGGAGCCTCCTCTGCCGGCACGCAGGTAAGTGGCTCGGGACGGGACCGAAAGTCCAGACGGGCGAGGCAGCGACGGATGGAAGAGGTGGAGAGAGAGCAAGCCCGCTTCCCGAGGGACGGGGCGAGGAACCAGCAAGCCGACAGAAGACGGAGCGCAGAGACGCGGCGGCGCGCTGCAGCACCCCAGCTGTAGCCCTGCCGCCCGGTTGTGCCTGCGCCAGTCAGAGGACTTGGCTGGGGGCGTGGGGAGGAGGGCAGGATGTTTCAGCCCTAATAAGGTCTTGGGGGCGGGACTAGAGGGAGGGCTGAAACATCCTGCCCTCCTCCCCACGCCCCCAGCCAAGTCCTCTGACTGGCGCAGGCGCGACCGGGCGGCGGGGCTACAGCTGGGGTGCGGCAGCGCGCCGCCGCGTCTCTGCACTCCGTCTTCTGTCGGCTTGCCGGTTCCTCGCCCCGTCCCTCGGGAAGCGGGCTTGCTCTCTCTCCACCTCTTCCATCCGTCGCTGCCTCGCCCGTCTGGACTTTCGGTCCCGTCCCGAGCCACTTACCCGCGTGCCGGCAGAGAGGGCTACGCGTGCCAGGTCGGGCACGCGTGCCATAGGTTCGCCAACACGGGTCTAGGCTGTCCTCGGAGAAGATATCTGAGGACTGTAGTGTGGCTATCTGAGTATCCATCAGGGGGAGCTGTAGCAACTCTGAGGATTTAGTCATCATGTTAAAAACTTTAAAAAACTTTTCCCACTCAGCCCTAAAAGGGGGTCTTAAAGTAACCAGGGAAAGCACCCCCTGAGAAGGGGTGGCATGCCTATGGCATAATTGCTTAGTCCCGTCTGGCTTTTTAAAAATTATTTTGGTGACCCATCGGGATCATCATTTAAGTCTAGAGCTGTAATGGTCAGCACACTGATAGTCTTTGCTGCTAAATAGCCTGGTGTGTTTCTTTTGTGGTTCTTCCTCATCCGAGGAAAAATTCTCCTTCTTCTCTATGTTCCTCAGTGGAGGAGCGAGGGGAAGGCTGTGCAGAATGCACTCATTAGTCTGAGACAGGGGCCTTCCTTGCTGCTTTAGAGGGCCAACTAAAAACAGGACACTAGATTGTAGATGTAGGTAAAAGTAGTTAAAAGTAGAAATAGAGGAGAAGGCCTAGCTGTGGAGCTCTCTCTAACGCTGCTTCTCCCTCTGAAAGCAGGAGCAGAACTGGAAGTTTGGGGGTGGTCCTACCACAGGGACAGGAAGTAAAGTTCTGTGAATCCTGCCTCTCCCTGAGCATAGGAACAGAATAACCCGCTGATCAGATGTCCTTGCAGCTCAGAGAGAACTCACTGAGTGACCCTGGGCCATCTCCATACTGCAGATCAAGTTTTACAATGGTCATTGATCCTTCCCCCTTGGCAGCTAGGCCAAATGGGCTATCTTGGAGTGTTCTCTGAGCCTCAGGCATATTCTATCACCCTCTTTTTTGTGCAAATAAACTATTGCCATGGTCTTAGATATTCTTTGATGTCCTCCCAAACATCCTATCTCTGAAAACACAACAATTCCTACCCTGCCTTTCTCCACAGTGGGATTTAAAGAAGCTTACATCATTCTCCCCTTCTCCTTTTTATCTTCACAACAACCCCATGATGTAGGTGAAGCTGAAAGTAGGTAACTTGCCCAACATCACCTAGTAAGTTTCCGTGGTGGACTTGTGATTTGAACCTGGGTCTCTCAGATCCTACTCTGAAGCTCCAACTGCTATACTGTACTGGCTTGGTGGTGTAGAGCCAGTGTGGTGTAGTGGTTAAGAGCAGTGGTTTGGAGCGGCGGACTCTAACCTGGAGAACCGGGTTTGATTCCCCACTCCTCCACATGAGCGACGGATGCCAATCTGGTGAACAGGGTTGGTTTCCCCACTCCTCCACATGAAACCAGCTGGGTGACCTTGGGCTAGTCACAGTTCTCTTAGAGCTCTCTCAACCCTACCTACCTCACAGGGTGTCTGTTGTGGGGAGGGGAAGGTGATTATAAGCCAGTTTGATTCTTCCTTAAGTGGTAGAGAAAGTCAACACATAAAAGCCAACTCTTCTTCTTTCATAGGGTTGAACAGTAGCAGGCAGCCAGGCCTAGGTAAGTCATGCCAGGCAGGTGGTATCAAGTCAACCAGTGGCTGCTGCCAGACCCTCAAAGGCCAAAACAGCCCTGGAAAGGACCCTCCCCCTGCCTTTTACTGACAGAAACCAAGCCTAGAATGCTGTGGTCTGCCTAGCCACGGCCATTTTGGGCTTCCATTTGTTAAAGCTACTGGCACTCCTTTACTTTTTACTCCTTTAACTTACTTTTTATTTCTGCTGTTTTCCTTCTCCCCCGCCCCGCCGCCTCCGCCGCCTCTACCTAGGAAAACTATGGCTCAGTTGTGTGATGCCAGCCCCACTTAATTTATAACTCACCCCTCTCCACAGTGGGGACCAAAAGAGTTCACATGATTCTCCCCTCCTCCTTTTTATTCTCACAACAACCCTGTGAGGTAGGTTAGGCTGAAAGTATGTGACTAGCACAAAATCACCCAGTGAGTTTCCACAGCAAGATGAGAATTTGAACCTAGGTCTCCCAGACTCTATTCTGAAGCTTTAACCATTGCACCACACTGGCTTTCATAGGGTTGAACAATAGTAAGCAGTCAGGCCTAGTTGAGTCATGCAAGTCAATTGGTATCAAGTCACCCAGTGATCAAGTCACCTCAAAGGCCAAAACAGCCCTGGAAATGACCCTGCCCCCCTCTTGCCTTTTACTCAGAGAAATCAAGGCTGGAATGCTGTGGTTCCCTAGCAATGCCCACTGAAGGAATCCATTTCTTAAAGCTACAGGTGCAACTTTAATAATTTAAAAAAAAACGCAATGTATTTTTTTTTTGATTTCACATTTTTCTGCAAGCCTGGGCATTTTCTAGGACTGTAGAAAGATTTATCTTGCCTGTTCACAATTCCAATCACTGGATTTAAATATCCTCAGATTTGGCTGACTTGGCTATTAGAATATACAAGTGTGGGTCCACAAGACTCGCGGGGGGGGGGGGGGAAGGAATCCTTCTGCTGGGGTGGGGGGAATCTTTCTTGCCAGGCCTGCCATGGTTCCTGAGCTCCACTGCTGCAGGGCCCAGCATGGCTTCTAGTTCCATCGCCACTGGGCCCAGCGTGGCTCCTGGCCTCCGCCACTGCCAACACCAGCGACCATGCCGGAGTTAAGTACGTTCTCTGTGCTTGTGCAGAGAATGAACTTTTATTTGGGGGGCAATTTAAATGTATTGTTTTAAGATGTCAGATTTTTCTTGAAACCTGGGGGGTCCCCCCAAGTTTGCAGGAAAATCTGTTCAGTGTCAGTGTGGTCCCAAACTGTGGATTTAGATATATGCAGATAGGGGCTACACATGAGAAATAGATATATCAATGATGATATATCACACATGGGTGTCTAGTTATTGTGAATTTACTATTGTATCAAAAAATATAAGCCATGTAATATCTTTTAGCATGTCTGGCCAAAAGGAAGCAAAACAGTGTCCAAGCTTTCAAGTTCTTCACCAACTTATTGTCGAAGGCTTTCACGGTCAGAGTTCATTGGTTCTTGTAGGTTATCCGGGCTGTGTAACCGTGGTCTTGGAATTTTCTGTGCCACAGTTGCTGGCGAAACGTCAGGAAAGAAAATTCCAAGACCACGGTTACACAGCCCGGATAACCTACAAGAACCAATCTTCACCAACTATTCATCAGGCAAGATGCTGAAGGGGGAAAAAAGATATCTGAGGCCATGATTTTAAGGCCACTTGTTTGTATCTTGTGTAGGATGTGTTGCAGGCTTGATTAGATTAAATTATGCTGAGTGGAGAGAGTAAGTGTACACTTGGCACAATCACCAAGTACTGAAGTTTCCTTCTCATTCTGGCCTTCTGACTCTTCAAGAGAGTTGGGATGTTAACAGATACTGCAATCGGAGGGGAACAATGGAGGCTGTGGATGATATAGCAGTACTTCCCATCATTTTGACATGTGTCGCCCACTGATTCAGTTCTCCAACTAAGATTAATAGGACTTAAAATTGGTTAATTTCAGTTTGACTAAGTCTGGAGGAATAAACCTAAAACATCATTAGCAACTTACCAGTATCTTTGAAACCTTCAGGTTGCACCTGAACTCTTCCAGGAACATCAGGTTCATTCCCCTCATCTAATAAAGTAAACTCTGAACGCGGTGCATATTCTGACCTTCATTAAAATGAACACAACCACCAAAAAGTTCCAAATTAAAACTAATTTTATATAAAAAAACAAAATTATATATGGTGATAGCAGAGATAACAAGAATAATGGAAGAGAAGTAATTGCCATTGTTTTGGTAGTACCATACCTTGACAATCTTGGAAGTAAAGATTTAGTATAACTAAATTGTTGAAGCTGTAAATTCTGAGATTTATTTGATGGATTCATCTAAAATATAGAAAAATTATAGATTATTACTATGTGCACATATGATGAAATAGATTTGGTAGATATGTACAAATCAAACTAAAAAGTGAATAATTCTGACACCTCGACATATGAAAAATATTATTTTCCCCCACTTTATGAGAGGTGTTTTATATAGTTAGAAAAGGGTGCAGCTTTTTTAAAAATTAAATTTTAAAATTAAAATTACCCAATTTAGTCAGCGGCTGCTCAAAGCTATGCAAGAATCTCAGCAGGTTCCAGCCGCGCTGAGCCTGGCTTTGGCCGAGTAGAGTGGGGTAACAAATGGAAATAATAAATAAATAATCTCTAATTGTGTTAATAGTATTTTAATCCCTATACCAATTCTCCAAGTAATTCTTCATAGGGAGAAAAATCCTGCAGCAAGGGAACAGCATTTCCAAACCCATATATATTCTACTAAGAGGGAAGTGATCCCACAGAAGTACAAGCTATTTCATTATGAAACATTAAGGATGAACATAGGTTTCTGAAAAATACTTTAATCCCAAACTTGCTAACATGCAGACAAGAAGTCTTAATTCTGTCAAAATGTTAATTCTACTATATATTTCACACACACATTCATACATATACATACATATCTATTCATTCATCCCCACCTTGGTTTTCTATTCAGTCAAACCTTGCACACCCCATACAACTTCAGACAATTTATTTGAGACAAATTCCGTATTCCCAACGTATTCATTCATGGCACTTACATTTAATGATTCCAAAAAAGAGAGACAGGACTCTATTAAACAGGAAATGGTTGAGGGGAACCCCTACAAAATACTAGAAATCTTATGTATACAGGAATGCATTAAAAAGATTACAATTCAAACACTAACAGCGCATTCCTGATTTCTAAGGACGAAAGTCCTCAGGAAACCAGGAAGGCCAGCATTGGGGCCCTCCACGCCAGCATCCAGGCTACTTACGCCGTTGTGGTCCCAATGCCGGCGGGGAGGCCTGGATGCCGGTCTCTGGGAGCTGCCATGGCAGCACAGCCCCGGGACGCCAGTGGGGCCTCTGCCAGCGTCCCACCAGCGTAAAGCCCCACGCCGGCATTCCAGGGGGCATCCCGGCAGGGATTCCCGGGGCGTTCCGGGGGGAGGAACTGCCGGTAGGCACAGCCTTGCTATTCTCTATGGGCCGAAAAGACTCATTTAAATTTTTAAAAACTGCAAAAAGGCTTTTAAAATGTTGCATGCAGGGAACTGCTTAGGAGGTGCTGCCGAGGCACCTCCTCCCCACCATCCCCACACGCCGCCAGCTCAGGAATGGGCTGTAATAGGCAAAGCTCATATATGTCAATGAAATTCACAAAATATCTACATAGTGAGGCGGATCCAATCATCCTCCAATCAGCCTTCCTCCAGCTTAAGGAGATTTCCTCCAATTTAAGTGGCTCTTCCTCCAATGGAAGACCATTTAAGTTAGAGGAGACTAGAGTAGAGGAACACTTCAAATTTGAGCCAAAAGGAAAGGGATATAAACATTTTGATAAATAAATAAATACACACTCACTGGACTGGAAGGATAGTGGAAGGACATATATAACAATGCAGATACGAGTGCACAATATAGATAACAATTTACTGGAAACCAGCAAGAAGCCATTTTGTTGTCTTCAGAATACAGCGAGATGTTACATCAACCACTGTAATATATGTAAAGAAACATCCCAGCTCACAAAGCTACATACTTACTTACATTTTAATTATTTGTTTGTAGCGCATTGTTTTTAGTTTATTAAAATGTTTTTGTTTGACCTGTTACCCAATATCTCCATTGCTATATATGCATTATATTAATGGTTTGTATTTTATCAATACCCAATATATACATGTTGTGAATTTCATTGACATACATGTATTCCACCTTTTGGCATTTGAATTTACCTCTTTTTATATATATTTTTATACACTGGCATTCTGAGACTCTGTATTTTTCCCATTTTTGATCTATTGATTCCAGGCTTTTACCTCAATCCTAAAGAAATCTGCTTGAAATTAAGTCCTAATAATCAGAATGAAAATTACTTTCAAATAATTATGTATGGAATAATTTCTATTATTCTGCTATCTTTTCTAGAACCATTCTAAATCATTTTGTACTGTTTGACTATTTTACAATAAACATTTGACTTGTGCGCCTATATTTCACTAATAAAATGCATCTGCAAATATACAGAAGTTTGGGAGCAAAAGTGCAGGAACAAAAAAAAATACTGTAGTTGTATACCTTTAATCGCTTGACTGGGGGAACAGCAGACACAGCATCCCGATTCCTCAAATCGGCAAGATAGGAAGAAAATTTTGCCTCTTTCCTCAAGTTAGATTTCTTTGAGACTCCAATTTGACCTTTAAAAAGATATATGTTTATTTTATATTTTTATTTAAAATGTATTACCTAATACAACATAGACGCGATCAAAAATGTATCTGTATTATGCATCACCGTATTAATACAAATTGGTACCTTTATATACTTCGTAAACATGCTTTTCATGTTTAAAAGCAATATAATTGATTATTTATGTTTTATGTTCTCTGTAATTGATTGTAATGGCCTTTGGCTGTAAACAACAAATACTATCACCAGTAATTGTATATATAATGGAAATTATAGACCTAATTATTTTTCCAGTGATACTCTCTACATGAAGTTAAGAGACAATCCCTGTCCCCCGCCACATGTTTCTTTCCTTCTCCTGTGTGTCCTGCTCCACATTCAGAATTCCCTCCAAGACCTGCACCCCCTTCCTCACACATAGTTTGCAAAACTACACATGCATATTTCTATGTGTAAGGAGCTGACTGGATCATTTCCTTGGTTGTTGTTGTTTTATTGCATTTCCATAAGTAAGCGGGCCAGTCCTTTAAAAATAAAAGTAACAAAATGGTGTGAAACTCACAGCAGTCATGTCCACATATTTCTTTATTTTTACAGTGATGGTTGCATTTTCTGTTCCCATGTTTTATGTTGAGATTCTCTTGGTTAGTAGTTCCTAAATTAATAAGATATATTTTAAAGAATTTTTTTAATTGACATTCTTTAGGTTCTCATATGGAAGAAAGAAACTGTGCTTTTTGATATTTGCTCTTTTCCTCACAAGTTGTGAGTTCTTAAGTTACATTACTCATGTAAACACATTAATATATGCTTTAATCATTGGTCTATCAAGGGTCAGTACTGTCTACTCAGTCTGGCAATGCCTGCCCAGAATCTCATGCAAAAGTCTTCTATATCACTCACTACTTGATCCTTTTAACTGGAGATGCCAAGGACTGAACCCGGAACCTGCATGCAAAGCAGATGCTCTATCACTAAGCTATGGTCCCACCTCTACAGGCACAGCTCCACCTCCATGATAATTGCAGATATTGTTCAAAAACATGAACATATGTAGCAACTGCCTTATCTTGTCAGTCAATTACCTAACAAAGGAGGCAATCTGAGAAGTGATAAACCTATTGCAAATTATTTTTTAATCTTTGTTTCTATAATCACCTTAAAGGAAAGTTAATGTCACAGACTGATAGTCTTTGTGTATGAATGTTTTATTTTTTAAAGCCTAATACCAGTAAAGTCCCAATACTGTGAATAATGTTTGCTGAGGAAAAGTGGTTACAGGAACACAGTGTTCTTAAGGCATATCTACTTGAAAGAAAGCATTATTTAAATCAATAGGATTTAATTCGATTCAGGACCAAGATGTCAACTTCTTATTTTTTATTTATATATTCATTTCAATTATTTATCCTGACTCTCCAAAAAAGGCTAAAAACAATTAAAACCAATAAAAGAACAACAAGCCTTTTGTCAACTCTCCAGAGAGCAGGGTTGCCAACTGGGGAGGGGAAATTCCTGGAGATCTGTGGTTGGAGCCTGGGGATGCTGGAGTTTGAGGAGGGGTGGAGCCTCAGCAGCACATAATGCCATACAGTCAACCCTCCAAAGCAACCATTTTCTCCAGGACAACTGATCTCAGTAGTGTGTGGAGATCAGCTGTAATTCAGGGAGATCTCCAGGCAACCCTGCCCCAGAATGTAAGCTAGAGCTGAAAATGATGTTCCTTCCTATAATTCTTGATACTGCAATGAAAGAACTTTGAGCTAGGTCTAGTCCACTAAGATAAAGGGGTGCATGCCAAAAGAGATTATCTTCATTTTCATTTGATTGTATTCAACAATTTACTAATCAGTTCACACACTATGCAGCTGCATATTGGATGTGCCACTCTACAGCAAATTGTAGCCAATTCTGGCTCTTAGATGAGTGAGTTTGCATCAAACACTTATTTGTCACACTTTATATGTTTTAGTGTACACTTTAAAAAAGTGTGAAGCTGTCCTTACACATACCAGAAAAGTGGAAACAATATAAAATATAAACCCTTGCCCTGTTATTTGAGCTAACACACAGATCTCATGTTTACTTGTCAGGAACAAAACACAGCCCAATTTTAGGCTGCTTCTAAAAAGAGATGATTGTAGTGAGGCAAGAGAAAACCTGGAAGAGGGACAACTGCATGAAGAAATTGTGTGAAAGCTCCCAGAACATTCACTGTGGTTTGGGAATCTGAGCAGAGAAAATCATCCATGCGGAAGCAGCCTTAGTAGGAAACTCTTGCTTACCTTTAGTAATCCTGGTTTCTGGTAAGCTATCAGATGAACATTCATCTTCTATGTTTTCATGTATGCTGATCATTTTATTTCCATACCTCTTTGGTCCTATGTAAACAGCTTTAAATTTTTGCTGAATATCTAGCCCAACTTTTGCAGAAAAAATGCAAGGAATTATTCACTTTTAAAAATAATTCTTAATCATTTACCTAATGTATCCCATTTTACCCCCAAGCATAAATAGTTCAACATAGTACTAGTGAATGTAATTAGAAATGGAAATGTATTTTACTCTTAAGCATGAAGTACTAGACTTTATGATGAAAGTCAAAGCACAAGTTTAATCCTTCAAAAGAAACTTCTCATTCACCCTTTTCACTTTTCTTTCCTCCATATGTCAAAATTGCACAGCTGTCATATGGGAATGTTGGATCAACTTTGCTTTGGATGGGCTAATTTAGTACTAACATTTACTGCCACTTGGCATCTCTGATGTTATGCGAAGACACATGAACACATGAAGCTGCCTTATACTGAATCAGCTCTCCAGGGTCTCAGGTAGAGGTCTTTCACATACTTGCCTAGTCCCTTTAACTGGAGATGCCGGAGATTAAACCTGGGACCTTCTACATGCCAAGCAGATGTTCTACCATTAAGCCACGGCCTCTTTGCAAAATGAGATTAATTGAACACATGAAGCTGCCTTATACTGAATCAGACCCTTGGTCCATCAAAGTCAGTATTGCCTGCTCAGACCGGCAGGGCTCTCCAGGGTCTCAGGCAGAGGTCTTTCACATCACAAATTTGCCTAGTCCCTTTAACTGGAGATGCCAGGGACTGAACCTGGGACCTTCTGCATGCCAAGCAGATGCTCTACCACTGAGCCACAGCCCTTCCCAAAAGACCACTGTGTTTAACTGGTTATACATGTGTGTTGTTATTTTTGATATAAAACTGAAACCCTTCAGTGATTACTCCTTTGGGCTGTTTCCAGAGGGAGAAACCCCACAAGCTTTTCAGTTTGGTTCAGTCTGTTTCAAAGCAACTGGGCTTTCACTGAACTCCAACTCTTAGTTTTGGGGATTTTTTTTCCATTCTAGCAGCTTGGGCAAAATATTTGGTTTACCTGATGCTTCATGCCAAGTTTGCTTCAAATCAGGAATTCTGATATAGGTGTTTCATGTGAGAAGGGAAAGAGTGGGGGATGGAGAAGCAAGGGGAGCACATAAATACAAGAAACAATCCATGTTCATGCCCTTTGCAGTACATTTTGGCTTACAAAAAAGGGAGTTCCAGAATCTCCTGGATTCTCTCAATTTCTGCATTACCTTCATTCACTGAAAAAAATGAACATTCACATGTTCCTTTTTAAACTGCTTTTACTTGTTGCTTTTACTTGCTGCTGTATTGATGCACTTTTTATTCCTGTCAATTTCTTGGATTTTAGACCTCTTTTGGTTATGTTTTACTGTTTTATTTCATCGTTTTGTTTCCCTTTGTAAAGGGCCCTAAATACATTTTTATAGAAAGATGGTACAGAAGTTTTTAAAAAGCTAGAATCCTGGATAATGAGCTCTTTGGGAGTGAGGGATAGTGGCTGGATTTAGCTTTCCTGCAAAACAGCACTAGTGTATGTGGGGTGGGGGGGTCTTTTCCCAAAGGGGAAAAGTGCTCAGATCAGATTTTCTGAGAAGAATGGTGAGCAACAGCAAGGAAGCTGAAGAGTTATTCATGGTATGAATGGATTGTCTTAAAGTACTAGGTGAATTTATTTTGAATTATAATTAAATGTGTAATAGCACTAAAAAGTAGTGTCAACACCTTCGTAATGCCTCAATAACCTTTTCAGACACTTAATTAGAATAGCCATCATCCAAAATACAGCAGTTGCAGTATTTTTATTTATTTACATTATTTATAGTCTGCCTTTCTCACTTGGACTCAAGGCGGATTACACAGAGTGAGTCAATATATGGAGTGAATGAGTGGGTTTGGTGGCCCAATTTAAGAAGTTATATAAAATATCTATCCTAACTGCAAAAATTTGCAAAGCACTTCTCTTTAAATAATAGTTTCCACTTTCCTCTTATCTACAGGAAACAGGTTCTACAGTGATAAAACTGGAAATGCATAAATAACAGATTCAGTAATTCACTAATATACACAGATTCAGTAATTCACTAACATACACATAATATAATAGGAATGGAAAACAGTATAACACTTATTTCAAAATGAATATACTTTTATTTTATTTTTATCAACGTAAGCACTTCTAATCATGTTTACTTAGAAGTAATTCCCACCAAATTCAATGACTGGAGTCTCTGAGTACACGGGATTTCAGCCTAAAGCAACAACTTCTCGGTTTAGGCAATTAGCGGGTTGGGTTTAGGACATAATCACATAAATTAACTTACCATATTCAGAACTGATTAGATTAATGGTAAGCTCCTCAGATTTAACAGCTCTTCTTATTTCAACCTTTTTAGTCCAATTTCCAATTTTTTGCATAGCAGAATCCCTGCAAAATATATAAAATATCTATATGGTAATATTAAATAGACACAAATAGAATTTTTAAAAACTTCAACAGTATTAAAAATACTCACGTAATCTTTTGCTTAAAAACAACTTGATTATCATCATTTCCTATTACTAAAGTTACATAATGATAATCGGGAGCAGTTCTTTTGATCTGCAGCTGCTCAAAGTTGGTTAATATGACTGACACTAAGATTTCAGCTATTGTTTCACTGTATTTTGGCAACTGGAAAAATAAAAATGGATGTTACAAAAAGAGATAGCAGAACATATAACAGTGTATAACTACCAGCAGTCTTGTTGATGAACTCACTGGGTAGCTTTGGTGTAAAACAGTAACAATAACAATATAGTGTATATCATTAGACAATGTCTCATAACATACACTATACAATTAGCAGAGCTCCAGGGTGGAGTCACTGATTAGATTTCCATTCCTAGGATAACATGGTCTCAATAAAGTGTTCACTTCTCTGCATTATTTGCAGTGTTTAGATACTCAACACAACAAAAGAGCCTTGGTTACTCACCGTGAAGGCTTCTTCTGCTCTGGGATACGGAGGCCATCTTAAGAGTGGGTGTTTCCTCTTCCTCTAGTTCCGGGAGGCAGGACCTAAATTTTTAAGCGCCTATCTCTGGAGGAAACGCCCCCGCCCTTTTCAGTCAAAAAACTTTCCGAGCAAGGAGCACAACAGTTAAACATGGAACATCAGTAAGAAAAAACAGTAGAAAGGTAAAGTAGAATGCTTAAGATAACTATAAGTTCCACTATAATGCTATTAATAAAACTACTTTTAGTAAACCCAACCTGAGAATTGTATTATATTATTTCAGAGAATCCAATTTGTGAGAGTCTAATTGTACAGCATGCTCCTAGATTTACTTAGACGTCTGGGCAGGCAAGATGGCCTCCATATCCCAGAGCAGAAAAAGCCTTCACGATGAATAACCAAGGCTCTTTCTCGCTCTGGGAGAGGAGGCCATCTTAAGAGTGGGACTTAAAAGAGCTGTCCCTGCCCGGGTGGGATCAAACGTCTTGGAGAACGCTTTGAAGGACCCGCCTGCCAAAGGCGGCATCAGCTGAGGCATACAGGTTAAGTTTGTAATCCCTCACGAAAGTGGAGATTGAGGACCACGTGGCGGCCTTACAAATCTCCTCTATAGGAGCTCTGCGGTCGAAGGCCGCTGACGTGGCAGCGCTTCTTACTGAGTGTGCTGTCAGGCCAGAAGGTATTGGAATTTTTGTCGCTTTATATGCCTGAGTGATACACTGAGTGATAGTGCAACTAATTGAGGTGCGAGACATGGGTTTACCCTTGTTAGGTGCTGTTATATTGATAAAAAGTGCATCAGATACTCTAATGTGTTCTGTGCGAGAAATATATGTTTTAAGGGCTCGTCGGAGATCTAAGGTGTGCCAGATTTTCTCTTGTGGGGCTTTAGGATTTGGACAGAATGAGGGGAGGACGATGTCTTGGTTCCTATGAAAATTGGAGTTAACCTTAGGTATAAAGGAGGGGTCAGGAGTAAGGACCACCTTGTCCTTGTGAAATGTGCAAAGGCCTGGTCTGATGGATAGGGCCCCTATCTCTGACACCCGCCTGGCTGAAGTTACAGCCATTAGGAAAAGCGTCTTCATCCTTAGGTAGCTTAATGTGGCATGCTTCAGAGGTTCGGAGGGTGGTCGAGTAAGGGCTGTTAATACAGTGTGTAAACTCCAGGTAGGGAATCTGTGCCTAACTGGAGGAGAAATCAAGGTAAGTCCCTTTAGAAAGGCCTTAATATGTGGATGTCTAGTCAAACTATAACCTGAAAGCTTTGGGACAATAGTAGCGATTGCCGCTAGCTGTCGGCGTAGTGTGGCTGGAGATAGGTTCTGTTTTTGTCCAACCTGCAAAAAGGCCAGTATTTTGGAGATATGTGGTTTGATGGGGTCCACGTGTTTTCTCTGGCACCATCTAACAAAAGCTTTCCATGTTGTGTTATAGATTCTTTTTGTAGAGGGCTTTCGGGATGAAAGGATAGTTTCTGCAATCGCTGTGTCGTAACCTAGTTTTAGGAGGCGACTCCTCTCAATACCCAGGCGGTCAGTCTGTACCAGCCTGGGTCCGGGTGATGGATTGGCCCATGAAGGAGGAGATCTGGTCAAAGTGGAAGCGTCCATGGTTTTGCGATGGACATCTCTAGCAGAGTAGGGAACCATGGGCGACGCGGCCAATAAGGAGCCACAAGAATGACTGTGGCCTGAAGCAGATTGATTCGTCTGAGAACCCTGGGAAGGAGTGGAAACGGTAGAAAGGCATATAGCAGTCCCTCTGGCCATGGTGCTGTGAGTGCGTCTGTCTGCTCCACTCCCGTCTGGATATATCTGGTGTAATACCATGGAAGCTGATGTTTTTTGTTTGACGCGAAGAGATCTACCAGGGGCATGCCACACCGACTCGTGAGGAGCTGAAAGACTTCCCGGTTCAGAGACCACTCCACTTCGCTGAGATTTTGCCTGCTGAGCCAGTCTGTGTCTACGTTGAGCACTCCCTGAATGTGTTCCGCTGTTATGGAACATAGGTTGGACTCCGGCCAGGACAGGATTCTTAGAGCCTCTTTGTGTAGAGCAGAGGATCGTGAGCCCCCCTGCTTGTTGAGGTGAGCTTTGGCTGCCACATTGTCCGTTCTCACCATTAGATCTGTTCCTGATAGATGACGTTTGAAGTGCAGGAGGGCATAATAAATTGCACGGAGTTCTAGGACATTGATGTTCATTCGTTGTTCTTGAGTGGACCAGGTGCCCTGTGCTGGATCACTGTTCAGGGTGGCTCCCCAACCTGTGAGAGATGCATCCGTGAACACCTGGACCGGTGCTTGCCGTATGTATGGGACCCCTTTTTGGAGATTTTCTGGAATGGTCCACCACTTGAGGCTGTGTCTTGTCGCTGTAGAAAGAAGCAGGGATTTGTTTTTCTTGACCAATATGTCTTTTTGATAGATCATTAGGAACCACTGTAGAGGTCTGGAGTGTAGACGGGCCCACTGTACCGCCGGAATACAGGATATCATTAGACCCTGCAACTTTGCCAGGGTCATGAGGCAGACTGTGGTAGCTTGCATTGTTGACTTTGCTAGGCTGCAGATTTTGCAAATCTTGTCTGGTGGTAAGACAAAGGTGTTGGCGACGGTGTCGATATATACCCCTAGATGACGTAGATGTTGAGTGGGTTGAAGATGACTTTTCTTCTGGTTTACTAAAAAGCCGTGGTCTTTCAGAAGTTTGAGTACAATGCTTGTGTGTCGGACTCTTTGAACCTTTGACGATGAACAGATTAGAATGTCATCTAGGTAAGGGTGGATTCTTACGCCCTCTTGACGTGCTAGAGCTACCAAGGTCACCAGGACCTTGGTGAAGACCCGTAGGGCTGACCCCAATCCGAAGGTGAGGGCCTTGAACTGGAAGTGGTGTCCATTGTGGAGAAACCTCAGAAATCGCCTGTGGTCTGGATGAATGGCGATGTGTAGATAGGCTTCTGTTAAATCTACGGAAGTAAGGAAGTTCCCTGGTCTTAGGGCTTCTGATATGGAGTGCAGCGTCTCCATCCTGAATCTTCTGTATGTTACATATTTGTTCAGGTATTTTAGGTCGAGGATGGCCCGCCATCCTCCGTCTCTTTTTGGTACTGTAAAGAATACGGAATATATGCCCAACGATTGTTCCGATGGGGCCACATAATCTATTGCCTTTATCTCCAGCAGATGTTGTATGGCTGCTAAAGTTCTGAGTCTTTTGTCCGCTTGACGGGACACAGGGGACACTACCAGTCGTTCTCTTGGAATTTTGGGAAATTGTATTCTGTAACCGTGGGAGACAATCTGTAGAACCCAATGGTCCGAATGGGAGAGAGACCATTGGTTGTGGAACAGGCTGAGCCTGCCCCCCACTACATCGCATTTGGCGTCACTGTCTTATTTGACGAAAGGGCTTCTCCCCTCTGTCACTTTGAAAATTGTTAGTTCTGGAGTTCCTAGAGAAGCGCCCTCCTCTGCGAAAGGAACCCCTACTATAGCTCCACTGGCCTCTCCTCTGATCAGGTCTGTATCTTGAGTATGGATGGAAGGGACAAAAGGAAGTAGAATTAGAAAATCCCTTTGATTCCTTACGTAGACTTCTGGGAAGATACTTCTTATCCTTTGACTCAACTAAAATCTCGTCTAATTTTTCTCCGAACAATTACTTGCCCTGGTAGGGGTATCCCATCAGTACAGATTTAGACCTGTGCTCGGTTTGCCATGGACGCAACCATAAGGCCCGCCTAGCTGCAGTTGCGGTAGCTAGTGCCCATGCTGAGAAGCACATAGTGTCTAGTGTAGAGTCGGCCAGAAACGATACTGCCTTCAGGATTCTAGACACTCCCTCCATAGCACTTCTATCTTCTTCAGGAATGAGCTTGGACAACTTCCTAGTCCAGACTATAGCTGCCCTGGAAACTAAAGCAGAAGTAATGGAGGCGCCAATAGCCAAGGCTGAAGCTTCATGGGCTTTTTTATGGGCCAGTTCAGTTTTCCTATCAACTGGATCTTTTATAGAAACTAAGTCCTCTTCTGTGACTGCATCAGAAGAATGTAATGCAGTAATGGGGTTTTCCACTAGAGGGAGTTTGAGTAACTCAGAAGCATTAGTGGCCACATTATACAGTTTTTTAGTAACTGGTGGGAACTGTTTTCCCCCCATGGGTCTTTCCCATTCCCCCTGTAACAAGGATAAAAAATAATCTGGTACAGGAACCAATCTATCAGAGACATTATGCATATGAAAAAATTCTTTTGCACCTTTTTTATTGTCTTGAGAAGGGTTTGAATCTTCATTAAGGTCCAAGGCCGCCAGGACTTTAGTTAAGAAAGGCTGAAAATCTTCAGCCTCAAATAGCCTATTTTGTTTGGCAGGTTGGGGAGAAGGGTCTTCTCCTTCAGAGAATTCGCCTTCCTCTCTATCAGAGACCTCGTTATCGGAGGAGAAGGGGGAAGCAGCCTCCTCAGATTGCTGAGGCTGAGTAGAAGCATTGGCTTTTAGAGCTGCCTTGGTGGGCCAACTGCCGCCCCCTTGCAAAGCATTTTGCCCGATCTGCTCCCCGCAGCCCGCCTGATCGCTATCCTTAGAACCGCAAGGGTCCCGATTAGAAATTTGCATGCCAGAAATAGAAAAGGTCGGGTAAGAAAGCTGTGCCGCCCGCAGCCCCTCTGCAAAAGCGTCCTTAATTATAGACGCGAGCTCTGCCCTGAGGAGAGCAATCTCGCTTGCGGCCGACTGAGAGGGAATGGGGGGGGGAGTACATTACCGGCTTCAGACGCGGCTTCAAAGGCGGCCGGACCGGGATTTTCTGTTGGCGAGACGCCTACGGCCTGATCCTTAGAAAGTTTACCGGTAGAGGGGATAACGGCCAAAGCCGCTGTTTTTCCCCGGCCGTGCCCAGAGGATTTTTCTGTCCCTTTTGCGGTTTTAACCGCTGCAGCCGCCGACGTGCGGGCGCGAGCTGCAGAGAGGAGCCGTTTTGCACTGCCTGAATGAGATCCTCTCTTACGCTTGTTTGTCACTTTCTTTGATTTGCCTAATAAATCACCGGAGTGATTGTCAGTAGGCGGATCCCGGGCGACCGGCATTGCCTGGAGTAGACCCGGGTCCAAATCTCCCTCAGAGATATAGTTATCAAGACGATCAGACGCCATTTTGTTTTGGCGGGAAGGAAAAAATGTTTTACCCTACCCTGCCTCAAGAGACAGAATAAGACAGAGTATAGATAAAGAAGAAAAAGTTTTTTTTTATAGGATAGAATAGAATCAGATAGAAATAAGAATAAGGAAAATAGGTTCTTGTATAGCTCGAGGTAGAGAACTGTGGCTACACTGCTCTTTCCGGACGAGGCAGGAACAAGACTGAAAAGGGCGGGGGCGTTTCCTCCAGAGATAGGCGCTTAAAAATTTAGGTCCTGCCTCCCGGAACTAGAGGAAGAGGAAACACCCACTCTTAAGATGGCCTCCTCCACCCACTCTTAAGATGGCCTCCTCTCCCAGAGCGAGAACTGGCTATTCCTGTCAGTAGGTCCACTTTGGGAGAAAACTGGAGCTCCTACCCAGGAACGCCTGGCTTCCAGTTTGTTTCTGAGCTCAATTTTGACATTTTAAGTCCTGAATGGTTCAGGTCCACAGTACCTAAAAGACTGTTGCTTCCCATATCAACTTGCTCAAACCCAGAGATCAATGAATGGAGCTCTCCACCAGGAACCTGCCGACCAGCAAGGACTACTGAAAGGGCCTTTTCAGCTATTGCCAAAAGCTTATGAAACTCCCTTCTCTAGCAGGTAAAGCTGGCACAATCTCTTCAGTCCTTCTAGAAAAAAAATTGAATGCTATTAGATTAACTAATGCTTTCTATCTCTTTTATTGTATTTTTGCTGTGAGTTCATTATTTTTAAATATTTGTTTTAAAAGGATATACGTCTTCACTCAATTAATAATTAAATTGTGGAATTCACTGTCAGTGAGAACACTGATGGCAACAAGTGTAGATGGCTTTAAAAGGGGGTAAGATTGAGTGGTCCTCTTTGCAGGAAACACATAGGAACTGCGCATGCATACGCCAGCCATGGACTTCTAATTGGAAAGCTTCTAAAATTAGCCCAGAGACAAGGATTGATCCCCTCTCCTCTCTGCCAATGGTCCTTCCTGCCCTTTTGGGCACATGACAGAGGAACAGGGGAGCAGCCTTCCCTCAGTTCTCCTTCTGCCACCATGGAAAAACAGATCTAGAAGGCAGTGAGTCAGTCCACAGCAAGGAAGGAGGGAGGGATGTGTGCCGGCAAAGTGGACCACTCAATGAACAACAGTTACAGGTAAGCAACACTGTTGCCATCTTCGTGGCCTCCTTGCAGTCCCACATGGGAGAATATTACATTAGAGGCAGGCTTGGACCGTAGGGCAATGGTGAGAGCAATTTGATAGATGCCTTTGACCCAGGGAAACTGTACCAGGCTGGAATCTGTGGAAAAAAGGACACCCATGATGGGGTCATCTGGTATCGTGTCTGACGGGGTAACCTTGAGCCCAAGAGCTTTGGCCAAGCAGTTAAACATTTCAGAATATAACTTTGTGTCCTCAGTGGGGGATATTGGAGATGGATCCACCACGATGTCGTCAGGGAATGGAATGGAGGCAAATCCACATTTGGAATACTCTCCTTGAGTAGGTGTCGATGGGAGGCTGTGGATAGGAGACTCCATTGGCACAGAAGGTCATTTAGTTTGCACAGCTGGTATGTAACTGACGCTAGGAGCCAACAGATAGTTTGGGCTCAAGCAAGTATCCAACCTGCTTGGTGCTGTATGGGGAACAGTGCCCTGGGTCGCAGGCTCCACTTCCTTAGGAAGAGACCCCAAGGGGTCGAAGTCAAAGACTGCTTCAGAGGAAGGGTGCCTTCGAAGTCGATGGGGCCAACAAACCGCTCTTTGCATGTTTAGAGCCCAATTTTTTTAGGTACTTCAATGAGAAGGAATTCTTCTTCTTATTAGACAATTCCACAAGAGGCTCAGAACCCGCTCTCTTCGAGCCCGAAGGAGCTGTTTTCACCTTATGAGATTGCAGTGGAGGCATCAACATGGTGGATGGAGATTTTATTTTTTGGGGTCCTGAATCCACCGGGAACTTCATAGTCCATTTCCATAACACAGCTTTCAGCCTCAGATCACGTTCCTGGCAGGCTTTGGGGGTAAAGAGGACACAAGCCTGGCAAGTAGAAGGGATGTGACCCTCCCCCAGACAAAGAAGACAATCTTCATGATCATCGATCTTCACTATTTTAGTCCCACAACTCTTACATTTCTTGAAGAGTGCCATTCTGACGAGGGACCAAGAAAAACAACAAAGAAATAGCTATACGTAGAAAGTTGTACGAAAAAGCAGACGAAGCCTCGGGAGCGGCTGTGGTTCAGTTTGTTGAGCATCTGATTGGCATGCAGAAGGTCCCAGGTTCAGTCCCTGGCATCTCCCGTTAAAGGGACTAGGCAAGTAGGTGATATGAAAGACCTCTGCCTGAGACCCTGGAGAGCTGCTGCCGCTCTGAGTAGACAATACTGACTTTGATGGACCAAGGGTCTGATTCAATATCAGGCAGCTTCATGTTCATGTGAAGCAATCCAAGCTTCCTCAAACCAAGGTGGCAGAAAGAGAACTGAGGGACGGATGCTCCCCAGCCCCTCTGTCATGTGTCCAAAATAGAGGGAAGGACCGTTGGTGGAGGGGAGGGGGGAGAAATCATTGTTGCTGGGCTAATTTTAGAAGCTTTCCAATTAGAAGTCCCATGTGGAACTGCAAAGAGGCCATGAAGATGAATAATGTGGTCCATCAATGGCTACTAGCCATAAACACAGGCAGCAAAGCTTTGGGTAACTGTATTGAAATGCAGCCTCAAAGGAAGACCATGTGCCACTGGTCTGATCCTGCAGGATCACTGGTCTGATTCTGAAGGGCTCTTTTTATGTTAATATTCCCAAATACTTTCTATACCATTCTTTGTATGAATTGATTACTATAACCATGAAAAGAATATCCAAAGACAACTAAAAGACAACAAAGGGCAAAGAACAATGGCACGGAAAAAGTTTTAGACAAATCACCACTTTTCAGGCTTATTGTGTTAATTTATAATTAGGAAACCTCAGATGTCTTTTTCTGTCCCCTCATACTTGGCTCTTATTCAGTCATCGTAAGCCTATAGGTCATTAGTTTGAGTGCCTCATCCAGGAAACAACATGGTTGCACTGAACATATCATGAGAGTTTTTTGAATTTTTAAAATTAAATAACTAATCTTTGCAAAAGATAGGGCTGGAATCCAAAGGTGCCCTGTCCTCTGCAGATGACACGTGTCTTCTGCACACAGAGGAAGCATTTAACACCTGCAATACTGCAAAGAGAAGTTAAATTAAATCCAAAGGTGTCCCATTTTAGAGCTATATAAACTGTTACATAAGCCCTTGCACAAGGTCTTATATAAGCATTTTCAAAAGGGTGCTGGCGACTGTTTTCCCTTGCTCCATAAAAATAGGTGGTTAAGTTTTTCTACACATACAACTATGGTGGAAGATCACAAAAGCATGGAACTGGACCAAATAATTTACCTGTTCTACATTAAGTTCATATTTTGGAAGATGAGCTATGGATTCTTTAATTTGATTTCCAAAAGGAGGATGTCTATTCAAAATCTACAGGTAGGAATTCATATTATTTAACAGAGCATTAATTTGCAAACATTAAAACACAGGATTAATTCACAAAAGATAGCATCAGTATG
Organism: Euleptes europaea; assembly: GCF_029931775.1. Taxonomy (NCBI): domain Eukaryota; kingdom Metazoa; phylum Chordata; class Lepidosauria; order Squamata; family Sphaerodactylidae; genus Euleptes; species Euleptes europaea. Next base: position 48,809,922 of record NC_079313.1, on the reverse strand, counting down.
TTCATGAAATCATCATTGTTACCATTTCCCCCAAATCCATCCAAATGACAAGTTTGGGACAATCTTGTATCTTTCAGCTGACAGCTCTAACCGAATATCATAAATGGACTAGAGCATGACACCCCATTTCCACATTAACAAATAACTGTAATTCAGAGGGACTTTATATATGCATACAAAGAATTCACCATACACCAGCCTTGTTATGGTCTTGTAATGCACTATGACAAGTGAAAATGCATATTAATTAAATAAATGAATAACAACAAAGCCCATCTCCATTCAGTCTGTTCTGGGATCATGCTCCAAGTCAGCTTCTCACATCTATCTACCTACTTACTCTCCTCCCCCCCAATAACTGTTTGGTATAATTATTACTTTCCTTCTGCTAATTATATCAGTTGCATTCTTTGCCCCTACCACTAAATGAAATATACATTGTAAAAAATATTTATTGTGAAAAATGCTGTAGATTTTCTCATCTCAACTACAAGCAATTATTTTTCCTTACATCTGGACTGCCTTAGTATGGATACGTCTCTTCCGCATTTCAAGAATCTTTACTGCACTGCTATGTGGGTGAGAAGATACTTTTGTACATGACTATAAAAACACACCCCACTATGCTGGCTCTATACTATGCTGTCATATTAGCTATATTTTTGTATGGAATCTTAAGAATGTATGTCTTTTAAAAAGCAAAAATTAACGTGTCATGATTTGACTTCTTGATATATCTTCTAGATGCCCAGGTAACCAGGAGACTATCTATTTGAATGCCTGATACAGAAGACACTTTCAAAGTACAGGAGTACATGAATCAATGTTATAGATCAGTACAGCTATAAAATAGGCAAATTAAAAAAAATCACCAATTCAAGTTCCCTTGCATTTGTATCTTCTATTTTTTTAAAAGACGTCAGGCCTGCATTCACCATTGCATTTGACAATGTCACACCTATTGAAAATTGCACACTGTTAGTTGATACTTATCAATTGCATTTCTTAATAAACTATAATTGTCTTCACAAATGGCAAGCAAATATGAAATGTGAACACACATTTCTCTTAAACTAGGTATAGAGAGGAATTTCCCCAAGTGCTCTCTTAAAATACCGCGACAATTCTTTGTTCTTAAATTTCATTTCCCAAAAGAAATAAGCATGCAGAAGTTTTCCCACTGCCCTTTGGATTCTACCTCAAATGTCTGGAGAAAAAAACCTCACACTGAACTCAATTACAGAAAGTACTTTATATATGACTGTGATACTTACCAATTTTTTCGAGTTGCTTAGATACATACAGTGAGTTTTCCCACAGTTTACATCTGAAGCACTTCGCTAAAATCAAAGAATTCAATAATATAAGGAAGTTGTTTTGATGGGAGGCCAGAAATTCAGACAACCCTACATGAGAGAAAGAAAAATAAACATGTAAAGTGCCACCTCCAAGGCTTGTAATAGAGTTTATTATTAAATAGTTCAAAAGTAATAATTAAATTTTACCATACATTTTGTAACTCTTATGCCATTTCTGAAAATCTTGCCTATATCTTGTGTCAATGTGAAATCTTGTATGGGAAGGCATCCTAGCTGTGCCTGAATAAGACTGGAAAAAAATACTGAATTCGTCAAACTATCAAAAGTATTAGAATGCAAACTACAATAATGATATTCAGGAGTGCTATTGAGGAAAACAAAATAAAAGTCAAGACAAAAGCCATAGAATAAAGTGTGTGAAGAAAGGATCCTACAAGAATAAAGTTACCAACAATTTTATCATGCTTAGTTAAATGGTAGAAGCTGGTACTTTTATTTGTAAAAGTAAATGTAAAAAAAAGAAAAGAAAAAAAGATAATAGGACAAAATACTTGCCAGTTCACTTTCATTTCTGTTGTCTTTATTTTTCCATCCATTGGATATCTGCATGGAAAATGCACATTTTATTTCATTTGGGATGGAATACAGCACCCAGTATAAGTCCCAAGGGAAAATGAAGAGGTTTATGAATTGAAATGTGACCAATTTCCTACATAGAAAGCCATGCTACGTAGAAAGCACATGCAGATCACCCATGCTTTTCATTACACATCCTATTTTAATGCATTATATTTGAAGTTATCTTTAACTAATGCTCCTCGATTGCTTGAAGAGCTTACGATGCACCAAGCTGAAGACAGCCATGTACGATGGCAAATCAGGGACTGAACCCTCATGCCCTGGCTTTCTACCTGGAACTGAACACCAAGCACCCTGCATACCACAAGATATGTCTAGTGGGCTGCCTTTATTGTTGTGAGTCACAATCTGTGCAGGTCAGTCTTAAGTGTATGTCCTTAGAATAAAAGCCCATTACAACTAGTAGAATGATTTTTTTAAATCAACATGGTTAGATGCCTCCAGCTGTCTGTAGCAACTGTTAGTTCTGATAAATGCCCTAATCTATCCAAAGAGCCCTAGATTCCTACCATTCATCCTCTCATTACAGCTTCTCAGCATTAGTTGTCAATGGCATTTCATCTGAATGGAGAGAGGTGTCCAGCGGGGTGCCACAGGGTTCTTGGCCCAGTACTTTTCAATATTTTTATAAATGATCTGGATGAGGGTGTGGAGGGACTTCTCATTAAATTTGCATATGACACCAAATTGGAAGAAGCAGCGAACGAACCAGAAGATATAGAATTCAACAAGATCTAATACAGTGGGAAAGTGGGCAGATGTGAACAGGGTGCAATTCATCAAGGATAAGTGCCAAGTTCTTCATCTGGGTAACAGAAATGAGGGACATGCATACTGGATGGGGGATACATTTCTGGGCAGCAGTGTGTGTGAACAAGATCTTGGGGTACAGGTGGACCGTAAGTTAAATTTGAGAAGCCAGTGTGACGCAACGACAAAAAAAGCTAATGCGATCTCAGGGTGCATCAACAGAGGCATAACATCCAAATTGCATGATGTCATAGTTCTGCTGTACACTGCATTGGTCAGGCCATACTTGGAGTATTGTGTGCAATTCTGGAGGCCTCAGTTCAAAAGGATGTGGACAGAATCAAGCAGGTGCAGACGAGAGCGATGAGGATGATCAGGGGCCTGGAGACCGAGCCCTATGAGGAAAGGCTGAGGGAGCTGGGAATGTTTAGTCTGGAGAAGAGGAGGTTGAGGGGGGACATGATTGCTCTCTAAGTATTAGAAGGGCTGTCACTTAGAGGGGGGCAGGGAGCTGTTCCTGTTGGCAGCAGAGGACAGGACTCGCAATAATGGGTTTAAATCGCAGATAGAAAGGTACCGGCTGGATATTAGGGTAAAACTTTTACAGTAAGAGTTGTTTGACAGTGGAATGAGCTACCTAGGGAGGTGGTGAGCTCCCCCTCACTGGCAGTCTTTAAGCAGAGGCTGGACAAGCACTTGTCAGGGATGCTCTAGGCTGATCCTGCATTAAGCAGGGGTTGGACTAGATGGCCTGTATGGCCCCTTCCAACTCTATGATTCTATGATTTTTCCAGTTCCAAAAATGATTGCTTCATAGATATAGGGTGAATGAGGAGATAACAGTGCAGAAAGAAGGACAAAATGGAGCCTTCCAGCTGACTGTAGCACCTTTCAGAACCAACAGTGCTACAGTCAACTAGAGGCTATTGACCACACAGAGACTTTTTTTACATCTCCTGGGTGAACTATGCCTCAGTTCTCTAGGTCAGTGCATTACGACAGAATTTCTAAAAACACCTAAACAAACAAACAAACAACTATAATCACACGTAACTGTGTTTATATGCTATGCAGGATAGCAACAGCCTATAAAATTACACTTTATTTTGAAATAATCTGGTATATAATCTTGTACCTTATGCTTATCTTATTCTTGTCTTTATTCAAAGTATTCAGTATTTTTTTCTCATTTGTTCTTAACTTGATGTCTGAAAATTCATTACAACTGGATACCAACGTGATCTGCAATGATTTGTTTCATAAGCTTTAAATTATCCCATTTTGCCTTTTTCAAAATGGTCTAATACTGTTTTGAACACTTATGTTAGAATCGTCTAGTCATTTAGACGTAGCTGTTTAAAAATGTGTGATACATCCATTCCACTTGATCCAACGGTATAAGAATAGCAGCATTAATTAAGCTACATGAACCAGGGGTGGGGGCATTAGTCTCCCATGAGAATTTAAGGAGGTATCTCCTCCTAAGCGAGGAGACATGTGGGTCATGCAAAACTAAAAGACCCTTCAGTGTAGGGCTGTTGAATTAAAAAAAATTCGGTATAGTTCGGATTCGGCTGAATTCGGCCCGTTTAGATTCGGGATATGCCGAAGTCCGAACTCCCCCACTTCGGGTCTGTGTAATTCGGCGGGAATTCAAAGTTTGGGAAAAAAATTCGGCCGAATAAAGCCATTAAAAACACAACCGCGCCTTTCCGCGGCTCTGGGGGGGGCATTTTTGGGGGTAGAGGTCCCAAACTTTCAGAGGAGCTTCAAAGGACCCTTCTTGCCAGACCCCCCAAGTTTTGTAAAGATTGGGTCAGGGGGGGCTGAGATATGGGCCCCAAAAGGGGTCCCCCCACCCTTAATGTGCATCTCTGAGCAGAGCTTGCCGCCCATGCACAAAGCTCCCAGCCCTGACAAACAGCTGATGAGAGCAAGGGCGGGGCAGCTGCTAAGAACTTTGCAAAGCAACACAACTGCAAAGCAACACCTTTGCAAACATGCAAAGGGCGGGGCAGGTGTGAAGAATTTTGCAAAACAATACAACTGCAAAGCAACACAAGCACACAATGCAACACCTTTGCAACAGTGCAAAGCAACACCTGACACCTGGGAGTTTGCAAACCATGGAAAGGGACAGAGGCAGCTAGCTATGCATAATGAGCAGGAGGGGGTGGAATTTCTCCTTTTGCATTGGACTTGGGACCAGGCAGATGCATTCTTTAAGTCACCATTTGAAAACCAGTTTTGAGCAAGTATCAAAATAACCTAACTGATCTTATGAATGAGGGAAAACCTGAAGACGTAAAAATGAAGCCCCCCCTCAAACCAGGGAGAGAGAGACTGGAGGGGGAACACACACCCCAGGCAGAACCGGCAAAAGCCCCCTTTGGCTTCCCCCCCCACCCACAGAAACTGCTCCCTCCCCACACACACACAGACTCTGCTTCCCCCCCACACACACACACAGAAAAGAAAAATTACAGATTAAAGCCCCCAAAGGGGTCTTACTGTGGCTGTCTTCTGTTCCATCAGGAGGGGCTGGGAGGCTGGGTAATCCAATATGATTCCATTTGTATCCAATATGAGATCCATATGTATGCATCTCTCGAGGGTGATCCATTCATCCCAATAGGGAAAAGGGGAAAGCCCATATCTCGGGGGGCCCTGACTCAATGTTTACAAAACTTGGGTAGTCTCTTAAGAAGCCTTGTCTGAAGCTCCGCTGAATGTTTGGGGTCGGCACACCCAAAAATGCGCCCCCTGCAGCCATGGAAAGAGAAAAGGGGGGAGCCGATATTTCTGCCCCCACTGAACCCATCTTTACAAAACTTGGGTGGTCTCTTAAGAAGGATTGTCTGAAGCTATGATAAAAGTTTGGGGGCTGCACCCCAAAAAAAGCACCCCCTGCAGCCACGGAAATGGAAAAGGGGGAGAGGAAAAAGGGGTGGAGCCCATATCTCGGGACCCCCTGACCCAATGTTTACAAAACTTGGGGGTCTCTTAAGAAGCCTTGTCTGATGCTCCGCTGAAAGTTTGGGGTCGGCACACCCAAAAATGCGCCCCCTGCAGCCATGGAAAGAAAAAGGGGGGAGCCCATATCTCGGGACCCCCTGACCCAATGTTTACAAAACTTGGGTGGTCTCTTAAGAAGGCTTGTCTGAATATCCCCTGAAAGTTTGGGGTCTGTACCCCAAAAAATGCACCCCCTGCAGCCACGGAAAGGAGCGAATGTGCACAAGCACCCCCGCACACACACACAAGGATTTCCCTCTCTCTCTCTTTCCCCGGCGGGGCCGCACATCAGCTGATTCCTCCAGTACTCAATCCTGACTGATTGGCTAGAAGAAGACCCAGCTTGGCCACCGATTGGCCGGGGGAGGAGAATGCTGCTTACTGAAGGTTATGCTGCTTACTGACGGCCCTGAATTGGCCGGATTTATTCGTGAACTCCCAAACTTGCTGAATTCGGCTCCCCGGTTGCCCACCAGTTTTGAGTTCGGTTCGTCCTGAACTAAAAACCACTGAATCAAGGGAAATTCGGCTGATTTTCAGTTCGGGCCGAACCGAATCAACAGCCCTACTTCAGTGCTGCTTGTCACAATGTTCCCAATGGTCTAGTGTCTCAGCAGCAGCTTTTTAGGTGGTGCAGGGTTCTGCAGGAAGCGGGGAGGCAGGAAGAGCCATTTTATATGCGGAGCTCTACTTGCAGTTCTCTGGATCCAACTAAATACATTTTGTCAAACATCCCCCGCACCACCATTTTTAGGCGTCAAGTGACTGATCAGTGGCATGACTGTAACTGTAGCAGTGTACACAAAAGCTGTGTAAAGGACATCAAGAAAAAGCGGAAAGGACCAGGAAGATGAACAATTGCACCCTTGACAGAATTATTATGGTTGATTTTAGAGGGTTTTCATGGGAAATGCTGTGATATCTGGATTAGGGAATTCCATCCATTTGACAAATATATAATGTGACCAATATTGTATGTAACTCTCATTATAGGTTTATAAACCTTTTAAAACACACAAATGTATCAAAGAAAAGAAGTTATTGATTCAATCAAATGGATAAAAGGTAAAGGTAAAGGTCCCCTGTGCAAGCACCGGGTCATTCCTGACCCATGGGGTGACGTCACATCCTGACGTTTCCAAGGCAGACTTTGTTTGCGGGGTGGTTTGCCAGTGCCTTCCCCAGTCATCTTCCCTTTACCCCCAGCAAGCTGGGTACTCATTTGACCAACCTCGGAAGGATGGAAGGCTGAGTCAACCTTGAGCCAGCGACCTGAAACCAACTTTCTTCGGGATCAAACTCAGGTCGTGAGAAGAGCTTTTGACTGCAGTACTGCAGCTTAACACTCTGCGCCACGGGGCTCCTAATCAAATGGATAGTCATTGTTTATTTGAATAATGAAATTACCAGATCAGATAAAGTCTCTGTTCCCTTAGGCATGAAACACTTTTTCAAGGTATCAAATGCAATATAATACCAAGCCATTAGTCTCCCAGTTTCTATAGAAAAAAAACAACAGCTCTTTTTAGTGAGACAAGTAAACGAAGCATTTTCTATATTACAGACATGTTATCACAGATTTCTCAGTGTTTTAGTTGCTCCCATTTTCAGAGGGAGCACATCACCAAGCACCATTAACAACAGAAACACTATGGCTTGGCTCATTAGCTGAAGCTCTGATAGCAGAATTTTCAATATTTTTTAAGGGGGGAAATCCTGGCAACATTTACTACTATGCCATTATTCAAGTGATACACTCCTAAGGAGAGTTACAGCTTCTAGATCTGCTGAAGTCAGAAGGGTATAACTCTGCTTAAAAACCCACCATATGGGAGTCTTCCATACTTCCTGCTTAGTATTATTTAATTGTTTTGTTATGCTGTTTACACCCTACCTTTCTCCCCAATGGGGACTCAAAAAGGGGCTTACAACATCCTCACCTTCTCCATTCTATCCTCATAACACTGTGAGGTTTATGAGACTGAGAGCATGTGTGATTGGCCCACAGTCACTCGAGCAAGTGTCCAAAGTGGTAGAGGAGAATACTCTCACACTGGACTTGGGATGACTATCTTTCTTTAGAACCGAAAGACAAATCAAGTGGCTTTTAGGTATCTCATGCTTTCTTTTCTTGCCCAGTGGCTGATTCTTTGGCTGAACTCCATCATTCTCAGCAGTGAGCATCTACAGGACAATTCCACAGTCAATTAACATTGCACTCTAGTTTTTTAGCATGTTTTCTCTGGCATCAATTCTCAATTTCTTATGTTTCTGATCTGAACCCATTTTGCATTTCTCATTGTTCACATTTACAACAGAAACATATTTTCAAGAGACCGTACTCAGCTAACTACAGGAAAACACAGTGGGACAAGGGAAAGAATTCCCTGAAGTATGAAAGGCCTAAGCCATTAGGGTGACAAGGACTTCAGAAAATATTCTAAACCTTCCAAATTAAACTTCTGTTTGTAATACATAGTTTATGTAATAAATATTACCTGTTGGTTTAAAATTAAGTTCTTCGTCCATCTTGATTAGATCAAATGATGATAAATCATTCAAATTCTTCAAACATAATTCTGTTCAAGTTCAAATCATAATTGTATAGTACACCCAGGTTAAAAAAATTTCATTTTGTAGATGGGGGCATTAAAAGCAAGACAGGGCATGAAACAGCATAAAACAAACACAGAGCAGCTTAAAACTGTATTGATAAAACAGTCACAAACACAAACCTTTATTGGCATAATTACGATGCCATAATAATAAAACAGTCCTCAGGCCAGAAGCTGGCTAAATACAGCTTTAAAAACAACAACCCTCAATTAAAATAATGAGTAAAAATATATGTTTTGGCCAGACACTAAAGAGAAGTATCGAAGATGCCAGGAGAGCCCCAAAAGGAGTGCATTCCAAAGGTGAGATGCCACCACTGAAAAAAAACTGCCTCTGGTTGCCACCCTCCTCACCTCTGCAGACGGGATTTTAACTGATGGGCCAGACAATACGGAGGCAGTCCTAAAAGCACAATCAGATTAAAATGAAGCACATGTCCTATTAAATAGGAGAGGTTTACACTGTCAGCCTAAATAAAGTTGCACCCTTCAAAGCCCATTGACTTTGATGGACTTAGAAGGGCATAATTGCTTAGGACTGTACTGTTAAACACTTATTTAACTTCTCCTTTGATAGCAAGGGGCTTAAATTTATTTATTTATAAATCAGAAAGTCAAGATTTTCCTGTTCAGCAGCAACAGACCTCTGATGAAGCTAATGCAATTAGCGAAACAAGGATAAGGTTCTCGAAACCTTGTAAGGAAGCTGGACCTGAGTGAAAACCTCAGGTCTGGCTGCCAGGAGCCCCCTCCCCAGGGAGCCAGAGCCTGAGGCTCATTTTAACTGGCTCCTGGCCAATCGCAGGCAGGTACACGGCTGTGCCCGCAGCGTCATGTCCGAAGCTGCATTTCCTTGTCGCTGCCACCTGGGAAAGCCATGGAGGAGCCCAGCTCCGGCCCGAAGCCCCAGGCTCCTCGCGTTTAGCAGCCACTCGCCCGACCCCGGAGCAAGGGGGGGTCCGGCTCGCCCAGCGCCCTCCACAGCCCAGCCCAGCAATCTTGGGCTCTTCGTTGGGGTGAGTCGGTGCCCCGTTTCTGTTGCATAACTTGACTTATTTGTTGGAAATCACGTATTTGAAATTACACAAACCATTATATTCAGTGGATCAGTGGTACTTTATGTATATGTGTGTTCCAGGTACCACTCCCCTACTGCTATTGTATACTTAGAATATCTGTATACAGCAGATTGTGTCCTATTTAAAATGCATTACTCCTTGTGTTTTCAAGTAATGCAAAAAGCATCTCACCTTGTAATTTTGCTTCAATTCCAGCTCTGTCCAATCCAACCGAAAAACCTTCATGAAAATAAATATTTCAATTTGATTATGGGTATAATAAACTGAACAGTTCATAGTTGATTCACTGCATGGACACAAGCAAAATCTTAGATTAAATGATGATCTAATTTCAACAGATCCATATGATGAACATATATGGAGAATTAATTGCTATAAAAAGGTGAACAGATTTTTGTGGCTATATATATATTTCAGGCCTAATCAAAAATCCAAACCACAGGTATGAATCAAGCAATTACTGTATAAGTGTGCACACATCCTGATCAAGCCAAAGTATAAAATCCTTAATTTAACCAATAATGGTTGGTTTCCACCTTCTTCACAATGTCAGATGTAGGTTAATTTCATCTGGGTGAAATCATGTGAGCACTTTCCCAAGAGCTCAGATCTCCAGCAAATGCATGTTGCATTCACATAATTCAAGATCTAAGTTCATGGTGAAGTGATCAGACAACCACTTCACTACTGGCAAAACTGCAGTATATATTAATTCTGCATGCAGCACCACTGCAACTTTATGGTACGTCAGATGACTTGTCAACTAATAGCCCAAATATGCCTGAGGATACTGGGACAGTTCTACCTATGACCTAGCTCTCAGGGATCAAACTAAAATGTAGAAAGAGAAGGAATTTGTGAACATAGACCAGCTGAGAAAGCACTTGTCCCTTCCCTTTTCAGGTACTTTAAAAAGTCCAGAGCTTTCCAGAGGAATAAACTAAAGTCAAGGGGCTCTTACACTGTGACTCATCACCTGTTTGAGCTCCATTAGCAGGAGGTAGCAGAAATTTTATTGGAGCATCTTCCTCACTAGGACAGTAACGTCATGGATGCTCTAACTGCCAGATCATCAATTAGGGAGGAGGATGAATTATAGCTGTGCCCATCTGGACCAAACCATTTTTGCTCATTATCAGTTAACTGAGTTTCTGAGCCAGCCTGGAGACCATTCTAACAATTCGCAGGGAGGGGGTGAATAATGTCATGTTGCTCCTCCTTGCTGTGTTTTTCTAAGAACTGTTTTTTATTTTATTGTAGTATTGTTTTAACCTATGTTGTTAGCTACCTTGAGTCCAGTGTGGGATAAAGGCAGGATATAAATATTCAAAATAATAAATAATGAACTTGTTATTATGACCTGAGGATATGAATACATTACTTGGACAAGTGCAGCCTGCCACTTCTATGCTTGACTCTTGACTCATCGTATCTTGCTAATCAGTTCTGAATGTTGTAAATAATAGAGGGAGAAGGTGGTTCCAGCCATCTTGAACAGTTGTGAGACTCCTCTTAGATATAGAAGTCCTCTATTGACTTTCAAGATCTGAACAACTATCAGTCACATACTTGAGCAAGCGGAAGTCAATGAACCGGATTGTTCAGACCCATTTCAATCCAGGTTCAGACCTAATTTTATGACTCAGAGTGCCTTTTTCCCTTTATTGGGAGCAGGCTCAAGGTAAGCAACTTTCAGTACTATTGTACTTTCCTCCAACAACAGCTGTTTTTCTATATCTCCTTCCACCCAACAAGGATTTAACTTACAATTTTTGTCCATTTCCTATTACACAAGGAAGCAAAAACTGAATTTAAACACTGGTATTAGTATTTGCTCTGCTATTCTATTGGCTTTGACAAACATGTAATTTTGAAGAATACATTATTACACTGAACGTTTCCCATTTATTTTTACAACGGTTTTATATTCGTCTTACGGCATCAAAGTTAGTGCAAAAGCAGATGCAGAGAAAAGTGTTAAATGTCCTAACTCATATGATTTAAGGACATTTCAACAAAGTAACTATTCCGTTTACCACTTCTTCCCTTTATTTCACAGCTCTGAGAAGCAGCTGTTCAGTGTTCAGAGAGATCCCACTGTGCTGAACAGAATGCTTTATGCTGCAAGTGCTGACAGCAATTGGGATCAGTGCAGGAGAAACGCTGCCTTTAGGGGGAAAATAGATCTGTTTTCATTCAACATGAAATGCTTTTCTGAATTTTAATGTTTTCATCTGAACCTCTATAAAACAAGTCTATTAAACAGAAAACTTCAGAAAACCTACTTGGTATTCAATAAAGGTGAACTGTATTTCCTTCAAAAGTAGCCTAACAACTTAATATTGACTAGTGGAGATGGTATTATTTATTTATTTATTTACAGTTTTTGCCAGAACATAGTAAAAACTTACAATCTTTAAAAGGATTTTAAAAGGGTAGGTATCAAATCTAAAAGCATCTCCATAGCTTAAAAGAAATATATTAAAATGATAAAATAGTTGCAGTGGAGATGATATAGTAACAGTACCACATTTCAGTGAGCTTGTTACTTCAATATTATGGGATATTGTAAAAGCCCTATTCATAAAGAATACTACTTTAAAATAGTCCAATCAAAATGCTATGCCCTAGAAGAGGATGCAGGGAATTCAGATGCAAAATTCTACAGAAGAGGCAATTTTTCATTCTCCAAAATCCTTCAGTTCAGGTTCTGGTCACATGCAGCATGCCTACCATCTATCAAGATCAATCAGGTACTTGATAAAACCCCATTACTTGGCACCAGGAAGTCATTTTACTGGGCATTTAGGAGGCTGCAATATCTGATATGGATGCACTATACAGTTCAGGAACTGCACATTTGGTGAGTCTCTTCTAAATATGGGCAGCTAGACTCTGAAAATATCCACTCAACAATACATCCTACTGATTTCAGTAGGGCTGATTTCCTATGAAGTGCAAACCTATTCAGAATCACTCCAAGTTCACCAATAGACTTAGCCTGGAGTAACTGCAAAGTTTTTTTACTTATTCCAGTTAGAAGGTTCCAGTTAGCAGGTTCAGGGCCCTGCTGGCAGAGCTGGAATGGGAGGTCTGAGTGACACATCCAGTCCCGCTGCTCCAACCGTGTTACAGAATTTCCCTGATACTCCTCTATCTTCTGCTCTGGTGGTGTTCTAGCCATTTACCAGCTTCTGCAATTTCTCCCAAATAGAAGAAGCAATCACAGCATTCATATATGATGGCACTTGGATCTACAGGCAACCCCTCTACAGCTGTTTTCTTTTATGAAAGAACCTGAAGAGGCCCTCCTCCAGGGGTCAATGTCCTTCTTTTGTGGCTTTACAATGGAAAGGCAGAAAAGAAATTAAGTAAAAGCAAAATAGAAAGCCAGCATAAGTGCTAACATAAAGGTTCCAATGAGAGTATTCATAAAAATATGAGGATATGCATTGAAGCCTTGTTACAGTACTTGACACCTGCATAGAGATGCCAGGTATGAGTTTTCAGATTCATACCCTGCTCCAACAAAGGATTTGTGATGTTGCCAGAGATACACACGTCATCTATTGCTGTAACTTGCAGAAGGGACAAGTGAAAGGGGGTCAAGTTACTTATAGTGGTCTGCCACATTTTTGAGACAACAAGCTGCTTCAAAATTTGATTTTCTACACACTCACGTCAGCATAACTACTGAAAGAGATTTGCTTACAAACTACTGAAAAGGAGAACCTATGGGAACACCATTGATCTTTTTTTGTAGTTTCTTATTTTTAAGAAATAATTTCCCAAGATATAGTTACTCTGTTGTAACCACTCTGTTAAAACTGTATATTTTAATTGAGTGCTAGGGTCCAGAAAGCTGAATAGCAACCAACCATAATGAGCTGGATTCTTCAAAGCTCTGATGTAGAGGAATGTTGATCGTATCCATTCTAAAGCGACGTTCACATCAGTGATGGTGTAGAGCACTATTTCAGCATTTAAGTGTTCAATAAGATGTGTGTGTAAACTAAGAAAAACAGATAGCAAGTTAATTTTTAAAAGTTTATTGCTATGCATCTAATTCTTACAATCCACCTCAGTTCCTCAGTCTCATGAGAAAGCCAAGATGTAGTAAACAGGGCTGAGCAGCTGAAGTGCACACAGGAGAACTCTGCAAAAACTACTGTCATTGTTCACTCTAAAAACGGTAGAAAAAAATAATGCCTTGTATCCTAACACACCGCTCAGACACTTTGAGATCAGCCCAAAGAACAGTCTCTTCTGTTGGAGGAAGGCTCCAAACTTGGATGCGCAGAGTGGTAGGATACAAACTATTATATCAAGAAATATTTTAATGCAGCACTACATTATCTGTCTATTGCAGTGAGCAAGGATCTCCTTCCTAGTCCCCCTACCTAAGGAATGGTTAAATTCACCTGTTAGGTAGTACATACACATCTGAGTGCAAGGTTTCTCCTAGAAGCAGATGAGTATACATGGATATGCTGTTCCAGGAATGAAAATGTGTTTCCCAGCACAAGGTGAATAAGGAGTTCAATCACTAAAAAGTTAATAATATAATGACTTTTTATTGCAAATTGTAGTTTGGAAAAAATCACACAGCCCACTTTTTTATGAACTACAGAACTAATGCGAAAATAAGATAAAAAACCTAAGCATAAGGTACCATTATTTAGGATTAGGCCCTACTCAAAATACCTTTAAGTTAGAATCAAGCTATTAATTAAGAAGTGATTCTCACAGAAAACAGTGGGGTTTATTATAAAGTAAACCTAACTAAGATCAGATGTAGTTTTCAAGATTTTCAGTATTAGCTTCACACGTTCTCAATATACAAAATGATTTTGACATTTTCAGCAACTTTTTCCTTAAATATTCAAGACATGAGAGTATATTATTTCTATAAGATGGAAAACTGACATCTTGATATCTGAAAGTCTACTTCCAATTTTAACATTATCCAGTAGAAAATTCTATCCAGTAGAAAATTTATGTTGGCATTGAATTCACATGTTTTATGCACGGGTTGTTTCCATCATGATCACACACACACACACACACACGGCCACTTTGGGGCTTTGTTATCATTATGCACATCTTTTCTGACCTTGAGAAGTCACTTCGCTCTCTCCCCACATTTTCTGGATGCTGTTTCTGGCGACATCCAGAAAACGTGGGGAAAACACAGGGAGAGAGTGAAATGACTTCTAAAGGTCGGAAAAGATGTGCATAATGAAAATGAAGCACCAAAATAGTCTGGGGGTGATTGCCACGGAAACAACCGGGCATAAAAGTCCAGGGATTTACAACTAGACTTGCCAAAATAGGGGAAAAGCAAAGCTACACCAAAACACACAGGCAACTTGATTCTCCTGGTTTCTTCTCCTATCCACCTTTTTCCATCTTCCATCATTCTACCTATCCTACTGTATCAGTCATCTATTTTGGATTGCAAAGGTACAGGCTGGGAATTGTATTTTTAAGATTTATTTTACAGCACTTAAAATTTTTAGGTATTGCATTAATAAAAGATGATGATGATTCTCTCTTCGTAAGGGATAAAGTGAGGAAACATACCAGATCATTTCAAAATAGTTGCCTGTTTTTTATTTTGTTTTAATTTACTTCTTTCACATTAAAGACTGCTGTACTATACACAATCACACCAGGTTAAGTTTAACTGAAATGAATGGGAACAAGAAATATACATTAGTGTCTCCTGGACTGTAAGCAAAGCTTGGCTCTGTTCTAATCAAATTATTACAATAAACATTCATGGAAAACACTGCTATGGATTTTCTTCTTGATCAGTATTCGCCTAAATGCAGGGAAGATAAAGATTTTCCACCCCTTGCCCTTCCTCACAGGCTTCCTTCTAAATAAATGAAGACGTTATGGACAGTACTTTCAAGCTTAGAGAAAAATGGGTTACCTGCTTTCTATTGTATCGGCCCCATTTAACATCTGAATATACTTGTCTCTTGTATTTATCCTGGTCATGATAACTGCTGTTGCTGTTGTATCAAACTGTAAAAATACATACAGAAGTACAATTTAAATACAGCAGGAAGGGGGTAAAATGTACATATTTATTTTTGGTAACCCTAACAATGTCACCCTAAGCAGGGTTACATCCTAAGATTGTTGGTATCAATGGACTTAGAAGGGCATAACACTGCTAAGGATATAGATCCTGTAAATAATGTCAGAATATTCATCATTATTATGGTCAATTGAATATTCATCATTATTATGTTCAATCATAGAACTATTTCACATCAAAATTTCTCTCAAGAAAGATAATGGCAGGAATAGGGATGTTAACAAGTTTGCTTGGTGAGAAATATACAGATATGAAGATCCCTGTTCACATTCCCAGCATACATGTGACTTTCTCACCCATACAAAAGTGCACAAGTTTTCTCCATTATTATTTTACTCTCAGGAATAACCTGTGATACAGGTCTGCTCCAATCATATCTTGGGAAACAGTTATAAGTAAGAGACAAATCTTGGCAAAGAAAAACCTATGTATGTGACATCAATGATTCATTTCATGCTTCTTTTTAGCTGCAAGGATAATGTGTACTAAGGAACACGTGTATGCTAGAGACGTGTTTGTGTGAATAAAGCCTACTGTCTACTTGGGTCCAAATTCACTGATGGGAACCAAGCACTAGAGACAAACCAGGCTTTTTCTGCCATCTCTCATGCCTGTTCAAAAGGAGCTGCCGGGCTTAGATTCTAATACCTGGCCAAAGGAGAATAACACACACACACACACTTCTACAGGAACTTTAAAATAAAGGGAACAAACTCCGCAACAGGCATAGAAGAAAAACAGAAGCAGGAATTAAGCAGACTAATCAGATGGCCCAGGATGGCCTGATCTCATCAGATTTCAGAAGCTAAGCAGGGTCAGCCCTGGCCAGTATTTGGATGGGAGACCACCAAGGAATATCAGGGTCAATACGCAGAGGAAGGCAATGGCAAACCACCTCTGTTAGTCTCTGGCCTTGAAAACTCCACTTCAAATGGAAGTCTTTCCAAAAGTTACAGGCTGAGATCACCACGGCGAGGTGCTTTAATAAGGCAATTGTGTCCAATGGCACCTTGATCAGATCAAAAAACTTAGCATAATAGTCATGGGACTGACAGTGCCTAAGTGAGTTTCTCTGGGCTTGTCACTTGTGCCAGATAATACATTTTTATGGCTGAGCTAGTTAGCCGTAAGCGCTGACCTGGATAGCCCAGGTTAGCCCAGTCTTATCAGATTTCAAAGGTAAGCAGGGTCAGCCCTGGTTAGTACTTGACTAGGAGACCACCAAGGAAGCCTAGGGTTGTTACATAAATGCAGGCAATGGCAAATCCCCTCTGAACATCTCTTGCCTTGAAAACCTTATAGGGTCACCTAAGTTGGCTGATTCTTTTAGCTAACAGTCCTTACATTGGCCAGACCTTTCTAACGTTAGCAGGACAAGAGGCTGATCATAGACCAAAGAAGTAGAGACTAACACAAACCAAACAAAAGCAAATGGTCACTGTAGACTTAAAAAAAAGAGACACCGCTGTTCACAAAGGTAATTCCAATAACAAAACGGCATTAGCAAACTTTCATTAGCATCAGTTCAAGAGACAATATGACAGAAGCACCATTTGAGTTTATGCATAAGGAACAACGGACAGAATTCTTACTGAATTCTGCTTCCCATAATGAATATTAGCTTCACGATTATTAAGCTTGATGTCTGATCTACAGAAAATTATGCCGATCACCAGCAATCCTACTCCCTCGGTATACAGACAAAGGAGTGCACCCTGACCATTTACTTTATATCAGTGGTTCCCAACTTTTTCAGGCATGAGACTTCTTTTTAACATAAAAAATCACTGACCCCCAAACACACATTATAATAGTTGCACTATTAGCATCAACTGATTGATAAAATATATAATGGTCCTTTATGCAGGGGAAATTTGCGCTGGATTTGCTGCTCATCTTTCTGATCCGAATTCCAAAAACTGTTATTCATGGGGTCTTTTTGCCCTGAAGATCCTCCCAGAGCACCTTGCCCTCAATTATTCATCCCCAGCAAAATACGAAACTTCTTAGTCCCTCCCCCCCAACAACGCTGTATTTTAATTGGCTGTTGGTTTTTTGAACTACATCACCAGCCCCACCAGCCCCGCTGTGGGATTTCTTAATTTGTAATTTACAGAGTGGCCACCATATCTGAAAACTCCCGCTGTGAATTAATCAAGGGAAGGATTAATCAACTCCTGCTGTGAATTAATCAAGGGGGGGGGGGAGGCTTACTACCGAGCCCATTTTTTGTTTCCAGCTCTGATCACGGAGATCTTACCTCTCCCTCCCAAAACTGCCCAGAGAAGGACGCCTGGGGAAGTGGGGGGGGGGGGGAAGCTGGCGACCAGAGGTGAGAGCTGCATCCAGGAATCACTGCAGAGTAGGGAAAGTTATTTGATACTTCCCAAGGACAAAAAACTCATTCCAACCAACACTCCCCCCCCCAAAAAACCATTTTCACATCTTTGTAAGTGGCGCAGAATATGATAGCATGCATTTATTTTTATTCGGTAATTTGATTTATCGCTTTATCGCTAGTATAAATATTTAAATAACAAATTAAATGGTGGTCTAAATGAGTCTCTCCTGTGGGCTAAAATGCAACATTGAAATGCTCAAAGAATTGTGTGTGGTGGATGCGACAGGGGGAGGGAGGCAGGCAGGAAGAGGAGGAGTGGGGGGAGGGACAAGAAAGGGGGCAGGACAGGTGGGAGAGAGAAAAGCCCAAGGTTAGGCTTATTCACGATTTTGCCTTTGCTTTGGCTTCAAGGCAAATGCTAAATTCGTGATAAAACAGGTCCCAATAAATGCGGGCCAAGGGCACAGCAGAGCCAAAGCGAGTGCTGAGGGACGGGAAGATAGTGAATAAGTAAAAAGTAGCAGCTGAGCAGTCCCACAGAGATCGCACAGCTAATCACCAAGCATAAATGACCAATGACAAAAAGATCCAAATGACAATGCTTAGTGTGTACATGGATTCATGGACCCCTTACAATAGCTCCACAGCCCCCAGGTTGCAAACCACCGCTTTTCACCAAAAGACTTCTTGCAATTCACTTTTGGGTATCCAGCAGATACACCTTACTCTTAGAATAAGCAGAAGAAGCTCTGCTAGTAACAGCCTAAGGAAGAGCAGGCCATTGGATGTTCCATGGTGAGCATGAGAAAGCTTGAAGTGAAAGGCCTGGCTGCAATGCAACAGTGTGCATGGCACAAGAGAACCACAGCAAATGAGGGAAGGATTATTCTGCACTCAGAACACAAAAGATACAGGATTTCAGCTTACAAGAACAAAAACATAGTTAATAAGACTAATAACTATTTTATCAATAAAAGCCTGGAAAATGAAGGAATCTAGGCAGTTTCACATCGTTTACCTCATACTGCTATTGCATAGTGAAAACTGCCACAGACCACCATTTAGGCAGGTATAAATTTTTTCACAGTAGTTAGGAATTCCTTTTCCTTTTATTCCTTAGAAGCTCCTTGATCAATTGATCTTGAGCAGCATATATCTAGTGTTGGAGGGATATAAGGACTGAAACAAATCTTGCCACTGACAATGTAGCCTTGGGGTCACTATCGCTTAGTAAAAAAGGCATTATGTCAGTCACAGAGGCATTGGATTTGTATGTTAAAAGGGGGGAAATATAGTGTAATCGAAGCTCCTCGTAAAAGTGGCATTCCAAAAGGGCATGAGCTAATGAGTCAATAGAGCCAGAAGAGCAAGGGCAGATCCTGTCTGAGTATGGTATATTCAGAATTCTGCCCTGCATTACCATAGAAGGGTTAGCATTCAATCTAGCCAAGCAAAAAGCTCTACAAAGACAAAGAGTTGTCAGATAATACGTATAGGCAGGCAGACCACGTGGAGGGGGTATTCCGAAGAACTGGGATGAACAGACGCGACGAGCACGAAAAGTAGTGCTGTTATAATCGAGCTCTTTAATACACTTTTTAATTTTGGTGAAAGCTTCAGTTTTTCCAAGATCTAATAACATATCCTGCGAGAAGCCCAACAATGACAGTTTCTCAACTAAGATTTTTTGCCATGAGGATTTAAAAGGGTCATGCTTCAGAGAAGCTAGGAACCGCTCAGTGCTAAAGCACAGTTTAAGGTGTAGTTTAAAGGCAGCCAACCACACCCTAGCTTCAAGTGACATTTGACCAAACTTGGAACGAAGAGTAACGCCAGCAACACATCGAGGGGCATTTAGGAGTTTTTGTAAGAACTGAAGCAGTGGATGATCTATAGATTCATTGATGACTGTTATCCAAATGGCAACACCAAAGAGGATAATTGGGGTAATTTTCAGATTAAAAACCTGAATAGCCCCTGGAATATATTTGCCACCTTTGGTGTGAAAAAAGTTGACAATAGCACCAACCCCAGGTTTAATTTTGTTGGACACTGCTTTTTGATGGGCATTCCAATTTAGGTTATGGGAAAACAGAATGCCAAGGTAAACAAACTCCTTGACTTGGTCAACCTCAAAGCCATCTAATACCCAGAGAAAAAGAGGTATTTTTCTCCTCTTAGTGAAGATCATAATCTTAGATTTATGATGGTTTATTTTAAGACCTTCCCTAGAGCAGTACTCAGAAAAAGTTTGCAAAGATCTTTTCAAACCAATTCTTGTGCGGGACAGGAGAACTGCATCGTCAGCATAGAGTAGAATTGGGGTGGGATGACTTGCAAGCTTTGGGGGTGGCAAAACTCTGAGAAATTGGTTGCCATATCATTCAGGTATAGATTAAACAAGAGAGGCGCAAGGAGGCAACCTTGTCTAACTCCCTTGACCAGTTCAAAGGGCTCGGTTAGTTTTCCTTGGTTGCCACAGTGAACCTGAGCTGTGAGGTCAGTATGAAATTGCTGAATAAGCCATAGTAACCTCCTATCCATAGTAGAATGTGATAGTTTCAACCATAGCCTCTCCCTCGGGATGGTATCAAAAGCTCCCTTAAGATCCATAAAACCCGCATAAAGGGTGCCATTTTGGGGGAAGGAATATTTCTCGGCTAGATGGGAGAGCACTAAACAGTGGTCCGTGACAGACCAACCCCTTCTAAAGCCAATCTGCTCCCAGCCAAGGATGTCATTACTCTCAACCCAGTCCAACAGCCTCTTTAATAAGTAGGAGGAATACAATTTGCCTAAGCAAGACAAAAGGCTGATTGGACGATAACAGCTTGGGACAGAGCCTTTTTAAAGATTGGGACAATAATAGTATGTCTCCAAGATTTTGGAATGGCTCCTGATGCATTAATTTGTGTAAATACAGGAGCAAGAATGTTGGCCCACCATTTACTGTTGACTTTAAAAAGTTCGTAGGGAATTAGATCAGGACCTGGGGCTTTGCCTGAGCGTAAGCGATCAATGAGCGGTTTAATTTCATTAGGAGACACATCTGGCCAGGAATTCAACAAAACAGAAGGTGCTACAGGTATAAGTCCCTGGCTTTCCACAGAGTAGGAGAAGAGGCTCTTGAAGTAAGCTACCCAGACCGATGACGGGATACATGCGGGGACTCTGGCATAGCCATTACTTAAAGAATTCACAGTCCGCCAGAAGGTTGAATTATCATTGTTGTTTATAGCTGTAATCAAGCTCCTCCAATTTTTATATAGGGCCTCTTTTTTCCTCCAGTTTACCAAGTCCTTGTAGTTCTTTTTAATAGTTAACAATTCCTTCAATACTAAAATAGTATTGTTCCTTCTGAATTCTCTATGTTTCCTGGTTATTGCTCATTTGAGTAGTCTACACTCGCAGTTAAACCAAGAATTTTGTTTGTATAAAGCATGCAAGCTTGAGGTGATTTCTTTAGTAAATAAGGGTTTAAATAAATCAATTAATCTGAAAAAAAAACATTTAAGACAGTAGGTGCAGACTCTTGCTCAAGGAGGGCAGCTTTCAACGAAGTCACCTCCAAAAGCTGCATTTTGCCACGCACCAAGGAATCAAGCTCAGGGCTCCAGTAAACGCGAGCCAGCGCTTTTTGGGATTGGTGCAATATTTGATGGTAGGACGGTATTAAGTGTTGAACACATAATTGGTTAGTTAGGAATTCCAGGTATATAGGAGAAAAGAAAGGACAACTCATAAAATGTGTCCAATGGATAGATATGCCATATTTTGAAGAACATGTGATAAATGGTACAATGAATGGTTGGTTTCGTATATGAACTTTCCTCTTTTTATATTAATATTTGGTAGAAAACTGCTAAATAACTCAGAACATAATTCAGCTTACAATTTAAGTTTGAAGCATCGACTGTATAGGCTTTTTGTAAACAAGCCTGTATTAATTATTCAGATATAGCGCTGATGCAAATAAAAAACTTCACAAACAGCTATGACTACAGAACTTTCAGCTAACATTTTTGCTGCCCTTATCACTGTAAAGACATGGCAACTTTTACTATTCCCATTTTTAAAATAATCATTAAAAACAAATTCTACTTACTTGAGGTCTCCCTGCTCTTCCAATCATTTGTAAAATATCAGTTTCACTGTACTCCTGAAACATTCCTCCAGCATAATGCATGGTTGATTTTATAACTACAAGGTGTGCTGGCAAATTTACACCCATCGCAAGTGTACTAGTAGTAACTGCAAGCATTTAAATAGAACTGTGTATTATAAATATGATTAAGAAATCAACAAATATGAAATACAGTTCTGCAGCGCACTGAACATTCTCTTCACCAGACTACAAGACCATACTCCTTAATCTAGCCCCATTATATAAAATAATCTAAAAACTAGCTGATACAATTACCTGCCAGCCCAGAGGTCCCCAGAGTGGAGCCTATAAGCATCATGGCGCCTATCAAGTGTTTTAAACTGGGCTTTTGCCCTGCAGGGTTTCTGATCGGCTGTGCAAATGTTTAAAAACTGTTAATTTGGCAGCAGCTGCCATCATAGCACATTGATCTTCACTGCACGACTGAAGGTAAGCTGAGTGTATGGAAAAAAACATTTTAAAACAGTATGTTCATTTTAAAAGGCACACTGTTAAAAAGCGCTTCTGCCTGAAATGTTCAGGATTTACTACTAGAGTTGCAGATAATGTCACTTCCTAACATTTTATGGTTGGCTCCGCCTCCTGCAGCAGCCATTTTGTGGTTGCACCCACCACTCAGTGTCAGAATTCCAAAGGTGCCCGCAGGCTCTAAAAGGTTGGGGATCCCTGTGCTAGCTCCTCCCCATTCATACCAGTTACATAGAAGATGATGACAAGCAGTGCACCTTTCATGAAGGAAGGAAGAGGTTAGTTTATTCTAGAGATAGAATGGGAGGGACTATATGCTGTTAGTACAATGTGGCTAAGAACCATTAAGGGAAACAGGGACATCACTGCCAAAGACAGTGGGCAATTGTTGGCTTTGAGGCATGATGAGGATGATATATAAGGATTGTGCTGAATGGGCTAGCAAAATATGATACACTCAGGATAAGCGCTGGCAGGGGAGGGAGGAAGAGGAGGAGGAAGATCCTGTGGGCTTGTTGTTCTGTTATATGCTGATAATATGACCCTTAGTTCCTTTAGTTCACGGGAGCATCAGAAGCACACAACTGCCTGAGGATGGGCCAAGCAGTCAGGAATGCTTGGACCGCAGAGGCAGACTTAAGGGTGGTGCTACAAGGGTGGTGCTAGGCACTAACAGGCCATGTGAAGGCCTCAGAGAGGGGGCCAGAGATAAAAGGGAAGGGAGAAAGAGAGAAGGCAGGAGGCGGTGAGGCAGGAGACTCAGAAGGCGGAGGAGGGCACAGGAAGGGAAAAGAGATGCAGATAGAGCACAAAGAGCAGCACAGAACCAGTAGTTTGCATGAAGTCAGCCCTCCAGGGACCCATGTGAAGTTAACTACAGATCAATATCTTAAAAGAGCCACCGATACAGCAGAATAAGCAGATAATTTGGTCTCTGAATTGGTTTGTGCAGCAATGGAAGGAGCTTTCAGCATGCTTTCCCCCTCAGATGAGGCCACTATAAATAAGAAATGCAGTTTTATGCTGTTTTTTTCCCCCAACCACGTTTGTATTCTTCCAAGGCACCATAGGGCTATCCCATTTTATCTTCACAATAATTCTGCGAGGTGTTCATGCGCCCAAGTGCTTTGGTACATAGGCGCTCAAGTTTCGGAACAGGGACAGGAATTCTGCGAGGTAGTATAGACTAAGTAAATAACTGACCCAGTTACCCTGTGAGCTCTATGGCAGAGCAAGGATTTGAATCCATATCTCCCTCCCCTCTCTCCATCACTTTGGCTCTCTATTTTGGTAGTTTCCTGTAACAATTATTATTTATATTACAAAAAAAAAATTACATTTTAGTGTTCCTCAAAAAAGGGGACCATTTGACACTGAGCATGAGGGTCTACACAGAACCCGCAGAAGCCAGTCGAGCACTGGGGATGATAATGGGAATGCCATAAATATGTTTATCACTTATCATTTCTCAAAGTAGCATAACCATGGGATGTTAAGGGGGGTAACATCTTGGCTATTCATAGTCAAAGATATGGTGCTTAAAAAAAACAAAATGTTGGGCTGGATCCCAAAGTCTGTCAGTGGAAGACAATGATGTTGTTCTGGCTTTCTCCTCCTCCTCAGCAGTTCTTTTCAACCCTGGGAAAATTCATTCCCAGTGTTGCAGGGCCCACGTGGAATAACAGCCATGTGGGTCAGGAGGCCGAAGTGGGAGAAATCACTCCCTCCTGCCGCTTCTGTGAGCAGAGCTCCAATCACAGAAGAAAGTGGAGAGGGCCATTTTGCCCCCTTCCCCTCCTCTCTGCAACCTCCCAACACATGTAGCTACTGGTCCACCTAAGTCCACAACCCTGGGAACAAACTTTTCTGGGGCTGAAAAGGACTGCTATGGGGAGGGGAAAGCCAGGAAGATCCATGGCCCTTACATGATTCTTTGCCTGCATCCAACACAAAATGGTAATAACATTTCTCAGATGTTTTTACTCACAAAGCACTGGTATGTCTCCCATATTAAAAGCTGCTTCAACTGTTTTTCTATCACACATCTCCATTCCAGCATGATGATAAGCTACTCCACAGACCAAAAGATCTACAAAATGAAGGTAAGAACCAAACTATGACCTGATTTTCTTATCACAGACACACTGCCATACTTCCTCCAATTAGCACATCCTACATACCCCTCAGTCTGGCTTCTTTTACTGAATTTGCAGATTTTTGTAATCTGTAAAAAAAGACAATTACTAATTGCAACATTAATAATTTTCTGAAATCAAATACGTTAGAAAAATAAAAATGCCAGTCATGGATGTCATCATGATTCCTTTGTAATTATCTACTTCATGTTGTTTCTGAAGCAGAAAAATTCCTTCTTAGCAGAAACTTTGCTTGCAATGCCTTGCACCCTCTTCCCTACCGAAACCAACAGTGTCATCCTAAGCAGAGTTACACCTTTCTAACACTGCCATCCTAAGCAGATCTACTCAGTGGGGCTTGCTTCCAGGAAAGTGCTCTTAAGATTAAATTATAAGTGAATTTAAGTCAATAGGCTCTGAAGGGCTTAACTCTGCTTAGAATGGTATTGTACATGGAATGGATTACAGTTACTACTGTCTTTGTGACTAAACAGTAGTTTAGAAGACCCTGTATATGGAATGTAAACAAATGTTGTGCCAAGGTTGTTGTTGGAGGAAGTGCTCTGTAGCTGCTACTTCTCTTATAGCTTATAGTGACTTCAAAGCATATCTCTAGCAACTCATAACAACTTTAGAGTTTAGTGACCTTAGAGTGTTGCCCTTGATCAGCTACAAAAGACTTTATGGTGACTTGCCAAAACTTTTATATTATATAAGTGTTATACTGGGTTTAAGATTTAAATATGAAGGAATTTTAGTAGAAAGTTGGAAATATATTTATTTTTATCATGTTCTATAGGAGATGAAGATGTTAGTAAAATTAACCATTACAGATGTATAACAAAGCTAAAAACTGACTGTTTAATATATGGCTATGACCAAAAGATGACCTGCTGGAAGAGGAACTCCTTATATGGTAGTATCCAGGGAGTATGCAGCTGAAGGAGCATGCAGCTGAAGTGGATGTGCAATTGTGTGCATCTCAGAGAAACCAAGTCATATGTAGTTGATTTTAGACAGTATAAATACATGCAGGGAAAGGCTAGAAAGTTAGCTCTCTCTAAGTTTTTGGACTAAGAGAATCTCAGAAGATATTGGCTTTGGTATGTATGAACTTACTTATATGCTATTCTAGATAGTGTGAATCAGATTCTTTTAACTAAATCAGACTTCTTTAGCTGTTATAGTTTAAGTATTGGATTTTAAAACTTAATAGTATATAAACTTGCTTGTATTTTTGTATACACTATTAACACTTTTAAGACTTTGTAATACTTGCATATACACATATATTACATTGAAGCTATTCAATAAAAAGACTTACTTTTGTGAGTAAAGTAGTTGAGTCCCGCTTAGTAGGTGACTAACTGAATAAGATAACATACCACTTCTCAGGAAGGGGTCAGTTCTATGAGCATACTCAACTGAAAGGCACTGACCCACTTCAGCCTTGATGTTGGTGATTCTATAAACTGAGAGACTACAACTCTTGCTAAATCTGACACTGACTACAGAAAGAGCAATACTGCATTGAAAAGCACAGAAAGCTTGTGCCTGCAAATCACTCTCTCCATCAATCAGTTAGAAAGTACAAGTACATTTAAAACTGCCTTTCTGTTTTTCACATCTGCATAGCAACAAAGCATTTAAGTCCTAAGTGTGAATTCAGTCATATGCTAGGATGAATCCTATAAACATACCTTTGTTTCTGTTCTGTATTCATAATAAATTTAGCATCTTTTGCTAGGACAGAAGCCGCTTGCTGAACTCCTTTCCTTGTGGCACAGAACTGTAAATAAGAGAATTTATTGTTGGTGCAAATAACAGGAAAATACACACAAGAACATTATAATCACAAGGGAAAGCCAAAATATATATACCACAAGAGCTGGTTTTTGTTCAGAATACGTTTGAATAACACTAGCTACTTTGTAGTTTAGTGTTAAGTCAAATTTGAATTCCGTTTGGTTGCTACTGCAGGGAAACCCAAGAACTATTTTGCGAAGCTTCACGGGTCGGTGTCTTTCATCTATTTTCAGGCATACAGCAGGGTTCTTGCCATCCGAAAGCCATTCTGCAATCTTTAAAGAGAAAAGAAAGCATGTTAGGCTTGAAACTGGAAAACAGTGCCCTGGGCTGAAATCCTGAAAGCACTTGGCCCAATCAGAGCTACACTTAAGGCACGGAAGCTTCAATGAAACAAACATTTTAGGTCTACAGCATCCTGTTATTCATTGTGCTCTTCTTGCCTATAAAATATACACAATACTAACACAGAGTGGTTAAATGGTAAGCATTTCCCATTGTGAATCAGGGTTTGTTTATACATTATGATCATGTGAGATATTTATGATACTTATTCCTAGCCAGAAAAGACATTGGTTGGAAACGTGTGGCTGTTTTGTCTTATGATTCTCCCGTGAATGTAGTGAATCTCTGTTGTCTAAATGCATAGTCATCCTCCACCTACAGGACCAACCCACTTCTGTTGCGAAACTTTTCCTTGTTTTCCAATCCCAGCTTTATCCCTGACCTTCAGTTAAAAAAATGATACAAATGTGAACATAAAAAACTGCTTTACACTGAATTAAACTATTTGTTCATTTAGCCCAATACCAATGTGTTGAGCCAAAACAGGGAGAGGAGTGCATTCAGTTGATTTCCTTCCTATGAAAAATGGCCCACCTTCACAGTACATTTCTCTCTCTCTTTGAGAAAGGGTTCATAAATAGTTCACAGGACAGGTGTTAGGGAGAAAGAAAAAATATGAACCAACTGACTAGGAAACAGGGCCAGTATTTATTTACCCTGATCTAGTCACATAGCCCTGACCTGAATGGCCCAGTCTAGCACTCTCTCGGAAGCTAATCAGGGTTGGCCCTGGTTAGTATTTGGAAGGGAGACCACACCAAGGAAATCTAGGGTCACTACACAGAGGCAGGCAATGGCAAACCACCTCTGAACGTCTCTTGCCCTGAAAACCCTACAGGGTCTCCATAAGTCAGCTGCGACTTGATGGCACTTTTTACCACCTCAGTCATATATAGTTAACTTGATGGGAGAGAATGTGGATGGAGATAAATTCTTCAGTACACCTGCTGTTAAAAACATGCAACAAGATCAAACTACATCCATATGCAAGTGTGCACCCACACCCACATTCCGCTGCAACTAGCTAAATGTAACTATGCATAATTAAAGCTAGAGCAGGGGAAAAGTCTTGCCAGGGCAATGAAACTGCAAATATGGTTCGGCAAAAGAGGGAGTATTGGCACATTTGGCTGGTACATGCAGTGTTGGCATTCCCTCTTCTCCATCCAACACCCAATTCAGAATGATGGGATGGAAGGACGTTGATTGCTCTTGTGACATCATCATGTAGCATGAACATACCTTGAATAGTTATGGTTCACCTTGACATCACCAAGTCCATGTTGTGATCCCCCTTACTAGCTTGGATCTCACAGTGAAAGCCTTTCATGTAAAAAAATAATAATGAAGCAGTAGCAGCAGCGTATCAGAGAAACAAATGTCTGAACAGGAATGAGAAAAATTCTTGGGACCATGGAAAGGAGAAACTTCCTTTCTTTTTCTCTCGCTCTCTCACACACAGAGCTTCTGAATCAGCTTTTACATCAAAAACTCAAACCTCACCAAATCCTGCACATTAGTCTGAAAACACCTTGCTAGAAAACCTCAGGTGTTTGGGGGTTTGAAATAAAGCAAAACTTTCCCAAAACAACAACAATAGGCTGCTTATGATTTGGCACAACTGGAGGATGATGTCATGTCAAAACCAATAACCTGCAAGGCATGTGCTGTACCACCAAACTATTATTCATTAGCACATCATGTAAAGGACTTGAAAATTAGTGTCATAAATTTTGTGTTCACCATTTAGAAATTAATAAACTAAGGAGAATGAAAATGTTGGTCTTTAAAGTGCACATTGACCTGACTTCTTAATTCAAATATTGACATAACAATGGGAAACTCCAAAGTAGCACCTTTTCCCTCCTTTAAACTCAAGTATATGCATGCATATTTTGTAGAAAAACAACACAGAGTTTTTGAAGGGCAGAAACAAAAAACATGTAATTAACTTTTCTTACATCTTCAGCATTTGGGATTGTGGCAGAAACTGCCACAAATCTCATGGGGTATACTACATCATGGTTCTCGAGGCTACGTGAAAGGGAAGACTGAACAGTTTTCATCCGGCTAACCACAACTTCAAGAGTAGCACCACGGCTTTCATCTTTCACAACATGTACCTATGGAGTAAAATTTAAAGATATATGAATGAATATGCACTGCTAATCATCTCTTGAATTATGAATCATTTGTTACTACTATACCTCATCAATGAGAAACAATTTCACGAGCTGAACTAGAGAGTTATCTCTCCACTTTCTAGTCATGCTGTCCCACTTTTCCTGGAAGAAAAAAAATTATAAATATTAACCACCATCCATAACTACCATTCTGCTATTAATTTAAATGGGATTTTGCATCAGTACTATGTAATTTATAGTATATTATCATTGTCACAGTAACACTGATCTACACAGCAAACCTCAAAATAGTATTTCATAGAAATCCAATAGAACATATTATTTAGTTATCCTTTTTCAACTTTTAAAAAGACTGATCAAATTGTTTGATATAAGTAAAATACAGGAGTATATTTTTGTTTTACAAAATGTATACTCCATCTTTCTGCCTTCAAAATGGTTACCAAGGAGGCTAACACGTTAATAAAATCATGCCTTAAAAACAACTGAAACCAATAAAAAGTGTATTAGTGAAACAATTAAACATAAAAACAACAATTAAAACATTGGGCAGGAAGCAGGGATCACTGAGGGAACACCCAACGGAACAAAGAAGTCTTCCCCCACTGGAGGTTTATGGCAACAGAAAGGGACAGATGATTCTCCCTGGGGAGAGGGTTCCAATTTGGGTGCCACAACTCTCCCGGGTTGCCATCCACCTAATCTCAGAAGGCAGGGACACCTGAAGCAGAGCCTCAGAAGATGACCACAGAAGTCAGGAAAGTTAATAAGGGAGTACATGGTACTTCAGGTACATTGGTCCCAAGCTATATAGGGCTTAAAAGGTCAACACCGCCATCCTGAATTGTGCCTGGGAAAAAAACAGACTGGGAGCCAGTGCAGATGGGCCAAGACTGGAGTGATATAGTCCCTACAACCCACTCCAGTCAACATCCCGGCTGCAGCATTCTGCATCAATAGAAATATCCAAACACTTCTCAAGGACAGCCCCACACAGAGTACATTGCTGTAATCTAATCTAGGTATAAAATATAAAGTAGTACCTATACGTATGTGTATATAATCATAGCAATAATTTTATACAGTATATAGGTTTCTAATATAAATCAAAATTTTACTAGAATACATTGTTCAAGAACACTGTTGAGTGTCACAGTTTAACAATTTTAAATGTTCAGCATAGTTTGTGAATGAACATACATTGTGTTTCTTTAAGCCAATTATACAACTTTTTTGTTTTCTTGAAATTTCTCTACAAGTTGAAATATTATCAGGTAGTCAATTCATCAGGTAAAGTTCAGAAGACTGACAGAATAAAGTACTATATCACATAGATACAACAAGAAATATATTCTATAACTGTTTAAAATTTCCCTACTTGTTCTAGATAAGGTAGAAACCTTTTATCAAAAATCTGTATATATTTGCACCATTCCATTTATAAAAAATTCTTTTAAAATACTTATAGGTTAAAATTACTGTAAAATAAAAATATTTTTATTAGAAATAGATGGTATTTACTGATGAAGTAATCCAACGAAACAAGCATAACCCAGGAACTTGTTTTCTGAACTTCTGAACTTTACCTGAAGAATTAACCACCTGATGACTTCAGTGAACAAGATTTTAATTTATAGAGAAATTTTAAAGTTATAGATTTCGTGTTGTATCTATGT
This sequence comes from Euleptes europaea, assembly GCF_029931775.1. Lineage (NCBI taxonomy): Eukaryota > Metazoa > Chordata > Lepidosauria > Squamata > Sphaerodactylidae > Euleptes > Euleptes europaea. The sequence continues at coordinate 48,779,316 of NC_079313.1, read as the reverse complement.
GATATAGTACTTTATTCTGTCAGTCTTCTGAACTTTACCTGATGAACTGACTACCTGATATTTCAACTTCTAGAGAAATTTAAAGAAATCAAAATGTTGTATAATTGACTTAAAGAAACACAATGTATGTACATTCACAAACTATATTGAACATTGAAAATTGTTAAATCGTCATAGTATTCTTGAAAAATGGATTCTAGTAAAAATTTGATTTATATTAGAAATCTATTTACTGTATAAAATTATTGCTATCTATGATTATATACACATTCGTATAGGTACTACTTTATACCTTCAGCATACTTGATACTTATACTCGCCATTATTTATATTTGGTAATCTAATCTAAGGCATACCCCACAGTGGCCACAGGTCACAGTATCCCTAGCCTCAGCTGGCACCTGCTTTCCCAGCAGCAGTCCTGGGTCTAAGAGCACCCACAGACTACGGACCTGTTCCTTCAAGGGAAGTGCAACCCCATCCAGAATGGGTGACACCTTAAATCCCGGATCAGGCCTTCCACCTACCAGTAGCTCTTCCATTTTGTCAGTATTAAACTCCAGTTTATTAGCCCTCATCCACTCAATAACTGCCTCCAGGCACCAGTTTAGGGTTTCTACAGCCTCTCTGGGATGAACTGGCAGAGTGAGATAGAGCTGAGTGTTATATTGGTGACATATTGTTCAGCCCAAATTTCTGCATGTCCTCACCCCAGGGTTTCATGCAGATATTAGAGCATAGGAGACAAGATGGAGCCTTAAAGGATGCCACAGGCCACAGGCCAAGGAGCTGAGCAGTTCTCCAACACCACCTTCTGAAACTACACTCCAGGTACGACAAGAACCACTGCAAAATAGTCTCTCTCAATCCCAGCCCAGCAAGACATAGAAGAAGGATGCCTTGGTTGATGGTACTGAAAGCCAGTGAGAGGTCCAGGAGAATCAACAGAGTCACACTTCCTCTGTCCATTACCTAGCACAGGTCATCCACCAAGGCTGTGTCAGTCCCATAACTGGGGCCTGGAGGTCATACAAGCAGGTGGGAGGCTTCAATCTTCCACTGGTTTGAAAGGCATTGTAAAGAGTTAGGGGTTACTAGAAAATGACTAACTGGTGACCCGCAAGGACTTGTGAGGGGCATTTCAATTACTCTCCCCCACTATTGCCTCTCCACTTTTCCTGCTTTGTTTTCACCCAACAGCCAAACAACCTTTTATCTTTGGTTCTTGTGGGTTATCTGGGCTGTGTAACCGTGGTCTTGGTATTTTCTTTCCTGACGTTTCGCCAGCAGCTGTGGCAGGCATCTTCAGAGGAGTAACACTGGACAGTGTCTCTCAGTGTCAAGTGTGTAGGAAGAGTAATATATAGTCAGAAAGGGGTTGGGTTGAGCTGAATCATTGTCCTGCAAAAAGTATCACAGGTAATGTGCTAATCATTGTCCTGTAAGTATCAAGATAATGTGCTAATGAGGGTGTGGTATGTTAATATGGAACCATTGTATCCTGAAGTGATCTGTTAATGTGTGAAATCCAAATCTAATCTGCATGGCTATTGTTGACTGTAGCCTTTGTTAGTCTGGAGGTTTTCAGGACAGGAAGCCAAGCCTTATTCATTCTTAAACTCTCTTCTTTTCTGTTAAAGTTGTACTGATGTTTATGAATTTCAATGGCTTCTCTGTGCAATCTGACAAAATAGTTGGTAGAATTGTCCAGTCTTTCAGTGACTTGGAATAAGACCCTGTGTCCTGTTTGTGTCAGTCCATGTTCAGCCACTGCTGATTTCTCAGGTTGGCCAAGTCTGCAGTATCTTTCATGTTCTTTTATCCTTGTTCCTCATAAAAACCTTTTATCTGTCCCCGTCTTCAGTTTCCTTCCTTCCCAGCCCCAGCAGCCTCTCCCCAGGAAAATTCTACCCTGTTCCAGCTTCTAGGCTGTGCCAGGCCCACATGCACAGTGCCAGCCACTCTGCCAAGCCCAGTTGTGCAGTGGAAAATCTTGAAGGACTTGCAAGGAACACCTCACTTTCCCCTGTATCCTCCCCCCACACTATATCCACTTTCCCTCCTACTAACAACCTTTCCCTCCTTCCTTTTCACCTTCCCACCCACCCACCTTTTCTCTGCTCCCCCACATCCTCAGCTATACTTATTATTTACTTTATTTATACTTCACTTCATCCCCAATAGGGGCCCAAAACTTCTTATATCATTCTTCTCGCCTCCATTTTATCCTCACAACAACCCTGTGGGGTAGTTTAGGCTACGTGTGTGTGACTATCCCACAGTCACCCAGTCAGTTTCCATGGAAGGGTAGGGATTTGAATCTGAGTCTCCCATATCGTAGCCTGAAACTGCTGTACCACACTGGTTTTTGTGGGATGGCTTCTGTTGAATAGTAGCAAGAAGTCAGCCCTGGGGAGTCATGCAAGTTGGCTGGTAGCAAGTCACCTGGTGATGATTGGTGGGCCTGGCCCTGATGACTCCTCCCTCAAAGGCCAAAACAGCCCTAGAAATGGTCCTGCCACCTTTTACTAACAGAAATCAAGGATTGAAGGCTGGCATACTGTTATGGTTGTCTAGTACTGGACACAAAGGCCACTGGCAAGGCATTTGTTTTTTTAAAGGTACAGATGCTGCGTCTACTATTTCAGAAGTTTTAATCACCCAATATATTTTTTTAAGATTTCAGATTTTTCTGCAAACCTGGCCCCAATCTTGGATTTAAGTATCCACAGATGGGGTAATGTTGAGAATTAGATATATTGATGAGAAATGAAGTTCATATAAAAATACTTAGGTAAATAACAGTATGAAATTATTCTTATGTACAGCAGAGCATTTTTTTAAAGTCAACATTACTGGCATGGTGTGTGTGAAACCTACTGGTGTAGTCAAAATAATGTGAGCATATTGTATTTCAAATAAGTCATCCATTGCTGTATCTCCAGTTAGTTCCTTACAGACAAGTCCAATGGGTTCAAATTTTTCTTTCCAGTCCTCAAAACGCTGACTGCAGAGAGCTTTTATTGGAGCCACTAAAAATAAATACAGAACAGTGGAGGAAGAATAAGACATGTTTAAACAGGTCTCCAAACAGCCTGCATACAATGATGAGCTTTCCAAAAATTCTCCCTTTCTTTCCTCACAAGTTAACATTACATTCCTGTACATTTCAGCTGCTTTTCTTCATACCTGCCCCAGGTTGAATTTGTTGGAGTGAGTGACTCAGCATGCCTGGACATTGGGGGTCACTGTACCATTTCTAAGTGTGTATAAGTGTTTCCTTGAATGCGATGTCTCTTTGTCTTCACCTGAGATCTGTCCTCTGGCCCCTCCTCTCTCTGTGTGTATCCTTTGTCCCCCCGCTTTCTCCACATGGCTCTGCATGAACTCACATATCTCTACAGGTCTCCCCTGTAGAAACAATGCCCTATTTCCATACACATGCTTAGCTGGCCACTTTTGATAGGGAAAGTACTCTTTTAGATTAGGCTTCTCTCTACTTTCAACTGCAACCTGAATGTGGACTGAATCTACTTGAATAAATGTAAGCTTTATTTTTTGTAATATACTTCTTGGGAGATTTATTTACTGCATTCAGTATAATGCTTCTATGACTGAGCAAACTGCTATATTAACCGAATATCCCAACTGAATTAATCCATTTTGGACTATATGCTAATGGACGCCTTAAAAGTGCTGAACACATTTTAAAAGATTTTGTTAACCTTTTGAAGATTTACTTGCAGACACATTATTCGCAGCATGGTAAAACCAATATGCAGATGACACTCAGCTCTACCTCACACTTCTGGCCAATCCCAAGGAGGCTGCAGAAACCCTGAACTGGTGCCTGGAGGCAGTTTTGGAGTGAATGCATTCAGTTCTTTTGAATGGGGCTTCTAACAAAGGAGCTGAACTTAGAATTTGTGCGAGAAGCAAAGAAGGGTGAGTGTACATCTTTTTCATTGAGGTTTTTGAGCTGTTTGGGGGGGTGTCTGTCTGAAAATCACTTCTTAGCTTTTGGTGAGCGCTCTTGAAGCTCATGGTTCTGCTGGGAGGGATGTCTGCTGAGTGAGGTGAGTCAGCAGCCACCTGTTATTGTCTAAATCCTGGAGGTGGCGCCACAGCTCACAGCTGTAAAGCAGGGTTCATTCAATGGCTGACTCTGTAACAGGCACACAGGTTCTGGCGGGCTTGCATTCAACTGGAGAGTTGAGCTTGGGAGTTCAGCCAGGGAGGTCAAGGGGGAGCAGGACAGAACCCCTTTAGACTGAGTTTCCTGAGAGAGTACATACAAGCTATACATCAGATAGGAGGGTGGTGTGTATCCTTCCTGCTACAGCAATCGGCAAAGATTCCGCATTTTTCATTCTTGAGCATTAATAATAAGATATTTTTCAACATCATAGCATACTTACTGTAGACAATTTTAATATTTAACCAAGGCATTGGCACTTTGATTAATAACCTAGTAATGGCAAGCTCAAAGATCACAGTTTTTCCAGAACCTGTCGGAGCACAGATCACAAAATTTCTGTCTGTATAAAGGAGCTGGGGGGAAAAACATAGTAGTAAATAAACCATATACAGTTGGGTGCATCTATTTTAACTAATCTACTTGGAAATATTGGTACGCAAGAAATGTATTGTTACAGCGCTGCACACAGTACCAAATCACAGCTAAAACTGTTTTTCAAAGATGATTTTTGGTATGTGTTAGCAGATGTGAGTACCCAGCTTGCTGGGGGGAAAGGGAAGATGACTGGGGAAGGCACTGGCAAACCATCCCACAAACAAAGTCTGCCTAGAAAATGTTGGGATGTGACGTCACCCCATGGGTCAGGAATGACCCGGTGCTTGCACAGGGGACCTTTACCTTTTACCTAGCAGATGTGAACTTTTTATTTTGTATAAGAGCAAAAAAGCTAAAACAGAAGCAAGGCTTTCTCCCCTTGGTATCTGCCACAGAGCAATTATGAAGAATGTATGGTGCAGCAGCTCAGTCCGTTATGCAGCAAAGACTTCTGTAGTATTACAAACATCAAACCATTTTCAAGTCCAAAGAAAACAACACTCATAGAAGAGTACGGGCACTGGCAGAATATCACTAAAATATACAGTAAGTCTTGATCGTCAACAGTATTTTTAGAAGAAATTCCAAGTCAGCAATAAATCAAGAGTAACCTGAGCATTCATTTGTTCAAAATTCTAATATCATAAAGGGAAAAAACTATTCAAAACCTTCTCTATCAATGAAATAAGGTTGCATCTGTAACAGACTGAACTCTGCAGCATTCTAAAAAGCGCATGTTGCATCATAAATGATGAGTGCAGAAATTGTGAAACCCCAATCAGTGGCTACTGTTGAGATGGCTTCCCAACTGGGACCAGTGACTGTTACTGTGGGACAACTGAGGGGGATGAGGAATTTCTACCCTTGCCTTAAAGCCCTGGGAGGCAGTGATGGAAGCAGGAGGTGCCTTAGTCAGTATTGTATAAGCGTGCAGTTGCCTTAATCGCTGTCTATGGAGTAGGCACAGCTGTGGTGGCAGCAAAAATGAGGCATCCAGTCAGCATCTGCATGCCTGTATAATGCTAGCAGAGGCATCCCCCATGCCTTCTCTTTTGCCACTTACAGGTAAGATGTAAGCTCCCTGCTCACTAGGGTTGCCAGGTCTCTAGCAACCCAAACCCTGAGACTCACGGGTAATGTCATGACAGGACTTGGTGATATCACATTGAACAGCACTGCTAATGGTAGTACTTCCACACGCCAGCAGGAATTGTACAATACAGTGTATATGAATCTGTGAAGTCACTATCGTGATTTTGAAGAGATAGACAATTCACCATACACAAATTTTTAAAACATGGAAATTATCTATGTGGTTAAGCAGGAGCCCCGTGGCGCAGAATGGTAAACTGCAGTACTGCAATCCAAGCTCTGCTCACGACCTGAGTTCGATCCCAACGGAAGTTGGTTTCAGGTAGCTGGCTCAAGGTTGACTCAGCCTTCCATCCTTCCGAGGCCGGTCAAATGAGTACCCAGCTTGCTGGGGGTAAAGGGAAGATGACTGGGGAAGGCCCTGGCAAACCACCCCATAAACAAAGTCTGCCCAGTAAACATCGGGATGTGATGTCACCCCATGGGTCAGGAATGACCCAGTGCTTGCACAGGGGGCCTTTACCTTTTACCTAAAGTTACCAGCTAAACATAAAGTGTAGTCTGTTAGTGCCACTCTCTCCCTCAATTGTAGTGCAGTGGTGGTCAGCAGTCCCAACTTGCAAACTGCCTCACCAGCTGCCACTGGCTGCACCTTAACGCTTTAATTATTTTAGCTTGTCTACATGCATGCAATGTTTGATTAATGGCATGGTTGGTAATGATATGATGAGGCAGTGTTTTGCATGCTTTTCTTAAGTACTTATTTCACTTGATGGTACAGCAAACAAAAGGATCAGATACTGCACTCCTACACTTATCTTTTTGCACGCAAATAATCTACCCTCTATGTATGACAGCCTAGCAGCACACTCCCAAACAAGAGGTACACCAATTTAATTCCATTGCAGTCAATGGGCTTAGAAAGGTCAAGTTTAAGAGGACTTCACTGTTATGTTAAACTTAATGAGTCACAAGTTGCACAGGCTTAGTTTATAGGAACAAGCCCCTGAAATTTTATAAACCAAGCAAAAATGCTTATACATTGTTGTATGCATAATAATTAACACTTAAAAGTAGTCCATACTTACATCATCCAGAGCCTTGGACTGAATATAATTAAAGTACGGGAACTCTTTGAAAATATTTCTAAACTGAACAGCTTAAAATCACAGTAAGGAGTCAAACTACGTGTTGGTGACACCAGCATTAAATCATGACCACAATACAATAACTGGTTTTCTCAATGAAGTTTCCTATTTTACTGATAAATGGGAATCTCCCAGACTCCTGATTTTTAAAGTATATCAAAAAACATTATAGCTTACATTATGGAACTAAGAAGAGAGACAGAAAAATGTTCCACAGCTATCATTTAAGCCTTGGTTAGGAATCTTAGATTGCGGGGAAAGAGCAAAGGATGGTTTGTGTTAGGACATAATGACAAACTATATTTAGCCACAAAAGTAGAAGTCACAGGTGAGACAAGCAAGGAGGGAGCACATGAGCCCAGTTTTTTTCCATAATGGCAAGCTATAGTCTATGGCAATGTCTGAAGCATTTGTAGGGCTGAAATCTTATGAATATTTAATCGGTAGCAAGCCTCATTTAGTTCAGTGGAGTTTCTGAGAAAACATGTGTAGGCTTATCCTTCATATATTTTAAAAATGCAGGTACATAAAAGGATACGGATTTCAGTGACAGCTCTCAAAATCATCATTTCCTTTTTAGCTGTTCCTAATGAATGAATATTTGTTTTAATTATCATCCACAACAAAAACATGTAACAAAAATATAGAATTTCTTTACAACTTGGAAAAAAACATATTTGTATATGATACTGTTTTCTACACAAATTATCTTATGAGCCAACTATATGTAGGGTTGCCAGGTCCCTCTTCGTCACCAGCGGGAGATTTTTGAGGAAGGTAGGGTTTGGGTAGGGGAGGGACTTCAATGCCATAGAGTCCAATTGCCAAAGCAGCCATTTCCTGCAGGTGAACTGATCTCTATCTGCTGGAGATCAGTTGTAATAGCAGGAGATCTCCAGCTAGTAACTGGAGGTTGGCAACCCTAACTATAAGTCTAACAGACACATCAAGGATGGAAATCATGTAACAGTTACAAGTGGATATACCAGTACAAGTATTTAGAACCAGGATGGAAGGCTTAAACTTTTAAAAGAGGCCTGAATTTATCTGAGAACAGAAAACTTAAGAAACTTCTGTGCTCTTCTTCATAACAATATTTCAGTGTACCTTACAATTCAATTTCTCCACAAAACAGGACGCAGAAAAAGGAAAGTGATGAAGCACATGCAACCCAATATAATATCTGCAGCAGAGAACTAAACAAAACTCATTGCTTCTAACCAGTAAATGGAACTTGTCAGTAAAACTGGCCAGGGGTCCAGCAGAGATCTAGGAATGTACAGGCAAGTTAGCCTAATATCTGCTCTCAGCAAATGAGCAGAAAATGTTATTAATGATAACATTATTAACCACATAGAGGAACAGAGCCTGCTAAGGGAAAATCAGCATAATCTCTGCAAAGGGAAATCATGCATGACCAGCCTTTTTCAGTTCTTTGAGAGGATTAAGCATGTGGTTAAAAGTGTTCCAGATATATTTTATAACTGGACCCACCAAATGTTTTGGATAAGATTCCTCACCGAAGACTCCCGAGTAAACTTACCAGTATGGGATAAAAGGATAGGACTGTTAACCTCTGAATACCAGTGTTAAGAGGCAACATCAGGAGAAGGCCTCTATGCCCTATTTGTTGGACCTCTAGAACAACTAGTATAGATAAGAGGACAGGTCCTCTTATGAATTAAAAATTGGTTAAACAGCAGGAAGCAGAGGACAGGAATAAATCAACAGTTCTCCAAATGGAAGGAAGTAAGCAGTGGGGTGTCACAAGAGTATTAGGACTGGAGAAATTTAATTTGGTTATAAATTGAATACAAAACTGCCAATATTGTAATGGCCTTATATATAGCAGCCTCATTTGGAATACTGGGTACAGTGCTGGTTGCCAGATCTCAAAAAAAGTGTTGCAGAGCCAGACAAGGTACAGAAAAGGCAATCAAGATGATTAAAGAGTTGGAACACATTTCCTATGAGGAAAGGCTAAAGGCTCATCAGTCAGAAAAAAGATAATGAAGAGACATAATAAAGGTTTATAAAATTAATAGGGTTGCCAACCCCCAGGTACTAGCTGGAGGTCTCCTGCTATTTCAACTGCTCTCCAGCCGATAGAGATCAGTTCCCCTGGAGAAAATGGCTGCTTTGGCCATTGGGCTCTGTGGCAATGAAGTCCCTCCCCTCCTCAAACCCCGCCCTCCTCAGGCTCCGCCCCTAAAACCTCTCGCCGGTAGCCAAGAGGGACCTGGCAGCCCTAAAAATTAAGCATGGGATAGAGAAAATGGATAGAAGGAACTTTTATTTCCTTCCTTCACTATACTAGAACTCAGGGGCACCCAATGATGTTGATGGGCAATATATTCTGGATGAACAAAAAAAAGTACAGCAATTTTGCACTCAATGAAGAATGGCTCATATTCACCTGTGTTTGAGGCATAACACACTTTAAAGACTTCAATACCCCCCATACCCTGATTTACTCTGGGCATAGGCCAACTTTCTTGAAGTCAAGCCTATAAGTCAATTATATATAAGGGGACCATAGAAGTATGGAACACAAGCTGAATTTTTATTATTAACCTGAATTTACTATAGGGATTAAAATAAAAGAGGAAAGGCACAGATCTGGGAGTTCCAGATTATGTTCCCTTTCAACTCACAAGTATGACAGGAAAAACTTCTCCATTCTCATTATCTCCAGACTTCTTTTACCCAGTCGCTGCTTAATGTAGTCTCCCCTCTCTTTGGCCCCACTGATCTCAACAAAAAATATCCTCCCCTAACAAAGGATGTCCCTAATCTATATCCATCATATATTCCTAGTGAATTCTAGTACTTTCTATTTCTAGGAACACTGTGTACATGACATTCAGTTGCCTCTCAGAAAGATTCTTTGAAATAACGAAGTCCAAGCAATCTGCAGCGGCATCCATAAATGGTTGGATATCCATACATGGTTGAATCCATGGCATTCCAGCAATTGGATTCACAACTGGATTCTCCTATGTACACAAGCAATCCCGTTGTTAATGACTGCTATAATGACATGATAACACATGTGGATGGCAGCCTACATTTCAATAGCTGTCCTTTCTGGATAGATGTATTCCAAGGCAAAATCCAAACTGGAAAAGATGACTGAAGTCAGCATTAGAGAACAGAAACAAACAAATTAGGAATTGCCTAATAGAAATGGAAATTTACAACGATTACTTCAAAGGTGAAGAGTAATTTTACCACAACCTTTCTCCACACCAGGGTATGAAGAAGGAGGAACAGTTGCTTAGGGAAAGGCAAATTAATTCTAGATTACAACAGTATAGCTTGATAAAATTTAAGGAGGAACGAGAGAGAGAAAACAGGACAATGGAAGAAAAGGAAAGACTACACACAACTTTCTTTTTATCAGTTCCCAAGGTAGTACCTGCCAAACAGAGGCACACTAAGCTCCTTGAAACACACATTTAAGTATAGTTACTTGCATCTCAGCTACTTTAAGTATACTTTTTGTGATTAACATCTTTTTTTCTAATCTGCTTATGTCCTTCTACATGAATACTGTTACCTACTTCATATTACTCAAATAAATTTACCTGTTTTGTATTTCCTGATTCTGTCTACTGTTCAGTTCATGAATATACATTATTCATAGATATAGCATGAAGACTGTGTTGTAGCAAACATTGTACAGAAAAAATTACACAGTAAATCCATAAATTTACCTTCCACACTAGAGCTCTTTGAAATACAAGGAAATGACTGTACTTCAATTCCTTTTCCATTTGCAGAAGCAGAAAAAATATCATTTACACTAAGCAGATTAAAATCTGAATATTGTGCGATCTGCATATTATTTTTCCATAGGTCTCCCATTTTCATCCTTTTGTTGTTAGAAATATTACAATATGTGTCTATTTCTTTCTTGGCATTGGTGTTCTCTTTGCAGTCTGTATTTGCATACATATAATCAGTTGGTTTAAATAAGCTATAACAAATACAAAAGGATATTTTCATATTATATACATGCACACCAAAACACACTTACTTTTAAGACCATTATAGTTTATATTGTATAGTTTCCAATACATGCTAAAAACAAAATAATTTTTTTTGTTACACAACAAGCTAAACACCGCCCACAAACCCTGCATGGCAACTTTACAGATGCTTGACAACCCATTCATCCATCCTGTTTTGCAATCCCAGGCAGGAAACAAAACTAGGAACAAGGAAGCTATTCAGTCCTTGCTCAACAATCATACAGGGCCAATGGGCATTCTGAGATAGTCACAAGTTGTAGTCTTCCATTCCGTTAAAGTAATAGGGATTTTGTGATGGACATTTACAGGAATGAGATAGCAAAACTATAAAAACAAACCAGTTTATCTTTAACATGCCATTGCACTGGTTTTGCATGATTTTAAGAGCAAATGAAGGAGTAAGTCAGCTACCACTTTACTAAAGTAATAAACTAAATCCTGTTTAAATCCTTGTAAAAAGGGCTGTGCCTACAGCAAATCTAATTTCTGTATGAAAACATTGCCAAAAGGAAGTATGCCATTTTTTGTTACATTCAAAATAATTTTAATGCAAATGCCTGGAGCCCTATCAAGCACTTTCATTTTAAAGATCAAACTTAGTTTTTGACAAATGTATCTAAAACAATATGGGTTCAATATTTGATGAATTATTATAATTGGCTGCAAACAAGCTCTTACCTTTTCCTGAATGCTGAGCAGGCGCTTTCATCACCATATTCATCTAGAAAAATTAATTATTTCCTGAAGAATTTCTATATAACCCTCTTTTTTGTCATATTGATCAAGGCCAAAATGGGGGAAAAATCAAACTAATTCCATTTATCACTTGAATATAGTATCATTCCTACTTCTTACTACAAGTATATCTAACACCACTTACTGTATACAAAAACTCATCTCAACAAATCAAAACATAATTTCTACCATTTAAAATAATAATTTATTATTTAAAATGGTAACCTAAGACTATACCCCAAAGAATGAGGTTTAAAATCAGACTATGACAGAGAAAAATGTCACCTTGAAGCACACATACTTTGTACTCAAAGGAGTTCTTGGCCATAACCATATTCGTCTTTCAACTTTCTTTGAAACAAAACATTTCAAGCTTGATTCCCACAAGCAAAAATTAGCCTTGACCATGTTGCAAATTTAACACACATTATAATCAGCATCAATAGTAAATTGGCCATCTAATTTTTTTTCATCACAGGGCCAGCATGAGTTTCATAATGGGATGAGGTATGTGGCAATTTATTGCACACTGAAATTCTCAATGGAACCACCAACACTGGGCAGTCAGCTATTCCTGGCCATGCTCCCAAGTCCACAAGAACATTAGAAGAGCCCTCCTGGATCAGATAAGTGGTCCATCTTGTCCAGCAAGCTGTCTCAGTGGCCAGCCAGTTGCTTTGGAGGGCCAACAACAGGACATAGAGGCTGAGGCCTTCCCCTGATGTTGCCTCCTGGCATTCAGATGTTTACTGACTCTGGCTGTGGAAGTTTCTTTTAGCTACCTTGGCTAGTAGCCCTGCAAGTTTGCTCCTGTAGATCAGTGGATCCACAAAATGTGGTGGGGAGGGGGAGGAATCAAGAATGGGCAAAAACCTTCCTCCCCTTCTCCACAACCAAAATTGCTGTTGTGTCAGAAAACTGATGTTGTGCCAACAGAACATCACTTTAAGATCCAAGCCTTTGTCTCAGGGTTCATAGCGACTCTGGGTGGCTGGGCAGCTAGTCTAGACTGCTTCTTGGGATAGATGGCACAGATGTGATTCATTCTGGGGCAGTACACAAAGGTTGAGATAGCTGAAGTAAGCAATTATATATGAATTGTTAAAATCTGTATTGCTTGTTGTTAAAACGAGGTACAAAACATTTTACCTTGCTGGTTATTTTTATCAAATTCCATTTGTAGCTTTTGACTTGGTGGAATTTCAAAAACAGATGGAACAGTTGCAAGATACCAGTTTGTTGGCGCTTCATTTTCTAGATATCTGTTTCCAACATATTAATATGGAACAAAAAAAACACACAACCCACTAAGTGTTGAATACCAAATTAATGATGAACTACCAATTAATGATGAACTACAAGGGAACATACTGACTGTTGTGTCACTTCTAAATTATCTGTTACAAAAGTATGCTTAAAATATGTCAGATTTAACTGTAAAGCTTCTGTCAACCTACTTTAGTGAACTGTGAGGTTGATCTGCAGTAGGGCACAATTGCATGACTATGGGAGCAATCCTAAGGAGGCCTACTCGTAAGTCGCAAGAAAGAGTTCTTAAGACTCTAGCCTATGGTTCTCAGTACTCTGAGATGTTCTGCTGTACACTACGTTATCTTGCACAGTTTAGTGATATATGCTAAGTTTCTGTACATTGGTTTCAATTCCAAAGGTAGTGCTATAAAACACCTGAACACATACATAACCTTCATATATTTCCCAAAATGTTAAGGAACTTAAAAAACTGGGACTGGAAAATCTAAGGGTCTACAATTATTTCTGTGGAATATGAATAGAGAAATATGGGGCATTCTTTGAATGACTGAGGTATTCTGGATTGTGCGTGTCAAGTCGCAGCTGATTTATGGCAACCCAGCACGGTTTTCAAGGCAAAAGACTAACAGAGGTGGTTTGCCATTCCTCTGAATAGCGACCCCAGTATTTCTTGGAAGTGTCCCATCCAAATACTAGCCAGGATCAACCCTGCTTAGCTTTACAGATCTGATGAGATCGGGCTAGCCTGAGCCATCCAGGTCAGGGCATTCTGGATTAAGTAATTTATTATGGCAGAGTTAAAGTAAGATTATTTTACTGAAATACTGTGACAGAGCTAAGAAAAAAAAAAAGGACCAGCTTACTTGTGTTTTTCATCCGGTCCTTTAAAAAACAAACTATCCAAAGAAAAGGTAGCGTCCATCATCGTTTGAAAAAATAAGATTTCAGTTCTCAATAAACTGTAAAAAAATGAGATGAAGTTTAATAATTGTGACCTGCTTATAAGTGATTATAAGCTTTTTAAAGAAATAAAGTTTACAGTAAATATTGTGTAGATTATGTTACATTATTATTTTCTTTTCAACTTCCATCCAAAGAAGGGAGCCTTCAATGTCTCAGGGAAGAGGCCTGTTCATTTGTTCTCCTCAGAGTCAAGTCAGAACCAAGCAGCAAGCAATCTAGCCATTTAAAAACTGCATCTATCTAACTAAATGACTATGGATAAATATGTACCGTTGTACCAGTTCACGTCGTATTTGGCTATAGCTATTTTCAACCCCAACCCCTAAATCTTCACCTCAGAAAAGTCAAATCACATGTCTTCTCGGATTATTGTATCGGTCTCCACCGGCTGCTTGAAACGGTGAAATCCTTTCCTGACAAGCTGGAAAGTCTTCTACCTCAGTCAAGCACTTTGAATAGCATTTGTTTCTTTTAAAATACAAACAGGCTTCACCTTTTTTTTTTTCTATTTTGAAGAAGCAAGCACTGTCTCCCCCCTCAAAGGAAGGCAGCTTTTAAAAGGAACCAAAAAGGAGACCAGGGAACCAAGGAAGATGGAGTGGGGGATTCTGGGAAGTGTAGTTCCTGAGGTAAGACGGTTCTTTCAAAAGCCTTACGAGGCCTTATTTATTTAATTCATTTACATTCCACCTTTCTGCCCAGTGGGGACCCAAAACAGCTCACGTCATTCTCCTCTCCTCCATTTTATCCTCACAACAACTCTGGGAGGTAGGTTAGGCTGAGAGTGATGGACCAGCCCAGGGTCACCCAATGAGCTTCCATGGCACAAGTGGGAATTTGAACCTGGGTCCCACATACTAGTCCAATGCTCTTAACCACTACATTACGGCGGGAGGGGGGGGGCACACTTTGCATTGTCTGCATTTATGGTTCCCACCAGAAACATATTTAGAATTTAGTTTCACACTATGTGGCAATAGCGTCACAAAAATAACCGAATCCTTAGCTATTCAAGTGCTAATAAGGCAAGCCCAAAAAGGCACAAGAGGTGAATGTATTATTCCGAGCACTTGTGAATAAAGCCCTTTAATGGAAGGGTTAAGGGTGATTTGTTTTCCAGAAAAGCTCATTTAATTGAAATACAGGAATTAAAAGAACAATTCTAGCACCATATGAAACAAAACTTCTTCAACATTGGCATTAGAACACTGTAATCATTAAAATGAACTGCAGACTTCCTTTTAAATGTTAATTCCAAACATATACACAGCTACTGTTGTAGCAAAGAGGCCAGAGTACAGCCATCTTGAGTTAAAGGTTAAATTAGAACAACCTCAGCATTTTCCGTCTTTGTTTCTTGCTTTCTGGGAAAATATGTGCTGGCTGGCATGCTTATCTAAAATTTAGCAAGTTTGGAGAAGAAGAAGAGTTGGTGTTTATATGCCGACTTTCTCTACTACTTAAGGAAGAATCAAACTGGTTTACAATCACCTTCCCTTCCCCTCCCCACAACAGACACCCTGTGAGGTAGGTGAGGCTGAGAGAGCTCTAAAAGAGCTGTGATTGGCCCAAGGTCACCCAGCTAGCTTCATGTGTAGGAGTGGGGAAACCAACCTGGTTCACCAGATTAGCTTCCGCCGCTCACATGGAGGAGTTTGGAATCAAACCCGGTTCTCCAGATTAGAATCCACTGCTCCAAACAACCGCTCTTAACCACTAAACACACAGTGTGCTAGGACTGAGTTGGCTGAGAGGGGCAACAGCACACACTACATGGAAGAAGTTACAATTTACAATTGCTTATTGTTAGACCAAAATCATCTGGACAGCGCATGATCACTGCCCAAATATGGATGTGTGTGCGTGTTTATAATAAAATAACCCAATAAGGCTAAATAAAAGAAGGTGGACTTGGTAAAACGTGATCCATTTGTGAAGGTTGTATAAAAGACCTTAGAGGGTGGGTGTACGTTGGAATTTGGGTGTTTAAACCCTGACTTCACCTTTATTTGAATAATGCAATAAATCTTCTTTTCTCTATTTCTGAAGTCTAACTGGTTGTGTAAATTGGGAGTGATACACACGTCAGGCCAAGAACCTTGCCTGTTTGGACTACACTGTTATAGATGCTCTGTGGAGGGCTGTTTTATGCTCCTCCACTAATAGGTCTGCTTTCAATTAAACTGTATGTTAAGATTCAGTCAATATAGTATTGCACAAGTTACAAAGCTTTCCACACTAATTTACAGGGCTGCTGTGATGGCACAGAACTATTCAACTAACAAGCCTGTGAGCAACAAAGATTCACAGTCCAAACAAAGCTGCCACCTTGGCCTTCACCCTGATCCTGTGGAAGGAGCAGCTTAGATAGGGTTACCAGGTCTGGGTTGGGAAATTACTATAGACTTGGGTGTTGAGCCTGGGCAGGGTGGAGTTTGGGGAGGGGAAGAGTCCTCAGTCGAGTATAATGCCATAGAGTCCACCCTCCAAAGCTGCCATTTTCTCCAGGGGAACTAATCTCTGTAATTTGGAGATCAGTTGTAATTCTGCGAGAACTTCAGGCCTCACTTGAAGGTTGGCAACTCTAAAGCTGGCTGGCGCTGGCTAAAGGCTGGAAGGTGGCAGCGGTAGGAGGGAGGGCCCCAGGGGCAGAGAACATAAAGGATCAAGCAGATAAGAGGCAGAGTGCCAGAGGGAAGGGGTAGGGCAAACAGTGAATTCACCATGAACCTGAAGGGAAAAGGGGAATGGAATATGCCCCACTCTTTTAAGTGTACGGAAGAAATTAAAATGTATAGTAACACAGACAAACATAAACAGAGACAATATTCAAATCAATTAATGGTGGGGACAAACTGAAATCAATGACAAAAAAATACAAGCACCCAAGTTAGGACAGAATGTACCCTATTAAGGTCTCCTAGCCTACTTAATACGCTGTTACCATAGAATGATCGTTCCCTGGGGAGGAAGCCACAATACTGGCACACCACAGTGTGCAGATGATGAGAACAATATGCCTTACAAACACAGCTGAACTCCTCTTCAGACGTTACACCATGAATACTGGAAGCCCACCAGTGGGAGCTCATGATGCTCACAATGCTCCCAGTACGTGCTGTTGCCATTTCATGTGAACAGGGCAACACATGGATTTTCCATGCACATACAGCTTTGTTCCATTTGAACAAGAATGGTGGAGTGATGCATTACCCTATCAGGAGTACCTCAGGTAACACATGCTTGCATTAGTGAAACCCTGGAATACCTGGTTGAATCAACTGAAAACAACTTTTATCACATGAAATGGGGCATTTCACCCAGCTTTCTGGTTTGGCCACCACCTTGAAAGCCACTACAAAAGAAAGCAACCGAGTAATTAGAAATGCATTCAACGTTCCACTTAATTCCTTGTCAGAAGTCACATAATTCTAACCATCAGAAACTTTTTACGCTAACATAAGATCATGTTATGTCTATCTAATGCATACAAATATTCTCAACAACATCCAGTGAAAAAACCTTTAGCTCCAGTAACTGCAATGACATGAAATTAAACAGTTCCCAGTGAAATCAATGAGATGTAAAAAGGCTTAACTTTGACTGGATTGTACCCACCGTACTTGTGGAAACTGCTTTCCCTTTTCTTACCATTAAACACTGTGCTCTCCAAATCTTTTGGCCTCAGGCAAGTTTCCATCTTAGTTTGCAACATCTGCTTTTAGCTGACCAGACTTTAAAGATTAAAGCAGCCATACAAACTGTTTATTTTTCAGAGCTTTTTTTTCTTAGAGTCTCTTCCCAAGATGGCATCTCCCTCAACATACAAAGACACAAATCACATAAAATATATAGCAAAGCAGCCTCTCAACAGCTCTGAGACAGTTTAATTTTTGATTTCCCCCAAGCCTAACATCTGATCAGCCATATGTTTGGAGTCTTTTCAGCTCACAGAGATCACATAACAAGCCATAAACCTGCATGTTTTGGAGCAATGTGACTAGAAAAATCACGAACACCAGAAAGTCATGGGTCAGTGATCCATGCAACAACAGAATAAGACATATCCCAGCTATGTACAAATTTGTTAAAAGCCTGAGAAGTTCTATGGAAGTTTCCTATTGCAAAAAAAAAAAAAAACACACCCTAAGAGCTAGAGAGCAATCCTAAGGAGGTCTACTCAGAATCCTACTCATGTCTATTGAGCAGAGCTTACTTCCAGGAAAGGGTTCTTAGAATTGCCCTGAAAAACACCAAGACTGAATTGTCACAAAATATTATGAGGGAAAAGAGCTTTAAATAAAGTGTTATTGCTTTTTCACACTGATGTGTTTAAAGTCATTGGAGTGATGCCTTTATTCTTTTCAATGAAACAGTTTTAAAACTTCTTTTTTTTGTAGCAGATAGTGCCCTGCTAAGAATACTTCCTTGGGAATAAGCCGCACTGAAACTGTAACAGATGAAGAGAGGGCAGAACTGCTCAATTCCTACTTTTCCTCAGTCTTTTCTTGTGAGGAAAAAGGTGCTCAACATGGCATAAACAGAACACATGATGAGGGAAGGGAGTTGCAGCCTAGGATTGGCATTGGAGTAGTGCACAAACACTACCCCATTCTTTAAATGAAACGAAGTACTCGGGGCAGATGAATTGCATCCGAGGATACTCAAAGAACTTGCAGATGTAATTTCAGAGCCTCTGTCCATTATTTTTCAGAATTCTTGGAGAACAGGTGAGATGCCAGAGGATGGGAGGTGCGCAAATGTTGTCCCCATCTTCAAGAAGGGGAAAAAAGGAGGATCTGGGTAACTACCGACCCATCAGCTTGGCTTCTATGCCGGGAAAAGTTTGCGAACACATCATCAGTCAGTCCTTGAACATTTAGAAAAGATGGATCTGATTACTAAGAACCAGCACGGGTTTCTCAAGAACAAGTCATGTCAGACTAATCTTATCTCCTTTTTTGAGAAAGTTACTACTTTGCTGGATCAGAGGAATGCAGTAGACATAGTTTATCTAGATTTCAGTAAGACTTTTGATAAGGTTCCCCTTAATATTCTTGTTGACAAATTGGGAAAATGTGATTTAGATCCTATTACTGTTAGGTGGAACTGTAATTGGTTGACAGTTCGCACCCAAAGAGTACTTGTTAATGGTTCCTCATCTACTTGGAGAGGAGTGACTAGTGGAGTGCCTCAGGGATCTGTCCTGGTCCCTGTATTGTTCAATATCTTTATAAATGATTTGGATGAAAGAATAGAGGGAATGCTTATCAAATTTGCAGATGATACTAAATTGGGAGGGGTAGCAAATATGGTAGAAGACAGAGCCAGGATACACAATGATCTTGACAGGCTGGAGAATTGGGCTAAAACGAATAAAATGCATTTCAACAGAGATAAATGTAAAGTTCTGCATTTAGGTAGGAAACATCAAATGCATAATTATAGGATGGAGAAGACTTGTCTTAGCAGTAGTGTGTGTGAAAAGGCTCTTGGGGTCTTAGTAGAGCAAACACTGAACATGAGTCAGCAGTGTGATGCGGTAGCTAAAAAGGCAAATGTGATCTTGGGCTGTATCAACAGAAGTATAGTGTCCAGATCACACAAAATGATGGTATCACTTTACTCTGCTCTGGTTAGACCTCACCTAGAGTATTGTGTTCAGTTTGGGGCACCACAATTTAAGAAGGATGTAGACAAGCTGGAAGGCAACAAAGAGGAGGGCAACAAAGATGGTGAGGGGTCTGGAGTCCAAGTCCTATGAGGAAAGGTTGAAGGAGCTGGGTATGTTTAGCCTGAAGAGGAGAAGACTGAGAGGGGATATGATCACCATCTTCAAGTACTTGAAGGGCTGTCATATAGAGGATGGTGCCGAGTTGCTTTATGTTGCCCCAGAAGGTCGGGCCAGAACCAATGGGTTGAAATTGTATCAAAAGCGTTTCCGTCCAGACATTAGGAAGAATTTTCTAACAAAGCGGTTCCTAAGTGGAACAGGCTTCCTCAGGAGGTGGTAAGCCCTCCTTCCCTAGAGGTTTTTAAGCAGAGGCTAGATGGCCATCTGTCAGCAATACTGATTCTATGACCTTAGGCAGTTGATGAGAGGGAGGGCATCTTGGCCATCTTCTGGGCATGGAGTAGGGGTCACTGGGTGTGTGTGTGGGAGGTAGTTGTGAATTTCCTGCATTGTGCAGGGGGTTGGACTAGATGACCCTGGTGGTCCCTTCCAACTCTATGATTCTATGACCTGAGAGAAGGATTCTGAGTAGTCCTGCTTAGGATCACTCTGAGATTATAATCTTTAAAACCAGGAGTAGGATTGCTATCTGATTTGCTTTTTACTATGCCAACCAGATTTTGTAACCCCAGTCAATATTTTTATGTAAAATTGTTTCCAGTTTTTCAGAACATGTGCACAAATGAAAAATGTAGTTTAGATTGTATTTCCCTTTACATAAGTTTACTGATGACAGTACCCAGTATTTTTACTGTTGTGTCCTGCAAACACTCATGCAAACAGTTCCGCTGAAGTCAGTCATGTGCATAAGTGTTTGCCAAATTGGGCCCTAAGAGAACTAAACACAGCTCCCTCTGGACCCCACCAATACTGTTTGTATGTCAACCAGAGGGAATCTCCCAAGAGTGTTGCAAACCTCTCTTCTCCAGAGGTTGAACACACATTTTATGCAGCACTGCACTAACTCATGCCTACTCAAGAAATTCAAATGCTGAAGCCTATATTCCAAATAGCAAAACAGTTTTCAGTTAACCTTATTTCCCATTTTAGATTTTTTTTCTTACAACTTTTCTTCATTCTCTATCAGAATCAACTTCAGCCATTCCTCTGTAAAACCAATGTGAGCCTTTTTGATTACAAAATTGTTTCTCCCCCCAAATAATACACTAACAGTGCATTCCTGAGCGGAATGCCTACACTGGACTTAGGAGGCAATGCAGCGGCGCTGCCTCCTCCCGGCGCAAAAAGTCCGTGCAAACCTCACAGGTGGCATATCTCTGCAAAAATAAAAAGGGGCGTTCCCGGGCCAAAACAGCTTAGGAAGCAGCCTAACGACGGCTCCGCCCTCAGCCCGGTGCCGTAACGCCCCGGGAATGCCTCCTAGGACATTGCCGTGGCCTTTGCCGGCGTCTGGATGCCGGCGTAAAGCTCCGTCAGTGTCCTGGCCTGGTGCTGCCGCAGCAGCGGCCTGCAACCGGCGTCTGGGCCTTCCCACCAGCATACGGGACGCTTACGCCAGCTTTGGCTGCCCGCACGACGGCACGGGGCCCCTGGACGCTGATGCAGCACCTTCCAGGCCACCTAAGGGCTTTCGCCCTAGAGGCTCAGGAATGCGCTGTAAGGGTACAATTCTATGCCCAGTTACCTGGGAGTAAGCCGCCCTTGAACATAGTGGGGCTTACATCAGAGTAGACACGACTAGGATTGCACTGTAAGGGATTGGTAATAGTGATAAATCCGCAAACTGAAAATTCAGTTTACATTGTTACAACCTTTAGCATAGTTTCACATATCTAGACACTACAATACATACTACTAAGCATAGAAATGACAACATTTCTGTTCCTGCACACATTGGCTTAATTCAGACATCAAATTATGGTTTGAGTTTGAAAATATAGGATAAACTATGGCTTAGAGCTGCTTAACTGCTTCCATTTTTCTAACTGTTCCAAGTCCTTTAGCCTTCAGAATCAGAGCAACAACCATAACTATGGTTTCTTTCTTTCTTTCCCCCTGTTCTTAGACCAAAGTCTTGAACAATAAAACCATAAAACTTAAATAAGACCCATCTCTAAAAACATCTCCCTTCAGCTCTTCTCTGCAGCCTCCAAAAAATGAGCAACAAAATAAGCACACTGAGGGTCAGAGTCCTCTAAGAAGAACTGAACCTTTTGCTCCAAAGTTGCTCGAGAAGATGCAGGCCATTTGTTAAAACATGGTATGATCCATTTTAGCTTAAGTTGTTATATGTAAGGACAATGCAAAGGGATATGCACCAAGGAGTCCACTGACTGAAGAGGGCAGGGACACAGCCGGTCTGAAAAAGGGATCTTTAGCATACAGCCCAGCAAAACCATTGAAAAAGGGCAATTAAATCTTGAATGCATAAAGATTCTATATAACTTTGGACTAACCAGAGAATCCATTTAGGAAGGAAGATTTCCCTTAGATAACCAAGCATCAAAATGAGTGTAACTCTTATCTCTAGCATAGATCAATTTGGCCACTTGAAGGACTTCAAGTAGACAATATAAATATGATCAATTAGAAAAGAGCTTGTTTTGATATGGCAGGAGGGATATAAACAGAAATAAATACAAAGGGCAGATCATTGATAATTAGGAGAACTGGTAAAGCCAAGGGTTACTGGCAATCAATTTCTAAAACCTTAGCATCAAGAGAGGTGGCCACCAAACATGCCATCCCAACCTGAGGACGTCTCCCCTGGACCCTACAATAGCTTGGCATGTAATCATCTTATGTCCAGGGGAAAAAAAGGATACTGCTCCCAAGTTTCCTGCAGGAGGATCACCTGGAATTCTCTTAACCTATCTACAACCTCTGAATCCAAAGAACGACCCTTCCAACCCGCAAAGTTCCAAGAGAGTATCCTCAAAATCCCATTCTCATTCTTCAGTAGTCAATTATCTAGTGATGGTAGTGCACTGACTAACTTAGGAGAACACTCAGGGAAGGGCATTTGTAATAGCAGGGGTGGGTCAACAGGAAAGGGATGTGATAAGTCAACTAAGCTAGATGAACACTTAGAAGGGAGCACTTGCGGGGATGTGGTCAAATCAACTGCTAATTCAGGAACACTGAGAGGCTGAGAAGAAATCTTTTGTAGAACATGTTTTCCACCCAGTTCCCTTTCCTCACAAGACTTGGAGGATTCAGGGGTTGGAGCAACTGGGAAAGTAAAAAAAAAAAAAATTCTGGGCCAAGAGATTTCCTTTGCTAAGAAAAAAAGGAGTACTAACGTCCAAAGCGGATGGCTTTTTCTTTTTCAGGGCTTTAGAACAGGGGTTCTCAACCTGGGGCCATATGGCCCCAGGATATTCCAAGGGGGCCACAGGTGAAAATTGTGTAAATGGGGGGCCATGGCACGAGACTAGGGGGCCACAGAGGGGAAGTGAGAAGTGAAGAAAACAGAAACACATGAAAACCTAACACATGACTTTCTTCATTGAACTTCTATGCATCGTTTGCAACTGTGGATTTTTGTATCGCTGTAATCTTGTGCAACGGTGGCTTTGTTCTCCCTTGTATGTGAACATTGTTGTTTATTAGCGTGTTGTATTCCCTTTTTGTGGGGTATTTTTTGTAAATTCCAGTTTTCCGATAAGAACTGAATGTGTGCATTTTGTGTGGCTGTTTATGCTTCTTTGTTCCTTGACTATTTACAAATAAAACATTTAAATAGCTACCTTTCTACTGGTAGGACAGGGGGGCCACAGGAAGGAAACAAGGTCGGAAGAGGGCCACGATTGGAAAAAGGTTAAGAACCATTGCTTTAGAAAGTGGCCCAAACACCTTTTCCTGGAAACTCTCCTTACCAGGGTAACTGGTTTTCCCTTGTCCCCCAACAGATTGCACAGCAGAAAAGTTAAAAACGGAGGGTTTAGTTTCTGCAAATTGTACTTTGGGAGGGTTTCAGAGAGCATCCTGCCTTTCTGCTTCTGGTGACTGAGTACCTAAGAGTACCTTTTTCATTCTATTGAATCTCATAATTATGTTCTGTTGTTCCACAGGAGGTAGCTGTTTGTATGATTGATACAACCTTAGTTCTGAACAGTCTAGTTCCAATTTATTCTCTCTCGACTTACTGGGCTGTAGCAGTTTCTTAGACCCTGACCTAGCTAAAGCGGTCTGACGATGCAAGGAGTCTTTACAAGGTGTTACCAGGGGGGAAATTCCTTCCTGCTTAAAGACATGAATAAAAAAACCTCTTTTTCTTGGTCCAAATGACAGTAGGCATTTCTGTAGAATAAAAAGAGAGTAAAGTGTCTTCATTCCTAGAGGACTAAGTAGCATCATCACATATTTCAAATCAATAGTCTCTATGGGTCTCTCTAACAGTTGGCTCAAATTAGCTTTAGCTTGGTCTAAGGTATGGCGAAAAGGAATAAAACCATTGAAAGGATAAACGTTCAAGGTAATTTATGCTGGATGCTTAACTAACCGTTTCTCCTTGTTAGAGCCCCTTCTAACTTACAAAGCCCTAGCTGAGTCAGCTGAGCTGTTCTTAGGTAATAAGAAAGCTAATTTATTGCTAATGTCCTGTAACTTGGAAAAAATATTCTGTAAGGCATCAGCAATAAGAAAAGTGTGGGCTGTCAGTATCTTTAGCATAGAAGTAGCAGAGATACCATCACAGTCCTGTGATAAAAACTATGGAACTAATCCTAAGCAGGTATGCTTAGAAGTCCCATTTTATTCAATGGGGCTTACTCCCAAGAAAGCATCCTTAGGAGTGCAGCCTAGGTCTCACAAGCAGCAGTTGAAATGATATTTTATTTATTTAAAACATTTTTGTACCACCATTTCACCTGATCAGGGTCCACAGGGCAGTGAACATTTCAAAAAGCAAATTAAAACATTTGAAGAATTAAAAATACATTTAAAATTATAAAATAATTCAATTAAAACCCATAAACAAACAGCACCAAAAGAAAGGCCAGTAACCGTTAATCGGGGTATGCCAGACAAAACGAACAACAAAGTTTTACTTGCTAGCACAATAGACGGAGACAAAGACAATCTCCTTGGGGGGAGAGTTCCACAGTTTTGGTGCTATGACCAAGAAGGCCCTTTCTTGGGTTGCTAGCTGACTAGCTTCAGATGGTGGGGGCAACTGAAGCAGGGCTTCAGAAGATGACCAGAGTGTAGGGGTAGGTTTATATGAGAGAAAGCAGTCTTTAAGGTATGTTGGTGCCAGGACGTATTCAGCTTTAAAAGTCAATACCAGCACCCAGAAGCAAATTGGAAGCCAGTGTAGATGGAACAGTGTAGATCCACCCTGAGCCGACTTATTCAGTTTCTCACTGAAACCTACAATCCATTTCAGCCTCCTCCCTCTTTTTAGGAATATAGAGTCTGTTTCTAAACTATTATGTTCTGATAAAAAGATAAATGCGAAGAAAGGAGGGGGGCAGGAAGGGAGATTCTGCAAAAGTTCAGAATTTCACTTTGTAGATTGGAGGTTGCCAATGTGTTGCCCACGGGCACCATGGCGTCCGCTGATATATTTTCTGGTGCCCACCAAATGTTTTCAGAAAGTGGGTGGCGCCAGGTGGGACACTTACCCAACCGGCCTTGTGGTTAGCCACTGGATATCTGATTGTCTGGGCATGCTGTTTCACCAGCAACTGCCACCACAGTGTTGTTTTTATTCTCTCTCACTCCTCTTTCACAGTGTATTTTCATTATTCCTCTTTTCCCATGCACTTATGCTTTCTCTGTGTGTGTAGCTCCACATCCTTTGGCAGCTATTTTGTGGTTGCACTCAGCATCCTGTGTTAGAACTCCAAAGATACCCACAGGCTCAAAATGGTTGGGGAATGCTTCTGTAGATGCTCAGGACAGGACAGACCTTTCTCTTCTCCTGCCAGAGCACTGCCCTGGGGTGTGTGTAAAAAACAAACAAACAAACAAAAAACCCTGCAAGGGCTGAGGTTATGAAAGGGTGCGTTGATTTCTCTTTAAAGAGAAATGAAAAAGAAATCTCTTTTTTCAAAGATAACAAGAGACCAGGAGGAACCAATAGGTTTATCTAAAAAACTGAATTTTAGAAGATGACAACACTAGTGCAGGGTTTTTCTTTGTTTAGAGAAGCATTCAGTCATGTGAACCAAAGCTACAGTCTAAGGAAGTATAATCAAGGTACAAGTTTATACCCTGCTCGCTGGGTGTGAAAACTAGGCCTAAATAACAGATTTGTCAGAACATACCAATTGTGATATCAACATATGTGCACATTCTAAGTGAACAGTTTACTCAACAGGAAGTAAGGTATTCATGAACTTGACCCTGAGTGGGAATATTATAAATCAAAAGACAAATATAGTGACTGAGGGCGTTAACGCATGGCCGTCTTGTCCCCCATTTTGCCTGTGAGTGTAGCAAATTTCCAAAGTAAGCACAAATGGTCATCGCCCGGCCGCGTGATCACCCCACCCATTTCCGGGACTTTCGCAGGCTTTTAAAGTCCTGCGTTGTCCCGATTTAAATGGGTGGTTCACTACAGACATGGGAGTTTGCTAGTGCATTTCTGAACATTGGTAAACTCCCCGCCGGGAGAAGCCACTGCTTGGCCCTGGAGGTGGCAGCAACGGTGGCAGCGTCTCCTCCCCCCCCCTCCGGGCCCGTGCCTCTCTCTCCCCCCGCTCTGCACCCTCCTTCGCCACCCCCAAACCAGCTGGTGTTTCACCCCACCTCACAGGAGCCTGCAGGCCAGAGTCCCACCATCAGAGGCAAAGCGACAGTGGCTCCTTCCAGTGCCAATGCCACGCACTTCCAGCCGCCGCATACCTCCACCCAGCTGGGTGGAGATATGCGGTGGCTGGAAGTGCACGGCGTTGGCACTGGAAGGAGCCACTGCCGCTTTGCCTCTGATGGTGGGACTCTGGCCTGCAGGCTCCTGTGAGATGCAGTGAAACACCGGCTGGTGCTGGGGAGGGAGGGAGGGAGGAGAGCAGGGGGGGGGAGAGAGAGGCACGGGTCCGGAAGTGGGGGGAAGGAGCCGCTGCTGCCGCTGCCCCTGTTTGAGCCTGTCCTGTCCCCATGCGTTCAATTTTTTGAACATGGGATCAGAAGGCGTGAGACAGGACAGGGTCAAACAAATGCGAAAACAGCCATGCCTAAACGCCCTGAGTGATTTCTCACTCAAATTCCTGCAATGCATTTGGCTAAAAATACTTTGTTAAACACTCTTGATGTAGCCTCAAAGTAGAACTGCCTTAATGACAGCAAAGAACCAAAGAAAACAACGTGATACAAAAGGAAGGAGAGACTCTGTCATACTAAATTTCTGGTAAAAACAGACGATATTATGAACACCGCGGAAGAATGAGAAATGTCGACCCCCAAAAGGCAACAGAGCTGGAAACGAAACACTTTTATAACAAGATGACTGCTGACAACACTACAGAAAGTAGGTGCCAGCATTTCAAAGTCAAGACGTTCTACACACTTGTTGATGTGTTTACAACCCAGATGAAAGGATAGTCTCAAGATTTCACTGAGAAGTATCAGCTGACGCTTTTGACATTGATGAAGTTATTAAAACATTTTCTTGGATAAAACCATCAAGGTAAACTTTATAATTTATAACGCCATACTCAATCTAGTGCAGTGTTTCATATTATTTTACCTTTCTATTCCAATTCTTGAATGCTTTTCCCTACAAAAAGTCTCCAATATCCAATTGAACTTTAAAACAGTATTTTTCTAATATATCAGAGCCTGATTTAACTTTCACCACTGTACTTCCAAACTGAACTGCAAATTTAATCCCAAATTGAACATGGCGTTGCCAACTTCGGGTTAGAAAATCCCTGGAGATTTGAGGGTGGAACCTGGGAGGGTAGAGTTTGGGGAGGGGGGGACCTTGGTAGGGAATAATGCCATGCAGTTCACCTTCCAAAGCAGACATTTTCACCAGGAGAAGTGGATTAAATGTAATGATAAACAAACGATTTATATAGGCTGAAGATCAGTTGTAATTCCAGGAGATATCCAGCCCCACCTGGAGGCTGGCAACCCTAACTAAACATATGACAGTGGTTTAATTTCTGAGGATTTAATTATTTAAAAATATTCTATGGCCCCACCTATTCCAAAAAGAACAGCTGATGATCAAT
Organism: Euleptes europaea; assembly: GCF_029931775.1. Classification (NCBI taxonomy): domain Eukaryota; kingdom Metazoa; phylum Chordata; class Lepidosauria; order Squamata; family Sphaerodactylidae; genus Euleptes; species Euleptes europaea. Next base: position 48,751,621 of record NC_079313.1, on the reverse strand, counting down.
ATCTTGACGGAGTAAAAACCTATTTCTTATTTTCTCCAACCCTTGACATTTTCCTTAGCAACTCCACCTTCCTGTCCTCTCTTTTGAGGGATACTCTAGCAGCAAGACCTGGAAATAGTACTGCAACAAACCCACCCCTTCCCATTTTCCTGATCAACTTCAGAGAGAGATAAGCTGTTCTATGGCTAGTGTGGTCCGAGCTCATCATCACCAATGATTGTTGCCAGGCTCAAGGAATTCATGTGAAAGGTGCTCAAGCAGGTCAATATCATAGCAAGAACCTGCCAGAGCCCATGCCCCTAGCAGTATGCCTACAACTGACCACAAGAACTCCTGAAATTGCCACCTCCTCACTGCCCCTCCCCTCTCTTGGGCCAGACTCAATCTCCATAGACCTTCGGAGTGGGAAAGGCCAAAAAGAACTCTCAAACGGAGTGGGAAAAGTATGTGTGATACACTTCGTGGCTCCCTACGTCTCATCTCCCTCCTACTTACAGAAAGCACTGAAGCGCTACATCCGTTGCTTTTCGTTGTCTCTCTTGCCCTCGGACTCTGTTTTCTTTGTTAGGACTATGTTGCCCTCATCTTCCTTTTCCAAGGCAGCAAAGGAAGCTGGCGCTTCAGACACGTGCTCATTGAAACAGCTCGGGACACCCACCCATTGTGACCAGGAATAGCACCATGAAGCCCTCTGCTGCTCCTCCTTCTTGCCACTGACCACCAATTTTCTCTCAGAATCATAGTATCAACAGGCTCCATTTTCTCGAGGAAGAGGGGAACCACGGATACTGTGGTGCCTGGATTCCCATGGAAATCTAGGACTGCTCTGAGCTATGGTAAGGGGAATCTAGGAGAATTCTGGAAGGCAGCTTTAGCTGTAGCTCAAAGATGAAGCTTAAAAGTGAAGGCATTCAGAAAGACCCAACAGCCGTATAAAACCTTTGTATGAGGAGGCAGTGTGGATCTTGTTGCTCTGAGAAGAGGGGTTGTTTGAACACTTGATTCTAGGAGAAGGGGATGACCAGTTCTATATCCTGGGCTCTGCTCACAAGAATGGATACAAGGTGGAACTGTATCCATAGATCTTGAATAGCTAGGGACGTATGGAAACTATGACTGCACTCCTACGCTCCCTGCAATCAGTGGGTCTTACCTCCTCCAAGAATATATATACACAGGACTGGGCTGCAGGGCTGCAATTTGAAGAACCTGCACAGCTAGTTCCACTCCATTCCACAGAGGGAGCTTGGGTTTCTGTTTCTTGAACAGCACGCCAAATGCCACATGGCAATCTATCAAAGCTGAAGGGACCATTCAAAGCAACGTATGATATGGGCTTAGGGTTTGGCAAAGGCTGTAGAGGTTTGCTGCAGTCTATCAGAATCCATGATGTTACCCGCCCCCGCCCCGCCCCACACACACACACCATGCAGGGAGCTATACGGGTCCTAATGTTTAAGATCAAAATGCCCAAGAGTCGTTATAATTATTGCAGCGAAGTAAATAACTTTCAGTGCAATCCTAAGCAAAGTTACATGCTTCTAAGCCCACTGAAATCAATGGGTTTATAAGGGTGTAAGTCTACTGAGGCGTATACAGTCTCTTTCCTGTCTTCTTTCCCATGGTTTAAACAGATGTGACATAGTCAAAAGTAGAATTCCCTGCACACTTTGCAGGGAGACTGTAGAAACTAATTATGACAAACAATGGTTTGAAAATGCAAATGCTATTAAATGTACTGCTTACATTATACAGAAAATAAGTATTTCCTTTGAAGACTACATGCTCCAGATGCTTAAGTGTTCATGTATATATTATTTAAGTACTACTTGTGAGAATTCTGTGAGTACATACATGATTCATGTCACTTTTGAATATAGCTTCATTTAGAACGTAAGGTCAACAACAAAACAAAGATAAAATTTAGTATAGATGTCTGGCTTTTTACCAACTGTTTTTTTTCCTATGAACATTCCTTGCAAAAGCTCTTTATTTCTATCCAAAAGGCTTTTTGCTAGTGCCCAATTCTTATGTTGAGCAAGTAACATTTCACCTCATCAGGAGTTATTAGTTGAAAATGATCCATGAAATTGTTTCATAGCAACAGCAAAATATTTACACAATCTGTTAATGCAGACCATCAATGCAATTAAATTTCTGTAGGTTTAGCAGAGTAAAACTGCATTGACCAAAAGAAACAGCATTTTTTTACAAGTGTTAGATACTGCCAGGGCAAAATATACAACGGAAAATCAATTTCTCAAATAATTAATGTCTTCATGTAATGCAAGTTAAACAACTGTTATGGCATAAAGCAAAATACTCTGAGTAAAGCAGAGCAGCTAAGAATCTTTGGAATACTAACCAAAAACATGACATTCTTGTGAACCTCACAGTCAGTAAAAAGTGATTCCACCCCAGTAAAATGGTGCAATTCAGACCAAATCTAAACAACCGTGAGCATACATTTAAGTTTCTCCTATTGAAATCAATGGGACTTAAATGTTTAACTTTACATGGATGGTCAGCCATATTCTCTCTCTCTCTCTCTCTCTCTCTCTCGGCTATGGTTGTACAAAAATATTTTTTGGTAAATTTCAGGTTCCGGTTTATTGGGCCCGTTTTTTTGTTTGTTTGTTTGTTTGTTTTGGTAAACCTGAAATAAGCCGAATACCCATACTGGTAAATATTGGTATTTGACTTATTTCCAGGTTTACCAAAAAAAATCAGGCCCATTATAGTCTATGGGGAAAAAATTTGAAGCTCCTGTGGGGGCGTTTTTGGAGGTAGAGTTCCCACATTTTCAGAGTAGCTTGAAGGAACTCTCCTTACATGAACCCCAAAGTTTGATGAAGATTGGGTCAGAGGGTCCAGTTGTATGGGGTCCCAAAAGGGTTGCCCCCATTCCCCATAGAAAAACATTGCAATATTCACACAAGAAGACACCAAACTGCCAAAAAAAACCCCCATCTGTCTAAATTCAACAATGAACAACATGTTTAAAAGGAAAATGATGATATCGCAAACCCTTCAATGTCTTCTCCTCCAGGCAGGAAGGAATTCCACCCAAGCAGCAAATTGTAATCCAGCAGGTCAGGATGAGGCACCAGGATCACAGAGGAAAAATCAGGCAGCAGGAGCTAAAGCCAAGCTATGCCACCAAACACTCTCAAATGGCTTGGTCTGGAAACCAGACCTGCTTTTATAATCTTTGGCCAAGCACAGAAAAGTTTGGAAATAATTCCTGCCAAAAAAACACCTTCTATGATTGGTGAAAGAACACTGTTCTTCTTTACCTGGGTTCCTATTGGCCACTGAGAATTCCTGGCCCTCCTCCCTCCTCCTCTAGGTTGTCCTCTGTTGCAATACAGGTAGATTGCACCAGCTGGCTGGTGCCGTTTGCCATATGGGAAGCTTCAGTGAGCCTTCCTATTGGCCGCTCCAACATGACTGCTCCCTCCTTTCTGCTGCCCTGGAAACCAGCTAGGGGGCAGGAATATGAAGAAAAGAGATAGCTTTCCTTTAAACACAACAATGGCCACAAAATGGAGACTCTGCAGAAGGCAAATAGCAGAAACCCAAAAAGCCAAATAGCTATTCAGCTTTTCCAGGAATCGCCTATTCGGCTTCGGGCAGATTCCCAGGTTTTGGTATTAATAGAATCATAGAGTTGGAAGGGACCACCAGGGCCATCTAGTCAAACCCCCTGCACAATGCAGGAAATTCACAACTATCTCCCACACACACACCCAGTGACCCCTACTCCATGCCCAGAACATAGCCAAGATGCCCTCCCTCTCATCATCTGCCTAAGGTAATAGAATCAGCATTGCTGGCAGAAGGCCATCTAGCCTCTGCTTAAAAACCTCCAGGGAAGGAGGGCTTACTACCTCCTGAAGAAGCCTGTTCCCCTGAGGAACCACTCTGTTAGAAAATTCTTCCTGTTTAGATGGAAACTCTTTTGATTTAATTTCAACCCGTTGGTTCTGGTCCGACCTGGGGCAACAGAAAACAACTCGGCACCATCCTCTATATGACAGCCCTTCAAGTACTTGAAGATGGTGATCATATCCCCTCTCAGTCTTCTCCTCTTCAGGCTAAACATGCCCAGCTCCTTCAACCTTTCCTCATAGGACTTGGACTCCAGACCCCTCCCCATCTTTGTTGCCCTCCTCTGGCCACGTTCCAGCTTATCTACATCCTTCTGAAATTGTGATGCCCAAAACACAATACTCTAGGTGAGGTCTAACCAGAGCAGAGTAAAGCGGTACCATCACTTCTCGTGATCTGGACACTATACTTCTGTTGTGATCCCCCAGCACACACACACCAAACAGTTTCAAACCTCACAGGGGCAAGTCCAAAGGTAATCCAAAAGCCAAGTCCAAGGGTTGAAGCCGAAGTCCAGTCAGAGAAAACAGTTCATCGCAAGGTCAAGAGTAGATAGACATGTTGCTTCTACACAGCTGTGCTCTTCTCAGCTGCTTATCAGCAGCACGCTGTGCAGGCAGCCTATAATGCTATGCACCTGTGAGCTTCCTCAGACCTGCTCCTGCGAACACTCATCCCCGCTGTCCATGCTGGGTTGGTATCTAGCTACCAGTCAAGCACTTGGTCTCCGATCCTGCACAATCCTACGTGTCCACCTTCTGCGCTGTTCCTGAGGCTCTGGTGATGAGGGGGGGTGAGCAGACTGGCAGCTGGCTTTCTGCAGCCGGCTCAGAGCTGGAGGGCAGAGGAGTTGCTGCACTAGTCCCTGGCTGCGAGTTTGGGTCTGGCCCCGGCTCAGAGCTGGAGGGCTGAGGAGCTGCTGTGCTGGTCCCTAGCTGCGGGTTTGGGTCTGACCCTGCAGGGGCTACTTCTTCCTGTGCCACCTCTGGTGCTGGCTGTGTATAGAAGCCAGGGCTGCTGGCTGACTCTTCATCAGAGGAGTCATCGGTGTCCTCTAGACCTGTCTGGATCATGACAACTTCTGTTGTTGCAGCCCAAGGTCACATTTGCCTTTTTAGCTACTGCATCACACTGATGACTCATGTTCAGCGTTTGGTCTACTATTACCCCAAGAGCCTTTTTACACACTACTGCTAAGACACATCTCCCCCATCCTATAACTATGCATTTGATTTTTCCTACCTAAATGCAGAACTTTACAATTAGCTCAGTTGAAATGCATTTTATCAGTTTTAGCCCAATTCTCCAGCCTGTCAAGATCATCCTGTATCCTGGCTCTGTCTTCTACTGTATTTGCTACCCCTCCCAATTTAGTATCATCTGCAAATTTGATAAGCATTCCCTCTATTCTTTCATCCAAATCATTTATAAAGATGTTGAATAACACAGGGCCCAGGACAGATCCCTGAGGCACTCCACTAGTCACTCCTCTCCAAGTGGATGAGGAACCATGCGATCTGTCAACCAATTACAGATCCACCTAACAGTAATAGGATCTAAATCATATTTTTCCAATTTGTCAACAAGAATTTTATGGGGAACCTTATCAAAAGCCTTACTGAAATCAAGATAAACTATATCTACTGCATTCCCCTGATCCAGCAAGGTAATAACTTTCTCAAAAAAGGAGATAAGATTAGTCTGACATGACTTGTTCTTGAGAAACCCCTGCTGGCTCTTAGTAATCAGATCCATCCTTTCTCAAGGACTGTCTGTTTGATGATTTGTTCAAAAATCTTTCCGGTATAGAAGTCAAGCTGATGGGTCGGTAGTTACCCAAATCCTCCTTTTTCCCCTTCTTGAAGATGGGGACAACATTTGCCCACCTCCAGTCTTCTGGCACCTCACCTGTTCTCCAAGTCGACCTGAAACCCCATTCTCCATGTCGACCTGAAACCCGAATATTGCTGAAATGGCTAATTTTGGGTTTATTTTTAACTCAGGTATATTGCAATGCACAACTCTACTCGAGACCATTGACACTTAATCTGATCACATCATGGGTACAACACAGAAGTAATACCATGCCTAAACCACTGAACCTCATCAACAGATATGTATTCTGTCTTTACTGTTACTGATATTTTTAAATATATATATTTCTGTTACTGATATATTTAAAAAAAACATATCAAAACATAAATAATCAAACTGGTGTAGCTCAAGTGATGTGCTGTCTTTTCAGTGCTGTAAAAAAGTGTCACATGTTGGTATTTTGTGTGGCACTGAATGAGGCAGGACGATAAGGGAATGGGAAAGGTAACTGAGATTTCCATTCATGGTATCATAAGCACCACTTGAACTCCTCACATCTGGACAGTACCATTGTAAGAGCGGCAGCAGCAATCTGAACATCTCTGTGCTTAACTGGGAAACTATTCATTAACATCTGGGAAAACAAAACCCTATTCTGGTGCAATCAAATAACAGAACACCTACCCTAACCCATATTGGGCCAAGTCCCTCATGTATCCTTGCAACTGGTACTATCTGAAAGCAGGGCATATATTTCTGAACCACAGTGATGCAAAATTATTGTCAAACCACTTGATGTCAGCAGTGCCAGCATAAAGCATTCCACCATAAATCACACTGCTGAAAAAGGCAGTCAGACACAATCTGGGCCACCACTACAGACCTGAACCTCTGTTTTTTTATAACAAGGGGGATTGTTTGGGTAAGTGGATCTGAGCTACCCTTTCCTTCTTGTAAAAACTCAAGATGCTGATTTAGCTGCAGGCCCCAAACCACTATTTGTACCACTGCAGCTGAAAGCAAACCCAAAGGACTGAGCTGTCAGAAAGGAATGCTCACATGGCCCATAGCCATTGAAATGTCAAGTACTTAAAAAAAATCATACAGGAAGATGATTTATTCATTACAATGATTATACATTTGGCTTATTATTTACTATTACTGTACTTCATGTGCATAACATGCCCCTGTGATCTCAAAAACATCTTCATAATGTGTTAGTAATAATATTTGTGAATAACCATTCTTTTGTTCCCTCTTTGTCTCCTGTCATCTTTTGCCCCGCTTGCTTTTCTATTATTTTCTGAATTCCTATTGTCTAAATTCCACACTCTGTTCTTTTATCTGAAGGGTAACCTTCAGCCTATATTCTAAGTAGGTGCTGAGGCTTCTGTAGTAGAAGGATTTAAGACAGCCACGTCTCCTTGGGCAACAGAAGAAGAGACAGCAGGAGAATCAAGGAAAACACACTGTTAGAATAATTCCCTTCAGAGAAATCATAATGCCAAACCATTCCTTCCAGCTACTGCTCTCATAACAGAGAATATTTATTCATTGGAAGATGAGGTTCAGCAGACAGTCAACATTAGAATTTGAATTTCTAGCTCCAACTGAGTATTCTGAGTTTCTGGGAAGGGGGAGAGCAGGAAGTCAGTAACATGTGCTAAGAGCTTAACCCAAAAGTTCAGTGTCTCTCAAAAACACTTATTTCATTGGATTTCTGTTCATTTCCTCCCAAGCATCTTGACCTCTCCCAAAAGCTTTTAGTCTCTTTGGATATATATGCAGTGGTATAAAACCAGGCAGTTTTACATTAGCTGCACACTTATGCACACTCTGTCTACTCCTTCTGCACTGTGCCATGGATTGGTAGTAAACCACATGCATACCAGTAAGAGTGCCAGCTCTGGGTTAGGAATTACCTGGAGATTCGGGGGATGGAGCCTGAGGAGGGCAGGGTTTGGGGAGGGACTTCAATTATGTATAATGCCATAGAGTCTTCAAAGCGGCCATTTTCTCCAAGTGAACTGATCTCTGTCGCCCGGAGATCTGTTGTAATAGCGGGAGATCTCCACCTACCACCCGGAGGCTGGCAACCCTACATACCAGTGTTGAGTAATAAGATTCACACAACAGCTTGGTTCCATAGCTTGTGTAATTGCTGCTTTAAAATAGAGCAAGGTAATATAATAAAGTTTACAGTATATCAATTCGTTCAATATAGTTTGAAATGTATTTTTATTTAGATATTTAACCTTTCCTGTCTCAAGAGCCTTAGGCAGGTAAAGATACTTAAAATGAACAGGAATGACACTGATGCCTTCATCAGCACTTTAATAGTCCCTAGGATGAATTACTGCACACATTCTGTGTGGGCCTGGCTTTGAAGAATGTCCAGAGGTTGGTACAGAATGCCTTGATGGGTAGCCAGAAGCAGGTAAATTCCATACAACTGAAACTGCACTGACTTCCTATTCATTTATCAGCAATACGTTGAGAATGAAGTCTTTTATTTTTTTTACTTATTTTATAGCCTGCCTTTCTCGCTGAGACTTAAAGGGGATTGCATATAAAAAGTGGATTACATATAAAAACAGTGCAATCAGACAACATAAGACATCCAACAAACAATGCAATAGGACTAGGATTACAAAATCAGAAAACAATACAAACAAAAATGTGACACACTATAAACAATGCAGAGAATGAACTACCAAAGTAGGTAGTAAGAGCAAGATAATACATACAATAAGAATGTGAAACCGTGCAATAGACTGAAACCCTATCCCATTTATAAAAGCAGTCTCCTGAACCATTCCATTATATTACAAACCTATTTCCTTTATACAAATGCCCTCCTGAACATTTCTGTTTTACATGTTCTGTGGAATGACAGTAGTGTGGGAGCCTTCCCGATTACAGTTTGGGCCTATTGTATATTAGGAAGTGCCTTCATCATATGAACCTTCTCATCTTTTTAATTAATTGGTAAAAGCTCTCCTCCAAATACTATCTGCCCATAAAGATCTATGCAACAAAACCAGGGCTGTCTCACTGGTGCCATCCAAGCTTTAGAATATACTACCTAAGTATATCCAGAAGAGACCCATATTATTTCTAATAGGCTTTTGTTTTTAGACGGGAATTTTATAGACTTTGTGTTGATGGCCTTGTAATGCAGGGAATGATTTTTATGCATTTAACTGTTATTGTTTTAACAGCAACCTACTTTGAAGTATATTATTATAGGAGAAGCAAGATATACAGTTTAAAAATAATAAAGGAGTGTTGTGAAGTGGAAAGTGTTAAAGATCTGGGAGATCCAAAGTATTGGCAGCAGGGCACCAGAAGTGACGTTACATGCTGGCAACCCTACCTGGATCCACTGGTCCAATTTAGTCAAGACCAAAGGGTACAAGTCATGGGTTATGAGCTAAGACCCCTTTGGATCTTGTATGTATGCTCTTGCCAAAAGGCTGACCTCTGACCATGCCCAGGCTGAAATAACTGCAAACAGAAAGGGACACAGAAGTTAATTCAAGATGTTGTGCAACAGGCAGAGCTCTTCCCAAGAATTCCCCTCCCTTGCTATGATATGATGGCTCAGTGCTGTTTATAATTTTAAACTTCTTCCCCCTGTACTTGAAAAAGAAATCTGAAAGTACAGAGAGAAAAACTGAACAAAGAGAAACATAAGACACATTTTCTGTTTCAACACTAAGGCTTTCATTAGGGAGGATGCAGGAAGCATGCAAGTGAAAAGCAGAAGCTAGTGAGATTCCAGGCCCAACACCAATTCTAATCCAAATAAAGGCTGACTATAAAACTCAAAGTGTTTGTTTGAGGCAAGAAAGCTTGGTTTACTTCCAGCTGAACAGGCTCTCTGGGTGAATATTCCTCAGGAGGGCAGAAAGACAAGATTTCACAAGCAGCAGTTCCTTTGAAATTTCAGTTACAGTCTGCATATTTTATTACAATGTCAATTTAATAGATTTGTATGCAATATTATTTATTATGGGGGTAAATATAAGCATATGTTTTTCAGTAAGAAAACAGTATGATTTATGTATATAGATGGTGTATGCTATATACCATCTATATAATTATGGGGGAATATTTGTATACCGTATGTGCCCTAGATTTACATTCTTAATTGGATCAAGAAATCCTATCCATATTTTGGGAGATGGGTAAAGGAGTAAATCCAAACGTTTTAATGAGACTGGATGTATGAACGTACCAAATCTTCTCCGTAAGAGGCATTCACTGTAATCTTAGCAATAGGGTTGCCAACCTCCAGCTGACGATCTCCTGCTATTACAACTGATCTCCAGCCGATAGAGATCACTTCACGTGGAGAAAATGGCCACTTTGGCAATTGGACTCTATGGCACTGAAGTCCCTCTCCAAACCCCACCCTCCTCAGGCTCCGCCCCAAAAACCTCCTGCCAGTGGCGAAGAGGGACCTGGCAACCCTACTTAGCAAAAGGATTAAACACAATGTTTCATAATTAAGAAATGGGAATGAACAGGACAGACACACTAAATTAGACAACTGTAATTTAACACTGCCTTTTAATACTCCACTAATGCTCCTGGGGACAGCATAAAAACTTTCTTTAATGACCCTTTCAAAACAAGTATCGGTTTAATACTTTAGAGGCCATTTTACCCCCAGCGCTATCCAACTTTAAAACAATTGCTGGAGTGTAGAACTTCAAGGGAATCAAAGGGGGCATAAGAAAGGACCAGAAGCTTTCTCTGATTTTGCAACCACAGAATCATTAGCACCTTTGAAACAGGAGAAAATAAGGCATTATATAAAATAGCTTCAGGGAGCAGCTTCAGAACACTGAGAGACAGTCCACAGGCAATTTTCTAAAAGAAAGAATCCTTTCCTTAGTGCTGTCCTCCTTTTTAATATTTTAAGCCTTGAGCGCCGTAAGTATTACTTCTCCATTCAGTATACAATTTTTGCCTTTGATGGAGCCGCTTTTGTTTCAGGGCCCAATGCTGCTCTCTGCTATGGGCACCACAACTAGTTGTTCTGCCTGCTGGGACTTCGACACACCTTTCTTCGGGAGCAGAAATGTGGTGAGGGTGGGGGTAAGGAGATTGAGTTCTTTGTATATAGTTCTTCGTTCTTCGGTGTTGGGTATGAAATAGTTTCCTTGTGAATTGTTGTGTTTTGTTCTTTGCTGGCTCTTCTGCCAGTTATTTTGGTGTAAGAAAAGGAGAAGCTCTGCTGCCATCAGTGGAAGCAAAAAAGCTACACCTTTATGCAGAAAGACGCTCCTACTTGCTGGCTTTAGGGAACAAAGCTTTGAAAGTAGCACACAGCTGTTGTACAGTACCACACGCAAAAATAAGTGCTTTCATTCTCAAACTTTAGTAGGGTGAACGAGCATGAGAAATTAATTAGTTAATTAAAACTTCCTTTGAAATTAAAATAATCACTTCCTCGCTGAGCGAATGAAATGCTCTGGCCTTGCCTCCTCGCCATCAGTCTCTGAGCAGCAGGATAATTCTGCTGCATCTCGGCATCTGATTTCATTGGATCACTTAATCGGGCTGGATGCAAAGATGCAGCAGAATTTCTGGTGATTCTGGGCATCAAAGGAGGCCTCATTAAGGCAATCAAATTCAAGAACAGGTCACTCTTATTCTTACAAATCCTCATAGTGAACCCATTTTGGTTTAGCAAAATGTAAGTATTTTAAATTAAGAAGTCGGAACAAAGGGATATCGGGTTTAAAGAGTTACCTCAGGTATGCCAAAAGGTTCAGGCATGCCCACTGAGATGCTTGACTAATTCCTTTGAACAGCAGACCTGTGTGACATACTATAAATTGCTTCTTCGGATGTCTGGAACCTCACTCAATTCTTCCGATCCAAGCCACAGATACTAAAACATGCTAAAAATGGTGTTAAACACAGTGCAGAATTAAATGAAGATTGTGTCCCTTTAATATTCTACCACTACTCCCCCTCAAAATGTATTTTGACACCGAGCTTGGGTGCCAGTACATATAGCTTTCCTGAACATTAGGAAGCAGCTCCTAGGCCAATAAATTTGATAAAATAAGGGTAGATAGAAGCAAAAAAAAGAAAAAAAGCTGGAGATGGACAGTGTGATCCTAACAGAGTTATAAGCCCATTGACATCAATACACTTAGAAGGGTATAACTCTGTTTAAAATTGCACTGGGAGTTGTCCTCTAATAACACCTTTTTGACTTTTTTCATTAGTGGACAGGAATGATTATCCTGCAGTCTTAATTTACTAGTGGATATTCAGTTTGTGTCCATGAGGTGTTTTTTTTTGCAATGTAACAATTTCTAAGTGATCCGGTGATACTAGAAGAGCATACGGTACTTTGCAAACATCGCACTGATAGATAAGCTGGAAATTATCAGTGTGTGCTTACTTTATCCCTACCACAGTCATAATCCTGATCATCAAAGAATTCTGGTTATCAGCCCATTGGAATAACAACAGTATAATAACTGGATGGGAATGCTCCACACTTCGTGCCATTATGATGTGATGTCCAGCACTGCAGTGGGCTAAGTCATCTCACAGAGGTTATTTCTAACTTCATTTGCTCAACATTTATATAACATGTGTACTGGCTTTCAAGATTTCCCTCAAACAGAAGCAGCTTCTCTCCTCTGGATTTCAAAAGCATCAAGGATCAAGGGATTGTGGCTAAGATTTGCACGCAGAGGTACCAGGTTTCCCAGCATCTCCTGTTAAAGGGAACAGGCAGTAAATGATATGAAAGGCCTTCACCTGAAATCCTGGAGAGCTGCTGCTAGTCAGAATAGACAATACAGTATTTGACAGACCAAGTAGTCTGATTCGGTGTAGGACAGGTTCATGTGTGTTTATGGATGAGAAGCACAAATTCTTTTCATTCAACCCAGCCACTTAAAAATAAAGTATTTCTTGCAAGTTCACCAACAAGTGTTTCACCATCTGTCTTCTTCCCGATCCCTACCCAAACTACATATATTGAAGCTCATTTGTCAGTGCAAGATAGTGATGATGAGGCAACCAGATGCATAGAAATTCCGCTATACATTATGCATCCATTTTAGAACCACGATTACAATACAAAATCCTTCCCAGCCCCATGTGTGTGACTACAGATTTTCATTGCACAGGACTATGGGCCCAGCATGAACAAAAATAGGACCCGGTATTTGCTCAAATAAAATGAAGATAGTTTTTCCATTAATATTCCAAAACTAAAGTCCAAAGCTCACATACAGATCACATGTTTGAATGCTCCTCCATACAAAAATATTCCTTCCATACCGAAAACCAACATGTTGGGGAAAAATCAAGCTGAAACATCCCTGATTAGTTTTCTGTGTGCTGGGACATGGTACAGCATTTGGTCATATGAATCCCACCTGCTTACATGGCATATTTCAGAAACAGGATTAGATCCAGCCAACGTTTTCACTCAATCTCACCCAATTCCCCTCCTCACTACAGTCTCCAACCCACATGGCTTTCAAACCTGTAAGTCCCGCGATCAACAACATAGTATTTTTTGGTAGTCAAAGGGAACCGCCTCCTTCCTTTCTGACCAGTAAAAAAACTGGTTGGATCCAACCCACAGGTTTATCAACTTGATGAGATGCTAGCTCCATATCATGATAAAGGCTTACACTATCTTCAAACAACCTGAAAATTATTTACAACAGATTTTACTTAAATAAATTGGAATTTTGTATTTTGATATAAAGGAGATTATTTGTTTAGGCTATTTATTTATTTATTTATTTATTGTGAATATTGAATATAAGGAATCTGAGCCACTCATCCTGTTTTATGTGTCTAGGCTGGGTTAGAAGCAAATAAAAGGAACTATAGACTCAATCAACCGGCCTTCTCAGGCATTAACGGTCCCACAAAGGTGTTGTATGTGGTGCTCGTGGATTTGGCTGTGGCTTTCGATTCCATAGACAGGAATTGCCACTGGACAAAATCAGGGGACCTGAATATCGATAGTCGTTTACTATTTCTACTCTGTAGGCTGGACAAGGACATGTTTGCAAAAATCAGAGTGGGGTCCTCAGGCTCTCTGACAAACAGAATTCAGATAAGTAAAGGAGTTAAACAGGGTTGTGTCTTGGTCCCTCTACTATTCAATCTCTATATCAATAACATAGTAGAGAGGCTTTCTGGCTCACATTTTCCCCTCCATCCACTGATCAACAAAAAGTCTCAGTCCAGCTATATGCAGACGATATGGCCCTAGTCTCGCTTACCAAAATTGGTCTCAGAAGATTATTACACCAATTGGGTGACTACTGCAAGGAAGAGGTCCTGCAGATCAATTTTGAAAAAACAAAGGTTTTAGTCTTTAGAAAAAGGCCAACAAAATCTGTTTGGAGCATTCAGAACCTAATCAAACAGTGTAGCCTCTTTAAGTATTTGGGAGTTACCTTAGAGTCACTAAACTGGAACGCTCATACAGCCACAATTAAAGTGTCTGCTCTTCGAATCGTGGGTTCTATTGTGAGGTTTTATTATTCAAAAGAGGTTTTGCTTATTGACCCGGCCTTAAAATTATTTAAGAGCAAGGTCGTCCCTCATGTGTTATATGGTGTGGAAGTATGGCGGTAGATGGATGCTACCCGTATAGAGGGAATTCAAAACTATTTTCTTAGGTGCATCCCAGTTCTCTCTAAAGGAACCCCGGCAGCTCTGATGAGAGCTGAAACAGGTCTCCTGTCCCTAAGGGCCCGTGCGCATCTTGCTATATTGAAATATTGTTAAAAACATAGGACTGTCAGGCCAGACAGGTTTGGTAGCAAAGCGTTTGATTACTTATTGGCAAAAGATCAAGACCGCCAGAGACATCTTAATAATATCTACCATCACTATATCTGACAATCTTTTAGATGCTGCCTCAGATAAATCTCTATTTGGTGACTGGGTGTTTAGGATGGATGCCTTAATTGACAAAGCAACAATCCGAGAGTCTAAATTTCCCCCCTGGTTCCATACCTATAAGAAAGATCATCTTAGATCTCTGTATTTGGTTAACCTCACTTCCCAGAACCTTAGGGTGGCTTTTACCTCCCTAAGAATTCAGACCATGCCTTTGGCCTTTCTGACAGGACGGTATAATAAAACCCCAAAGGAACATTGTACACGTATCTGTGGATCTTCATCACTGGAGGACATTTTTCATTATGTGTTATCATGTCTGTTGTATAGTGAGCCTACAGCCAAATTTTTGGATAGAATTTTAAAGGGAGGAAATTTTCGTTCTGAAATCGATAAATTGATTTTCCTATTTTCTGATTCGCATGTCACCCTCAGAATGTCTCAATTTGCTATTTCTGCCAGGAAGATTAGAGCCCTTGAAGCTATCAAGAAAAATTCTGTATAGGAAATCAAATGAGTGTGACCTTTGTTTTAATAGAGATTGTGTATGAAATATTTTTATCCGGGCAATGTATATTGGTGCAATTTTATCCTTTTTAGATACCATTTTAGGTTTATTTTTTGTACATATGTAAGGCTATTTTGTAATGGCCTATGGCTAAACAAATAAACGAATTCATCATCATTATCATAGTCTAAATATCCTGTTTAAGATTGAGATAACTATATAGATATTATATAACATAATTTTTCTCAAATGGAACTCAAATTACACAATTTTTGTCCCAAAGTTTAGGGAACTTTAATTCTTTCCAAAAGGTATTTCTGCTAAGCAGCAAAGAGAATGGCAAAGAGACAATGCAAGGGAAACAAAATGTTTCATCTAGTTAATGCATAGTTTCCATTACAACTCTATAACCTACAAATATGTACTCCTTAAATCTTTGTATTTTGTTACAGTTCTCATAACAACAAAGTCTTGATATATAGATTCCCTCTGCTGGCCATTACCAATTGAGTGAAAAAATATGCATTTATGAAGCTTTATTAATAAGATGTGAATAATTCAAACAGCTACTGCCGTGAAGAAATAGCAGAGCATCTTCTTATTTGCATATAAATGAAATGCTGCTTTGTTGTCAGACTTGAAAATTAAATAATATAAAGTTTTACAGTGCAGTGCTGACACTGTCATAAATATTCAGGTCATAAGTTGAGATTTTCTAACATCTCATCTTATCTTCAGTTGCAAAAGTGTGACTGAGAGGCCAAATCCTGCTTTGCCGTATCTGTGTGAGTGGTCAGAGTCCAATGCCTGAATTAACATGGGGAACATGAGAAGATGCAGTGCTATATTTGATAGTAGAGGACAAAGTGCCAGATGCTAATCCATGAAGATAGTGAAGATATGCATTGGGAAAAGTGATAGGCTGTATAAATTGAATAGGGGGAAAAAACTTTAAGAATTCTGCAGGTTTCTTTTTTATAAAGCCTCATTTAAAAAGCAAGGCAGATTTAAAGTGGGCCAAGGTAAGTGGTCTAAGCAGTGAACAACTGCCTGCCCTGCTACATACATTCTTATTAATATATTTACAACCCCAGATTCACAAAAAAGTTAAACAAAATAAGTATTGTGACATTTTAAAGACTAGCACATCATTGTGGGATATGCTGTCATGACCCAAGAGTCTGTCTTTTTTGTTGTTTGTTTTTAGGCTGCAGAAGTCTTACCATTACCCCTCAAAAATCAGTCACACAGAAAATTTCTAATTGTTTTCAAATCTGGATCCAACTCCAGATAGCTAAGGAGCTAAAGCCTCAGGATCTTCGTTCCTATTTGTATCTGACAAAGTGAGTGCTGATTCATGTAAGCTTATAGCCTGGACAGTTTTGCTGGTCTTTAGGGTGCTACTGGATTAGAATTTTGTTCCCAGGCTACCCACCTGAAACAAAACGAATTTTTTCCTACTGCATGAAATCGCCACCAGAGGCAATCATGCAACAATGCTATAGACCGGGCTCTTTCAAGCAAATCCAAAATAGTTACACCATGGCCTTAGAAGTATGTATTTATGTTTAGGATCGCCCTGTATATCCTCTAACACTTGGAGAATGTGCTGATAATCTCAGGGTTGTTCCCCCCCCCCCCGCTTTCCACAAAAGCAAGATATCAATTTACTTATTGCTTAAAACATGCTTAGGTATGTAAGCAGGTGCAGACAGTTTAAACCTACAAGTAATTTAAAGCAGATAAATGGAAAGCATATTTCTACATTTAGTCACTAACTCATGGCTTTAATAGGCAGTCTGTTTTCAAAGCTGGATCAAATATCCTGAGAGCTTGGGGGCAAAAGCTACAGGGGCCAATGCTATAGGAAGTATCCTATAGCAGAAGAATCACAGTATGACCAAAGTATCTTTAGGTAACCCCAGCCTTACGCTTTACTAGGAAAAAGTCTTCATGACTGGGGAAATAATGACTACCCACCCTTTGTGAAATGGACCAATTGATGCCTTGCAATCAGTGCCAGATTGAGATGAAGAGAGGCCCTAGGCTGTTCCACCTGTGAGGCCCCTCCCAATTCCCCACCCTCACGGCTAGAGGAAGATGGAAGATGTTTTAAACAAAATTCAGTGAAGCCGAGGACGATGACAGGTGTTTAAAATTCCGCAATTCACAATTCCTCCTCTAAAGGACATATGTTATTGTTAAATACCGTAGTGATTAGGAAAAAAGCACAAATGTTAAAAATAATACTGTAAAAAACTTTTGCAATAACCGAACTTGGTAAACATTTTGTGGAATATGCAGGAATTTTTAGGAAAATGAAATTATAAGTTTACTGTTATATTCTTTAAAATACATATATTCTTTTAAATACATATAAAGAAATAAAGAAACTGCAATCATCAAATACATTTTTTCTAGCCTTTCTCATAACCAAACCATCCAAAAGCTCATCAAAATTTGTTTGTCTAAGTGTCACTTTCAATGCACAGAATGCTCAGTGTGGACAACCTCTCTTGAGACATTGTGGCCCTTAATTCATTTTCAATTCTTTTGAGGCTTAAAAAAGACCTCTCTCCCAAGCAGTAATTGACCATTAAGCTAAGAAATAGCTGCAAGATTATTTCCACATTAGGGAAGGCCATCTGAATTTTTTCTTTGTACATAATTTGATAAAGGTCTATATGCGACAGTGACTGCTCTTCTGCAGGTCGATGGCTTTGTCTCACATATAAGTGAAAGTGCATAAGTTTATCAGTAAGTTCAAGGTCAACATCTTCTGGGTATCCTTCCATCAACAGTCCAACACCTTGCTGAATTTCTTGCTTAGAAGCTGTCAGATTAGCAAAAAAGGAAAACATCTGTGCAACATCACTGTACAAAGTAAATTGGCTTCAAGCGCATCTAGCATATGAATAAAGGATTTTATCCTAAACTTATTTCTTGAAGAGAGTTTAAGGCATCAGGACCAGGTGCACTTCCGTCATTTCCTTGCTGTTTCCTTATTCTTTGTCTCCTTGTGATATTTCTGTAGTTAACATTTGCAAGGTGCTTTTGCTTGTTGCTCAAGCTCATCAAAATGTTCTCCAATTTTGCTTTAAAAAGCTCCTTTAAAAAACCTTGAAGTGAACTGTACAAACATCCAAAAGTACTCAATAACAGTTCTGATTTTTGAATGGCTTTGCTGACCTTGTGAAAATGACCTAGCACATGAGTCCAAAAATGAAGCATAAACACAAATTCCAGTTCTTCCATTTTCTGAAAAAAAATTGTTAGCTTGAAGTCTGGTATCTCCCTTCTCATTAACAGCATGTATTCAAACTGCAAGATCAAATAGTATTCATTCTCTATTTCTTTAGCTATTGTAGGTTCTTAAGCACACTCTGCCTGATTTTAATTGCTAGCCAAGCAAACCTGGCCATGCTTGCAGATAGGTTAGCCATAGTATCCGATAGGAGGAGCTCTAAATGTCGCTTTCTTAAAGGTCTGGGGCAGTCCACTAATAATGGGATCAATGAGCCTATACGAATGTGATCATAAAGATTACACTCAAATAGCACGTGTTCGGTGGTTTCAAGTGCCTCCTGTTTACATATGCATTTACGTGCTTCTAATGGTCATTTATTATATAACCCATCCAAAAATGTGGAAGGCAGGCTATTATGCCGAAGAAGCATAAAAGCTCTGCGATATTTAGGGTTAATAATATTAAATAGATATGGCATAGAACTATTCCTAACAAGCAGCTCTTTTCTAAAGAGAGGATTCAGAATCTTATTTAAGTCTGTTGCCTCTCTACTTCAGCTACTCTTTATTTATTTTATTTATTTATTAGACTTATAACCCGCCCTCCCCAGCAAGCCGGCTCAGGGCAGGTAACATCATTTTAAAAATACAACAATATACAATATAAATATACAGTAAAATCCATAATAAAACCATCAATAAAATTCTAAAAACCTAACATGATGGCTAACAAGTCTACTCTGCTCTTAAGTAGCTCCTTTGTCTTCTCAAAGGTAATTGTTAAGAGAAATTGACGTGATAGGCCCTAATAGTCCAGCTTCTTATTCAGTGCTGATTGCCAGGATGCTGCAAATGAATCTGATAATATTAGGGTTGTCAGCCCCTTTTTTTGGTATTGCAGTTTTAGCCAAAGCATAATTGTGATAACCCAAAGCCTGGCCTGAACTGTGATCAGCCCTGATTCAATTCTCAGAGCTGCATTTGAGATAGAATTCGGTGCCTGAAAGATTTTCCTGAGAAACTTAGACTGTACCCTTTCCAGGATGGTTATGTTACCAGTAACGCTCAATGGTGCTCCGTATGTAATTTGGGCAAGGGGTTTAGCCTTAAAGATCTTTATTGCAGCTGGAATTAGTTAAACGTCACTATTAAATACTAGTGATTTCAAACCTGCTTTGAACTAATTTTTTGAAGAAGTTAACGGTCTTTGTATTTTTTTTAATTGGAATTTTACAATTATATTTCACCTTATTTCCTACATTTCACGACCTGCTGTTTTCATACTTCCTACATTAACAAATGTCAGCATAGTGAGGATCCACCATTGTATCAGAAGAAGCAGACTCTAGTTCATTAAAGCTTATGCCAGAGTAAGATTTTATTAGTCTTTAACCTGCCACAATATTCCTATTTATTTTTGCCTCTGGGTTGTTCTTTTAGGTTAAAGGAGAGATTATAGCACCAACACTGCCCCCATTATTTACTACAGTGATATTCAGGAGCTACATGTGCCTCTTTTGAGCACCGTTCCCCAGTGTGACATGTGCCCCATGTTTAAGGAAAGTAGACAAGGCCCTTCCTTACCTGGTGGGGCTTGTAGCTGGCAGTTGGTTCCTACCTTGAAACAGGTGCCCTAGAGGAACAAGTAGGCCTAAGTCTCCCTGAGGTGCAGGCATTATGCTAGGGATGGAAGTAAATGTGACTCTTTGGTTTACAGTAATTGTGAATGCGGCTCTCCATAAGCCACAGAGTACCACTTATCTAGCAGTATACAAATTTTATAGGCTTGCCTAAAGAACTCTGGCAGGATCTTTAACCTCTCCATAGCAGGCCTTTAGCTTTCTCAACAGCAAAAATGTTCCAGTGTTGTGTAGTGGTTACTGTTGGATATCTGGGAAACTCATATTCAAATCCTCAGTCTGCTGTGAAGCCTGCTAGGTGATCCTGGGCCAGTCATTCTGTTTCGACCTAACCAACCTCACTGGGTTTTTGAAAGGATAAAATGAAGGGGGAAACAAGATATGCCACCCTGCAGCCACTTGCTGGAATAGCAGGATAAAAACATGGTAAAATAAATAATGTTTCTGTTGCCTTCATTTGTCTTGAAAATGTCCTTTTAACAAGTAAGGTTACTAGATAGCGTGTTTATTTTCTTTTGAAATTATTATTTTTTCAATTGTTCTGAATTTTTTTTTAAACGAACACCTAATTTTGTCCAGTTCAAAAATGCTCTTGCAGATTTATACGTGGTTGCATTGATTTTCAAATTGTGACTATTTTAAGATATCCCAAAATCTTTTTAAAAATCATTTTTTATTAAATTTTCAATAAAAAAGAACAAATTATAAATCACATAAACAATTAACTAAAAATAAAAAAATACAAAAATAGCACATTATTACAGTTTTTCATCTGTATATACAGTTTTTCAGATATCCCAAAATCTGAGACTGTGCGATCTACAGTATTTGGGGAAATTTAAAATCTTTCCCCCATGTTTGTTTTTACTGAGTTTCGTGGGGGGCGGGGTGGGGGTGGAGAAGGTTTATCATAAAAGCGAACCAGAAATCTCGATTTTTCTAATCATAAACCACGGGTTACAGGCCAAAAAGATCACAGGACCCTTCCGCAGAACTCCAAAGTTCGATGCTATTGTTAAGAGGACACTCTATTTGCTTTTGGAGAAATGCTGCCTGCTTCTCTCCTGCCCTTCGTCCCACGCATACCTAAAACATCACCAACGGTGCCAAGAAAACTATCCGCAAAGAAAAGAAAGCCGCTCCCGTCGCCAGCCCCGGCCATGCTCGCAAAAAGAAACTGTCCTTTGAGGGTCTGGCTCCGTTTACCTCTGGGCGGAAGTGGGCGGCAGCCTATTGCAATCCCCGTTTCTTCAGGAGCCTGCCGGATTGGGTGAGTCCGTTGCGTCGGACGGGCTCCGCGATTGGCTGCCGAGAGGTTGTCCGCGGAAGGCGGCACCGTCAAGTCAAAGACCGGAACCTGGCGGCGGAGAGGCGCCTTGGCGAGCGAGGAAGGTTCCCCGCGGAGAGCGACGACTCCTTGACCACCGTAGGTAGTTCCAGAACAGTTTTCTGCTGCTCCGTTTCCGCTTTGGAGAGATGCGGCGGTCTGTGACAGTTTCCCGCCAAACTCGCTAGGCAGGTTTCCTCGAGTGCCTCTGAATGGAGTTTGGGGCAGAGGGTGGTTTACGTTGGGGGCCTTGAGCCTACTGGGGTCCTGCCCAGGTTATCTTGGGGCTGCTGAGGGGTGCCTTCTCAGTCATTGTTTCCTCTCCCCCACGCACACACGCAATACTCATTATTATTATTATTATTATTATTATTATTTATTATAAATTTTATTATTATTGGTTCTCGTAGGTTACCCGGGCTGTGTAACCGTGGTCTTGACCACGGTTACACAGCCCGGATAACCTACGAGAACCAAGGAACTCTGACCGTGAAAGCCTTCGACAATATTTTTATTATTATTATTTTCAAATTGGTTTACAATCTTAATTATTTTTCAGTTCGCAAAATTCCACAATATAGGTTTCTATCTTATCTCTAAGCAAGTATATATCGATTTACCTTCCCCTCTCCCCTCCTCAGCCCATTTAACGTCCATGTTTCTCTCTTTGTATTCAGTTCTAATTCACTACAATAAACCAAATCTGTCAATCCTACAATCGATTTTTTTGGTAATTTAATTACTCCTAACATTTTGAATTAGATCAATTCATATCCCTTGATATTTCCCAATTTAAGTTCCGTTACACGGTATGTTGTCCATGCCTCCCATTCTCCCCAAAAATCAGTATTTTCTTTTTGATTTATTAATGCAGTTAATTTTGCCATTTCGGCCAGTTCCATCATTTTATCTATCCAAACGGTCTTGTTTGCACACGCAATACTCTTAAGGGACATGTGCGCCCCAAAGTAGAGCAGCAGCTTGTAGGGATTTATATTCTTTGTGTGCTTTTGGATGCTCTAGCTCTCCTAATAAGTCCTGCTGACTTCCAGAGTTGCTATTCCCCAACAGAAGTGTGCATTTGATTGCAGCCGCAAAAGGGGCCACACTACCCTACCGTTTTGGCTATAATAGTCTAATGTGGATATCATGCTAGAACCTTGGTTTTTAGGCCCGGCGTTGCATCAGTGTAGCAAAATGAGATGGCTGACTGCTGAGGTGGTAGAATGAGCTGCCCCACTTCAATTTGCAGGTAAACAGTTCAAAGCCCTCCCCCCCAACTTTAATAATTTTGTGTATGTAGAAAGCTTGCACAGCTAGCTTTCTCTAGTGGTACGTGAGTCGTTAGAGGCAGAGATCTCCACTCTGTCATAAAACCTGCTAGGTGCCCTTGAGCCAGTTACACTACCCCAACTTAACTTGTCTCATAGTATTGTAAGGGTGAAATGGGGAGAGTGATGTATGCTGTCTTGAGCTCCTTGGAAGAAGAGCAGGATACAAATTACTAAATAAACAAATATGCTGAATGTGATAGGCTTTCTCCATTGGCAGAGAGTTTAGATGAGGGTGCATTGAAAACATGCTCCATCTGTAGTCTGCAGTGGTACAGTTCATTTTGCCACTTCATTTTTTATCATGTATGTTACAGACCTTCAACAGGGATACTCTTGTTGGAGATTCTGATTGTCAATTATCCCCATTGTCTTAATTCAGCGTTTTCCATGTTTTTGAACTTTCTCCTTTCAGAACGTGCTCTACCTTGTGTGCTTGTAATGAGTTCCACAGGTGAACATGCTGAGATTTTCATGTGCAGTTGTATGTGTTCTGCTGCTGGTGGAGATCTGTGGCACTAATTTAATGTTAGTATTATAAATGGAGTAAAACAGAATGTTGGACTTCTTCCTAAAACTACTCCTAAGGAGCCATCACTATTCTAAAACTGCACTTGTTCCTGGGTTCACTTCTTCCCAAATCAGGGTGAGATGATAGGACAGAGGGGATCATTTGGGTTCTTTTGCCAGATGGCTTTCAACTAGGGTTGCCAACTTCCAGGTAGTAGCAGGAGATCTCCTGTTAATTCACACTGATCTCCAGCCGATAGAGATCAGATCCCCTGGAGAAAAATGGCTGCTTTGGCAATTGAACTCTATGGCATTGAAGTCCCTCCCCTCCCCAAACCCCGCCCTCTTCAGGCTCCACCCCCAAAATCTCCCGCCGGTTGAGAAGAGGGACCTGGCAATCCTACTTTCAACTAATTTCTTGGCAAGTGGGGGGAACTGGGTTCTCCTTATCTCAGGATCCTCACACTATGGTCTTTAATGCATGGGAATTTTACCTTGGGTTTGACGCTCCATTGACCCACACTTTTCTGATTTGAATTCTCAAAATCCTATGCATGGTGGTTGTTTGCCCCAGAAGAAAGTCCTGGAGTATTAGGAGTAAGTTTTTGTACTGCAGAATCACCAGCACAAATCTGGAGTGTCTCAATCCCTGCCCCTTGAAAACATTGCTTTGTATTTGGCTGTATTCTGCAAAGGGTTGTACTAAAAGGAATGACAGGATTGCCCACTGGAAACAATGAAGAGGCTGGAAGGCCCATTGAAGATCAAGGGAGCCAGGATTGCCAGTTGACTTTCACGGGCTCCATTGGAATACATTACAAAAACAGTTGCAAAGAAAATGCAGAATAGATTTTCCGTTAAGGTCACTCAGCCCAGGTCGTCTACTCTGGCACTGGATTGACAGCCCCCAGAGTGGAATGATGGCTGTCATTCCAGTCCCAGAGCACAGGTTCTATTCCCTGGGTGTGTCATTCTACTCTGGGGGCTGTCATTCCAGTCCCAGAGCACAGGTTCTATTCCCTGGGTCTGTCATTCTACTCTGGGGGCTGTCATTCCAGTCCCAGAGCACAGGTTCTGTTCCCTGGGTCCATTATTCCACTCTGGGGGCTTTCAATCCAGTGCCAGAGCAGTCTACCTGGGCCAAGTGACCTTAATGGAAAATACATTCCACATTTTCTTTGCAACTGTTTTTGTGCTGTAATGTATTTCAATGGAGCCCATGCAAGTGCAGCTAAGTTGGTTCCTGATTATGCAAACACTCGCTTCCTCCCCAACCCATGGCTTGGAGGAGAAGGGGGAAACCTGGAATGCCTTATGCACACAAATAGCTACAATTTGAACTGAGCTGATCTCAGAGCAGACTTTAAATCCAAGGCAAAACAGCATTGGGAAAACAGAGAAAAGTGCAGGATAGGCATGAGATCAACTCTGGGGAACAGAAAACTCATGCATAACTCCAAGGAACAACTGAGTCAGTCCATGGGCGAACGTGAGTCGAAGTACCCATGCATAAAAGACCTATGTGTGTGAGAAAAAGATATTACACCCACTTTGACTGGAGTAGCTCTTTATAGGGTTGCACTGTTAGTGTTTTATAGTGCAATTGTCTGTATAATTGTTTAGAACAGGGGTCCTCAAGCTTTTTAAACGGGGCCAGTTCACTGTCCCTCAAACACTGTTGGGGGCCGGACTATAGTTTGAAAAAAATATGAACAAATTCCTATTCATACTGCACATATAAGCTGGTGCACAGACAGCCACAAACAAACTAGAATTATCAGATGATGCATTTTAAAAAATAAGGATTCAATGAATGAACATCCTACAGTGCATGTCCTCTTGCGTGCTATAGCTCTTTCCTAAAGCATCAGTTCTGTGCAGGTCAATGCTGTTTTATGGGACTATGGAGGTATAAAAGGAGAGCTACTGAAGTCCTTTCTCAGAGCTATGGGTCTTTTAGACTGCAGGTGGTCTTTGACTTCTGAGGCTCCTCTGAGCCAGGAGGGCGGCTGCATCTATGGGGGGTGGGCCTCTATTGTTAAGCTAGAAATGTGCGTTGCTACACATTTCTGTTGGACTCTGTGGTGATAGAGTTGTTAGATATGGCTGCTTATGCATGGGAGGTTTTTCCTTGGACTTGCCCCTCTCCAGATGCACATTTTCCCCATCTGAATTCTCAAAACTCAACAATAAGCCCCCATGCAGTGTTTTGAGAATTCAGATGGGGAAAATGTGCACCTAGAGAGCGACAAATCCAAGGCAAAAACCTCCCGTGCATATGTGGCCAATGTCTACCCTATGAATCTGGGAAAGTCAGGGATAAAGGGGTGGTCGGAGTTTTCTAGGGTGGAGAAAAGCGGCGAGTTTCTGGAGCTTTGGGGGGTCTCCGTGATGCGGACCACTTCGAAGGCGGTGATCCTTTCCTCCACTCGCGCCCGCCGGTGTCAGCGGACGCAGCCAGAGCTGGACGGACCAACAGGTGAGCAGCTGTTCGGGTCGCCCTCGCCTTCCTCAGCTGCAGTAGCAGCCCCCTTCCGCCCTTCCCTACTAGCTGCCCCGGCCCACCTCCCCCGCTCCCCGGCCAACCCGCAGGCAGGCGCGAGCGAGCCTTATGTTCCCAGCGTCTCCTTGAACGCGAAGATCTTGTTGATGTCGTCGGCCAGCTTCTTCCATGAGGCGGCCTCCTCGCCATTCTCCTGGCCCATGGCAGCCGCGGGCGAGGTGGAGGATGCTCGCCCGGCGCGCGAGGGCAAAAGGGATGCGGCGGGCTACCGCTTCGCTGTGCCGGCTTTTGCTTTATCTTCGGGTGCTTCCTCCTCACCGGTGAGCACTGACTTCCTGCTTGCGGCTGCTGCTGCGCTTCTGCCAACTCCAGCCGGCGAGGAGCCCCCCGGGCAAAAGTTCACCCTCCCTCTCGCGGCTCCCTTCAGCCTTGGCTTCCTTCCCTTGTTTCCAACCTCGTCCTCTCCGGCGGGGTCTTTTGCCCGCCCTTCTCCCCTCTGCTTACTTTCAGTGCACGTGGAGACCCTCCCTGAGGGGCGGCGGCGGCCGGCGCCAAGTTCAGGGCGCGCCAACGACAGCCCCTCGCACCTGCGCCTTCCGCTCGGGGTCGTCGACGTCACGCCTCTCCCTCTCCCTAAATTGTTCGCCGTGTTGCCCCCCTCAGGAAGAAGCGCGGCTTCCCCCCCTTTTTTTCGCCTGAGGGCTAGGTTCAGGACCCTGACGGGCCGGATCTGGCCCGCGGGCCGTAGTTTGAGGAGCCCTGGTTTAGAAGAAAAATCCACTTTGCATATGGAGATTATTCCCAGGTAACTTTGCATTTAAGAGCCCCGTGGCGCAGAGTGGTAAGCTGCAGTACTGCAGTCAAAAGCTCTGCTCACAACCTGAGTTCGATTCCAATGGAAGTTGGTTTCAGGTAGCCGGCTCAAGGTTGACTCAGCCTTCCATCCTTCCGAGGTCATTAAAATGAGTACCCAGCTTGCTGGGGGTAAAGGGAAGACGACTGGGGAAGGCACTGGCAAACCACCCCGTAAACAAAAGTCTGCCTAGAAAATGTTGGGATGTGACATCACCCCATGGGTCAGGAATGTCCTGGTGCTTGCACAGGGGACCTTTACCTTTTTAACTTTGCATAGGACTATAGACTTAATTATTCCATTGATTCTTGCAGTTTTGTGTTTGTGGAAATAATAGCACAGAGGATGTTTCATTATTTGTCATGAAGTAAAAGGGATAGCTCTGATTTTTTTTAAAAATGGATACTGGTCAGGTCTACAAAAGATACATTGTTTGTTTGTTTATTGTTGATACTTGTATCCCACCCTCCACCTGTCTATCAGGGTTCATGGTGGCTAACAATACATGCAATCATAATAACGATAAACTTTATTAAAACCACATCAATAAATTAATTAGATTACATCTAAAACCATAAAAGATGGCGCTTACCGGTAATAAAATCAACAACCCCCGGATTAAAATATCAGATATTAGCGGTACAAAGGTCCTGGGGGATACAACAGCTAAACACAGCCCAGGTGGCAGTGGGTGGTAAGGTGGAGAGACCAGGTGGCAAACAGCAGTGGGGGTCCCATGATCTAGGCCAGCATCCGGTGTTAGCCATGTAAGCTGTTGCTGTTCTCAACTATGGACCTGGTGGAACATCTCCATCTTGCAGGCCCAGCAAAACTGGGCCAGATCTGTAGTGGCTCCATTCTCCCTCAACAGAGAGTTCCACCAGGCCAGGGCCACAGCTGAGAAGGCTCTGGTCCTAGTTGAGAATAGCTGGATGGCCTTTGGGTCCAGGACCACCATTGTTCCTCCTGGCTAGAAGGAAATCTGGCAATTACTTAGAAGAAGAAGAAGAGTTGTTTTTTTATAAATAAGCCTCCGCTGCTCATGTGGAGGAGTGGGGAATCAAACCCGGTTCTCCAGATCAGAGTCCAATGCTCCAAACCATCACTCTTAACCAGTACACCATGCTGGCTCTCTTAGAAGGTAACCTTTTGATTGACTAGAGCCCTGCAAGCTTTGTGAATTCGTGTTTTGATTGTGAATATATTCTAATTGTGAATATATTCTAATTTGTAAATCTATAAATATATATCATATAGACATATGTGATTAATGGCCAAAATAAACAAACTATGCTAATGATAAGAACAACAGTTTTAATTTTACAGGAGAAAAACTGTACAGAAAGTATAGTACTCCGTACCTTTGGACTGCACTGTATTCAGTGAGTTTAGAAATAGTTTCACATCATGTACAAACTAAATGACAAAGTTTATGGTAGATTGTGTTTGATTTTTTTAATATTTATGCTTGCAACCTTCAGTTTAAATGCAGTGGAAAGCTTGTATTTGACCAGGAGTCTTGCTAAAAGGAGCTACCATGTAAAGTTAACCTGCTCTGACAAGCCCCAGATGTTCTCTCCAGACCAATGACTTGATGGAGCTCACATAATGATCATGGAAGTATGATTTCCACATTTTGAGTCGTAATAGATGAGTATATTTGTCCAGCAACAGAAACTGAGAAAATAGACAAATTTAACAGCAGTTACTAAACAGTTTAAAAGATAGCAGAATTGGTCCTGAAGCTGTCAGTGTAATATACAACCATAATCTTAATTTTAATGCTGTTTAGTGGTGGTTTTATATCTTGGCTATTTCAATTTTTCCCCAAAGGTAATCCAGTTTCTTTTGTTACATGTTTCCTACAGTTTTCTTGTAGTTCATTAGCTAGCTGGCTGTTAAATTTTTAACATTTTTTTAAATTACAATTTTGTTATGCACATTTACATGTTGGACTAATATGGGTAAAACAAATTACCTCTTGCCATTAATCTGTGCAAGCGTATGGTGGACTGAAATGAAGCTGGCTAGTCAAAATTTCAGGAATAAAATTTATTCTAGGAGCTGGATTTTAATTTAATCTTTGCTAAACTAATGTTTTTGTTCTGTCATAGTAGTGCTCTTCTCTTTAGGTTTCGAACTGCAAAGCTCTGCATCATTTTCAAACTTCTGTTCCTTTCTTCAATATTTTTTTTGTCATCAACTCACAGCTGATTTATGGTGACCCCATAGGATTTTCAAGTCAAGAGACATTCAGAGGTGGTTTGGCATTGTATGCCTCTGGGTTGCAGCCCTGGTATTCCTTGGTGGTCTCCCAGCCAAATATTGACCAGGGCCGGCCCTGCTTAACTTCCGAGAACTGACAAGATTGGGCTATTTAAGCCAGGGCTTCTTCAATCTAGCATTTATTTATTATTTTAAAATATTTATAACCCATCTTTCTGTAAAACTCAAGACTTACAAATAGCTTTTAAAAATAATGAAAACAATAAAATTACACTAATATAATAAATACAAGATGTATTCACATATGGTCCAATATAAACCATCAGACACAATGATAGACATCCAGAAAGGAGAGCTGGAACCAATTTCTAACAGCTGTATCCAAAAGTCAGCAGTAAGCCCTGCAAGTGAGTACTGCTTTACAGGCTTTCCTAAATGCACCAAAGAAGATACCCTCTGCATTTCTACGGGCAGGTCATGCTTTACAGTAGGGACAGCTATGTGGAAAGCTGGGAAACAAACCACAGAGGTACATACAACCCAGTGAGAAGCAAGAAGTCCCTTAGAACTTGAACTTTCTGCAGAACAAAACTTGATTTTCCTGAAGCTAGTAATCACTGAATCAACATAACCCTTGAATTACAACACAGCTTTCACAGTATAAGCTTTGTTGAAACTGTCCATCTATAATTATCATAATCATCTTTGTAATATTTTTAATACTTATTTGTAATACTTTTTTTAATGCTCATTTGGGGTAACCTTTGGGGTGATATGATAATCTGTCCACCAGAGGACTCCACCAAGTGTCTACAGCAGTTAAAATAATGTCGTGTCAATTTAAATTAGTAGTATTCCTGCACCGACAGGATATGAGGCAAGTGATGAAGGCACCTCTAAGGCTAGCAACTTCTATATTATCCCTAGTAGGTTTCAGCAGATGCACTTATTCATGGCTAACAGCAACATGTACTTTGATGTCGTAGGAAAATGAAAGCGTCATACAACAAGGATGGGAAATAGTAACTGGGTTCAAGGGTAGACCTCTTGTGGTTGCCAGTCAAGTAGCAGGAATGCTATTTGACTTTCTTCCTAGGGCACAGTCAGTTTTAATCAAAGTCTCCCTTTAATCTAAATAGTGGAACTTTCTTGCTACAACATTCATAATCCCCATTGATGACCTTCCAGTTCTCACAAGCCTGCTCTGGGGCTGTTGTTCTCAGGTGTGTTCTTCTGTGTGTTTCCCCTTCATTTATTTTGCCTCAGCCACACAAGAAAAGGTAACTGAGGGCAGAGGCTATTGGGAAACAGTCCCTAATCTTAGCATTACCATTACAATAATGTCCTTTGTGATGCAATCACTTGACAGAGAATGTCTCAACTGAGTCCATCTGAACATGGTACAACATCTTCCAAATAGCAATTGGACAGTGATACTTTCCAAACGCTAAGGAAATGGGTTGACTCTGGACCATGTCATGAAAGGTGAAGGAATTTCTGCTTCGTTATCTGCTTCCTGAGATATCCCCTGTCCACAAAGAGTATTTTAATAATATCTGTATAAGTCTGATTATTCATTAACATAAAAATTGAGTACATTGGTACAAGAACGAAGTACTTCAGCAATGTACTATGCTGTTAGTATATGTCCTCTAAAATATATGGAATTAGTACATGTCATAGAGGTTAATTGGCTAGGCAAGTGGCAGCTTTCAGGTTCATCAGATTACTTTAAATGCCTTGTTCTCTGGCTCAATTTTTTCCTTGTCAGCCTGTGCTTCAGAATTTTCTTTTCTGTCAAATAATTTACCCTGGGTAAAGAACCAAAATAATATAACAGATTTCTGTTCTCTAGGTCTTGGATTGGGTAACTTTTCATGTGTCCTCACCTTGGGCGTTGGACATGCTCTCCCCATCCCACCTGCCACCAATGTTTATGTTAGAAGTATATGACTGCTGGGGAGAGATAATGTTATGTATATGACAACCATATGGCTCTGTTCAGTGCACAGACACCACATGGATGTCCATGTGACTTTCTGTGGTCCTCTTTTTCTTGTTATAGAACCTAGTTGTCTTAATACAGTTAGGCAAAGGGAGATTCCTCTCTTAGAAGAAAATTGGGGGGGGGCAATGAGGAGAGGGGTCTTAGCTAGGAGAGGGTAGATGATGGAAAGCTGTCCCACAGTAATGATTTATATGGCTGCTTATACCATTGAAGGTATTTTTCTTAGATCAGAGAAAGTGGAGAACATAGTATACTGAACGCTTGATTTGCATATACATAATGAGA
Organism: Euleptes europaea; assembly: GCF_029931775.1. Taxonomy (NCBI): domain Eukaryota; kingdom Metazoa; phylum Chordata; class Lepidosauria; order Squamata; family Sphaerodactylidae; genus Euleptes; species Euleptes europaea. The sequence continues at coordinate 48,720,571 of NC_079313.1, read as the reverse complement.
TCTCTTGGGGATGGGACCCAAGTCTAAACACGAAATTCATTTATGTTTTACATATGTTTTATATACACTTTATACACATAGCCTGAATGTAATTTTAAACAATATTTTTAATAATTTTGTGTACATTGAACCATCAGAAAGCAAACTGGCGTGCTGCTGAGGGCCTTTGAGTAATGCCTGCATGCTGGCTCAAAAAGTCTGATTTTCAGGTGAGTCCGGATATTGGATGTCCAGATAAGGGACACTCAACTGTATCTAAATTCATTACTTAGCATTTTATACAAGACTGTCAACTAGTCCAGATTTTCATTGCGCTAATGTGCCTATGAAAGTGCCTTTAAGAAGAATGGGGACTGCACTAGTACTTCCAAATTCGGCACATTTTATTTACAGTCTTTTAGTAGCATCGCAGATTTGGCCACTTTAAAAAGATGGTACTAGTGGTCTGTAATGCAATTTAAAATTAGAAAACTTTGTTCTTTTACCCCAGTGTAATCCTGGGGTTTTAACTTAGTTTTTAATCTGTGTATTTATTCAGTGTGTCTTAAATTGTTGTTACCTGCCCTGAGCCCTGTGCTGGGGGTGGGCGAGCTATAAATATAAGTATAAATAAATAAAAATCCTATGCAAAGTTACTCCCACTGATTTCAGTGGGCTCAGACTGGAGTAACTATATAGGATCGCACTGCTAATGCATCAAGACCTAATTTCCACACACACTCACTTTCTAGAAAAAAATGACCAACTGTTGTCAACTTTAAGAAAGATTTTCACAAAACATCAAAACTTTGTATTTAATTGCTGATTTGTCAGCTCCCTCATTGTACAACTCGTTCAGTCTGGGATATAGCCACGTTGTTAAAACTGATTAATATGAAAAGATCAGAGTAATTAAACGATCATAATTATTTATTGAGTATTGGAAGGAGAGGTGGAACAGTCCTTATAATATCTTTGTTTCTATATTTGTTTGTTTTAAAATAGTTTTTATTAGATGACATATATAACACGATTTCTTGCATAAAGTTTTTCTTATGAAATGCAGTTTAAATATTATGCAATTTTAAATTATTCACTTCCAATTTCTCTCAAGGCGATGGTACTTAAAAGTAACAAGGGGTGCCACCTGCTGACTGCCAAAGCAACTGACTTTTCCAACAGTTTTACAAGAGGAGGTGTTTTCCTACTACAAATAGCCATTCTAGTGTCTACTTCCTTAGATGTTTTAATAGGGCTGCATATGACTAGTAGTAATCAAAATAATTTAGAACTTTGTATTACCAATAACCTATCCTTTTGTGTATTCTAGCAATTTGCTTTGTATTGTTACATTCAGTAAGTTCAACTAACGTTCTTTAATGCTTTTCCACAGTGCAGTGCAAATCACTTTAAAGTCCTTTGTACACTTATTTAGCATTACTGTCATTGGACTATGAGAGACGTTCCAAATTAAGCTATGTAACATACGTAATATGTTGTAAAGGGATGGGATCCACTTGTCTTGGATGGAGTGGCGTTGGCTTTTTCAGAGCAAGTGCACTGCTTGGGGTGCTCATGGACCCAGCCTTGCTGTTCGAAAAGCAGGTTGGTGCATTGGCCAAGAGAACCTTCAATCAGCTGCATCTGGTTTGCCAACTTTCTCCTTTCTTAGACTCAGCCAATTTGGCCGCATGGAAACCATGCTCTTGTAACCTCAGTTGAGGTTAGAGAACTTTAACGTGTGTTACATCGTGAGCCCTTGAAGATAACCTAGAAACTGTAGCAGGTCCAGAATACAGCAGTCCAGTTATTGTCTGGAGCTGGCTGATGGGTACAGATGTTGCCCATTTCAAGCAACATTCACTGCCAGTTTGTTTCCAAGTCCAATTCAAGATGCTGGTTATGTCTTTTAAAGCCCTCAGGCCAGAGCCTGCATATCTAAAGGACTGTCTCCTCCTGTATGTTCATTTGTGCCAGCTATTATCTTCAGGCTGCCACTTACTAGCTGTTCTCCCCCTTAGGGTGACAGCCTGGTATCAACCAGAGCTTGGGCCTTTTCCATTTTGGCCCCCACTCCATTGAATGGGCTCCCTGAAGAGATGATAGGAGCCCCCTCATTGGAAATTTTCAGGAGGCACTGCAAGGCTTGTTTGTTAGCCAGGGCATATGATGGGGTGTGAAGAGCAGTCAGTTTTTAGGAAGGGGAGGAAGGTATTGGGCATTTTTATTGTATTTTGTTTTAATTGTAATGTTTTGATTACTTGCAAGCTGCCTTAAGCCAACAGGAAAGGCAGGGTGTACATAGATAAATAAATAATGAATATACCATTTCCTTAACATCTTGTGGTGTCACTCTTTATATTGAAGCTGTTGAGGAAGGGAAAAGATTTATTTGAACCTGTCTGTCCCTGGAAAGCATGGTCCACCAATCCTGAAAAGATCATGTCACTCACCATTCTCACAGTCTTTTTGCTGGCTTTTTGGTAGTTTTGCAATGGAAGCGGCTCATGAGGATGGCCCTCACCTGCATTGTGAAGATCCACGTAAGAAATATGAACACAACAAGAAACTGATAGGTATGCATTTTAACACATGATCTGATAAGTGGGCTATAATTCATGAAAAAGTGTACAGTGTTAAATGTACCAGTCTTTAAAATGCTGCAAGGCTCTTTGTTTTAGTTGCAACACACCAACTTCTCTGGAATTTAACATATCATGATACCCTTTTCATTGCGCTTTTCATTAGTGCTCCCTTTATTGTCCTCTTGGTTCCCTTCAGCATAGGAATCTGGCATACAATGATGATGATTAGATTATTTTAACACAATTCATATAAATTTGATTGGAGCTGAGGAATGACTGTATGCTATAGTACAGACAAGCCTGTAGAGCAGTGGTTCCCAAAGTGGGCAGTACCACCCCCTGGGGGGCAGTGGGATTACCTAGGGGGGCACTAAGAGGCAAGGGGGCAGCAGGGGGGTGGTAGAGGTGGCCCCTTTTAACTGTGTAGTTGGATAGGATACGGGGCGCTGGGTTTGAGTTTGTGGAAACAAGGGGATGGTGGCCCGAAAGGTTTGGGAGCCACTGCTGTAGAGGAAGGTGGACTTTAAAGTAATAGACCATTTTAAATGTACATGTTAATTCCCTTAAATTCAAAAAAATCCTACTTTTTAATATTTAAGCTCATTCAAAACAGTGTAACGTGAGAGTGATGCAGAGGTCAAAGTGATGAGGTTTATAAGAGTATTTGATTTATAGGAGTATATGGCTCAAATCCAAATCACTGCTTGAACTTACAAAACTTAAAGCAGTAGATCATTGGAATCTTTGCCTTTCCTTCCCTTTGAACAGCTGACTCCATATCACAAAATTCTTTCAAAGCTAGCTTCAATATCAAAAGCCTTTTTTCTACATATAGCATGGGAGACTGCTGCTAGAAAAACACAAACTGAAAGCCCTCTTGGGGTAATGGAAATAATTAGAGTTCTTTGAATCCTGGCCTCTGACTTTAAATTACAGTTTTTCATGTGTGAACTGCATGCATGGACATGGCTTGGAATGGGCTAAGAAAGGGTGAAACACAAATGGAGAGCTTCTGGAGATGATACTGCCTTGTAGATCTAGCCTTAGGCAGCTGAGTAAGCTGCCCTAGAAGGCATCCAGCTGAGAAAAGTGTGCACAGCGTTCTGTGGTTGGGGATGCAATATGTGTTTTATTTGGTGTGAGGCGGGCTTGCCATGGCTTATAAAAACATTTGTTGTGGGAAAGAGCAATGTATTACAGCTTTCTAGAACTCAGAATGGGAATAGCTGAGCTTGGGTGTAGGCCATCGGGTTCCCATACATGTATGTTTGTTTGTTTTTTAAGTATCTTTTAGTAACTAGGGCTAGTTAAATACAATAATACACAACTGCCAAATTTGTGTGCGTGTTATTTGTGTACTGATGTGAACATGAAAGGGTTTCAAAACGAATAGCTGGTTATGACCCAGATTGACTGTCAGATGTTCATCTTCGTGGCTTCTGTGCAGTCCCGCATGGGACTGCGCTTGCGCAGGCCAGCCGCGGAGAACTGACTAGAAAGCTTTTAGGAGCTTCAGAACGCCTGGAGCGCTCCCCCTCCCCTCCGTCCCAGGCCGAGAGCGAGCCGGCTTCCCGCCCAACGGTCATGTGACGGAGGGAGGAGGGGCGCTCCCCCCTCAGTTCTCTCTTCGCCGCCGTGGAGAGAGCACTAGCTTTGTTTCAGAGCGTCTTTTCTGTTACCTCAGAGAAAATTTCTCTTCAGGATTTTATTTCTTTTTTGCCAATATAATCTTATTTAACAACTGTGCCAAATGTAGAAATAGTATGGCACAAAATAATGACTGTTGTTACGTTTGAGAGATTTGTGCTTTTTCTTTTACTTCAAAAAAAAAAAAATTCTCTTCAGATTTGATTTCCTTTTTGCCAATATGGTTTGATGTACCAAATGTGCCAAATATGAAAGGATTATAGCACAAAATAACGATGATTATGTTCTGTATAAGAGACTTATGTCTTTTCTTTCACTTAGAAAGGTCTTCTCTTCAGGATTTGATTTCTTTTCTTTTGTCGATGTCGCTTTATTTAACAAATTTGCCAAATGTACAATAGTATGGTACAAATTAATAATGCTTGTTCTATTTGAGAGACTTGTGTCTTTTCTTCTACCTCAGAAATTCTTTTCTTTCAGCATTTGATGTCTGTTTTGCCAATATCACTTTCTTTGACAATTCTGCCAAATGCAGAATAAGTATGCCACTAATTAATGGTCGGTTTTGTTTCAGATACTTGTTTTAATCTTGTCTCTTTTTCATTTTTACAAGTCATTCAGGCTGTGTTTCTCCAGTTCGAATGTCTATGAGGAAATCCAGCTTTACTAATGCTTAGGTTATCTCCACGACGTGTGTGGAAAGAGGTCTCAACCCAAAGGCTGTGATAAGGACTGGATATGCTGCAGCACTAGGGGTTCTGTCCCCTATGAAGTGCATAGATGAGACCTCGAAGTCGACAGGCTCTGAGAAAAGCCACTGTATGGTTGCACTAGGGGCTCGGTGTTCCGTCCCTTACGATGTGCATGGATGAGACCTTGAAGTCGACAGGCTGAGAAAAGCCACTGTATGGTTGCACTAGGGGCTCGGTGTTCCGTCCCTTACGATGTGCATGGATGAGACCTTGAAGTTGACAGGCTGAGAAAAGCCACTGTATGGTTGCACTAGGGGCTCGGTGTTCCGTCCCTTACGATGTGCATGGATGAGACCTTGAAGTCGACAGGCTGAGAAAAGCCACTGTATGGTTGCACTAGGGGCTCGGTGTTCCGTCTCTTACGATGTGCATGGATGAGACCTTGAAGTCGACAGGCTGCGTGGAAAGCCGTTTTACTGTGGGGCTAGGGGCTCTGGACCCCATGACATGCATGGATGATGTCTCGACGTCAACAGGTTCCGTGGAAAGCCTGCTAGTCTACAGCACTAGGGGATCAGTCCCCTAAGGTAAGGTAAGGTAAGGTAAGGTGCATGACGTGCAGAGAGAGGTCTCGAGGTCGAGCAATTCCAAGGAGGTGGGAACACCTACTCCTCAGGGTGTAAAAGCCTCGACGTTGGCTCACCTCTGACGCACCAACACAACAGCCACCTGGCTCTTGTCGATGTCATACACCGATTCCTCCTCGATGCCGAGATGAGCGGGTTCGAGTTTGCCTCCATGCCAGCTGTCTGTTGCTGCGGCATCTGTTCGGAGAAGGGGAGGAATCTCAGCGTTGCAGCTCCCCCCCCCCCCGCTTCCCTCAACGTCAGGCATCGCCGTCGCTAGTGGGGTAAGCAAGCTTGGGCTGAAGCATTGTCCAGCATGTGGGGAAGGCTTCTCAGCCATGTTCCGTCCCCCCCCCCTTATGTTCCCTGAGCCTCTCCGTGGGATGCTCCTGCGGGAATACATATATCCCCATGGGTGTATAGACACTCACCCCCTCTGTGACAAGTGTCTTCCCACCGACCTCGAAGTCAATTTACATGGTCACCTTGGCGTCAAGGAGCGAGGGCTCATAATACGCTTCCTCTCATGTGTAACCCATCTGGGTTCCTGCCTGTCTCACCCATGGGGTCATTCAGCTCTATTTAGAATACTTAATCTGGATGGCATAGGCTTGGAAGATTTTATAATCTCCCTCAGATTCGAAGTCGGATCTGACAAGGAGTTGTGTTATGCGAAACCAATATGGTATACATTTGGCTTCTTTTCCCTAGAAGGTGGGAAATCTATATAAAGCTAAAAGAGGATGCTTGATTCCTCTTACAGTATCCCTCACCCAGTTGCTAGTTGCTGGGACACTTCTATCTTAATATGGGTCAGGTTCCCATTTTTATCCGGGGGTTGCTGGGGCTGCCCACTTTGACTCTGGGCAGGAGCACTGAATCTCCCATTAAGAACACTTTTCAGTGTTAGGGCTGTAATTAGCCTAAGCAAATTATGTACACTGATAAGTCTTGTACATATTGCGTTTATCCAGCATAAGGGGAGACGTCCCCAACTCACAGGGTGTTTGACTTCCCAAGGACTTTTCATACAGGGACAAACAGGCATGACTACAGGATAATAAATGCATAACTCCTGGGTAGATTTGTGCTAAATGCTGAATGGTGCTCTTAACCATCCAAGGCACTGGGTTCCCTCCATATTGAGTTCATTGCAGCTGAGATCTCTATATTGCAATGCAAATAAACCCCTTTATTTAGGAACACGCAAATTTTAATCTATGTATTTTTATCTTGGATAAAGGAAAATGCTGATAAGGGACCCCGACTGGACCTCAGACTCCTTAATATGGATCCACAGGTGCCCACATTTCAGGATACTTCCCTTTTCAGATGTCCTTCCTCAGTTGCCTGGGAGCCTTTTTGGTTGTAGTCCTGAATCTAAGGACAATTATCTTAATTGTATGTTACAGTATGTTACAGGCTTGTTGCACTTGCTTTCCTCCTGTCAGCAGGTGGTGCTGTTGATCCGTAATTGGATTATTGGCTATTGGACAATTCATTTTACCAGTCCTGCAGGTTTGCCTTTCTCTAACCTTGTCAGCCCTATGTGTCGTTGGATTTGCTAGTTGAATTTGTGTAATCCCAATTGCTCCCTACTCAAAGGATAGCATTCTTTTTGCTACTTTGAAAGTTTTTTCTTCGAGCCCTTAACAACTCAAGGGCCCATGGTTTTTCTGTCCCTTTAGCTGCACGATTTATGTGCAAATGTAGATCAGTTCTTAAAAGGAATAATTTTGATCACCATTGTTACTGGTCTATATCCTAGGGTATCTACCGATAGGCTTCAAAATAAAATAAAATAAAAATTAAAAAACAAAAACAAGACCAACAACTAATGGGGTTCAACTTGGTTCTGAGACTAGGGAATACTCCTCTGTGTGTATTGTGGATCATCAGTCTAAGAACATTAGACCTCTGGTACCTGAATTTACAAAACAAGGGTTTTCAAGAGAACATTAAAAAACATACCTTACCAAAGGCAAACAAACAAACAAATATATATGTTTCCATTCATCGTCCCCTACTACGGTTGGTTCTATTGCATATCGCTTTGGTTCCTGCTCCTTCCCAGACTAGTGGTGCAGATCCTGTCTGACAGGGCAACTATGCTAATACCACCTGAAGACATAGTCTTCCTATATCCAGAACTGTGCTGTGTTCTCTCCAGTACTAAGGTTCTCACAAGCACTTGTGCAAGGGTGTTTACCTGAATGTTTTCCTTCATGAAATCACATTATTCTTCTGGAAGTCAGGACAATCCAGTACCATTTTGTACCTTTTTTCAGCCACTGCTATGAGTGTATATAGCATGGCAATGTAAATATCTATAGCATGAGGGAGAGTTCCCTGTCCTGCTGTCCCAGGTTTTTCCGGTTGTGGCAAAGGACCTAACAGCACAACGTTTCCTTCCTGGACGTCCAGGTGGTGAGAGAAGCCTACTCTCTGATTTCCCAAGCTGACAGGTTTCATCAACCCACAAGTAATCCCTCACTCTATGTTCCCTGCTTTCCCTTTTTAAGGGAATGGTTTTTTCCCAGGTAGAGTCCTATTATCTCAAGTGCAGATGCAATATGTCCCTGCTTCCTACAGAACACTGGATGCCATGAGGCCGTCGGAGAGATTCTCCAGTTTCACTGGTCACATTTATTTTAATGCTGCATTTTTGTTCCCTGGCTTCACAGACCCAGGACACCAGTGATGCTCATAGGTCCCTATTGACCACAATGTTTTGTGTTCCCAATCTGTAGATTACTTTTGATGGGGATTTCGGGTACTTTCTCAAGAAGACTAGCTGATCAGGGTATAGCCCCTTCCTTCTCTGCCACAATGTCGCTTCACTACAGTGGGTGGCGTGGTCATCTCAACCATCTAACGGGACCTACCTAGAGTCACAAGGTTGTTAACAGTATTATGCATACCACACAGATAGTCATCTTATGCTGCCAAGTGGGCTCATTTTTTTGAATGATCAGGGTCAGACGGTTTGCAACCTCTTACTTCACCTTTATATGTGGTGTGTCATTACTCATTAAATGATACTAGCCTGGCTGTTATTCCCGTCAAGCACATCTGGTGGTCATCTCAGCCCTCTGTTTCCTGATTAATTCTTATTCAGTATTTGCAACACCAGTTTGCTAATGGTTTGAGGGCCTTGGCTAGTCTAATTTTTTTCCTACGCTAATGCCCTTATTATTCTTTGCATTATGCTTTAAACCTTTTGTATAATGGCACCATCTAACCTGTTTTTCTTTTATCCACTAAGGTGCTGTTTTTGGTTGCTGTCATTTAACCTGTTTAAATTATTGGTCTGTGATCACTTTTCATCAGGTTAAGGTAGTATTACCTAGATTGAAGTTCGACCTTGGGTAAGGTCCCGTTGCTGAACCTGTTTTCTTCTAAATCCTCAGTCGCTAACTGAGCAATCTCTTCATGCAATCAAGTGCCTGAAGACCATGTCCTTCAGGTTCCATGCAGCACCTAAACAACCTATTGGTCTAGTGCATGGAAGGCTGAACCAGCAGCTTCTTTGGAAACTGTTTCCCTATGGTGTTTATAGCAATGCTGAACTATGCTGTCCACTCCATATGGAGGCCTTTTGCAACAGGGCTCATGTCTCTTTCGCTGTTTTCCTTGCCATGACAGATTTCTGAGGCTTCTCTAAAGTGGCAACCTGGTCCTTCGATCCACATACCTCTGGCATTGCCCTGTAGATGTGGTCTCCAGGGAGGAAACAGCTGTTTGTGAGAGTTGTCTTTTAATTAGGTGACAAGCCCACACCCGCCTCCATGGTAGGTGAGCTTGCTATTCTCCCATGCGGGACTGCACAGAAGCCACGAAGATGAAAAACAGAGTTGCACTTACCTGTAACTGTTGTTCATCGAGTGGTCTTCTGTGCAGGCACGCATCCCTCCCTCCTTTCCCCGCTGTGGGCTACTGCTTGGTGGCTATGGTGGTCTTCCACGGCGGCGAAGGGAGAACTGAGGGGGGAGCGCCCCTCCTCCCTCCGTCACATGACCGTTGGGCGGGAAGCCGGCTCGCTCTCGGCCTGGGACGGAGGGGAGGGGGAGCGCTCCAGGCGTTCTGAAGCTCCTAAAAGCTTTCTAGTCAGTTCTCCGCGGCTGGCCTGCGCAAGCGCAGTCCCATGCGTGCCTGCACAGAAGACCACTCGATGAACAACAGTTACAGGTAAGTGCAACTCTGTTTTTCTTTATATCACCTATAAGCTTGTTTAAATCTTATTGCGGTGGCAACAACTGTCCTTTGTAAAATTACAGTATTGAAACACTTAATAGAATCTGGTTACAGGGCTTTTTTGTAAGTTTCAGAACAAATAGGCTCTTGTCAATGCATTTTTAGACATGTAACAGAGAATAATTCTGTAATGTAACTATGGCTCCTGAGTACCTTGCCTTGGTTTTGCAAAAAAAATAAAAATAAAAAATGCAATGTAACATCCTTGCTGTGCCATCTAGTGACAGGAATATGAAAAGCACCAACTTTAAAATCTTAGAAGCCAAGCTTTGAACTGAGAAACTCTGGTGTGCTGGTAGCCCCTTAAGCAGCCACAGTCGTGCTTGTTCCTATTTGACAAGCAGTTCTAATGGAATACACGTGTCTGTTGTAATCATTATTATAGACTTTTAGGGGTATGAGAATTACAAACTTTAATTGGAGTGGATTGTTTATGACTAGAGGAGTTTGTATGCTAATATTTAAATTTCACTATTTAAAACATGGGTATTTTTCAAGTATTCTCTGTGATATCCTCGAATTAGCAAAATCTTTTTTTTAATGTCTTAACAGGGGCAAGTACGGATACTGAAAAGCTGTATCAAGCAGTGCCGCAGCTTGGCAATATGTTCAAAATTAAGGGAAAAATTGGTGAAGGTAATTGTAATGGTTGCTTTGATATTCTTGGCAAATATAGATAAGCTGTCTTTTATGAAAACAGGGCATCTGTTCATCTGACTGCCTTTGTGATCAAATAATACTGGCTTTAAATAACATTGCTTTCCTGATTATGTATGCGACTCTTAACTTCATGAACTGTAGAATGACACTATTGAAACAGAAGTACTTTATAGAAATATAAAATTAGCTATATATTTTAAATTATAGAATGTGAAATGTGTATTAAATAAACTTACCTTTTTACAGGTACATTTAGCTCTGTTTATTTGGCCATAGCCCAATTACGAGGAGGTCGTGAAGAAAAAGTAGCTTTGAAACACCTGGTGCCTACCAGTCATCCTTTTCGAATTGCTGCTGAACTTCAGTGTCTTATAATTGCTGGGTAGGTCTAGAAACATGCAAAAGTCTTGATTTGTTATATATATATATATATATGTGTGTGTGTGTGTGTGTGTGTAGTTTATTTTATGCAAAAGTCAGCTTTTGAAAGGAAACATAGCAGTCTAGTTAGCAGTTGTTCTGATGTATTGTGTTAAAAAAAAAAAGATCCCATTTACATCCCAGTATAGGTATTTATTATATGTACATTGTTCAGCCAGATTATTTTAGTGGAAGAAAAGTACAGCTGTATTCTTATTTAACATTTTAATGAAGTACCAGTGGCATGGTTAGGCGCATACACACAGTATATCAAAACATGATTCATGAGGCAATGTTTTCCAGTGAAGTATTTTGACAGTGTGTACTGGCAGGCCTGCATGTACTATACACTAAGATTTATTTTCTAATTCTTTGTCAAGGTAATAAACATTCTGCATAATTTTTGCATAGTTCTTCCTGCTTGAGCTCTTTGTATGCGTTAGAGCCTACCAGTCAATTCTACTGACGCAAGGAATGTCCTGTCACCCCAAGAGGCTCCTCTGCTAGCAGAAGAGGTTCTTCTGCCGGCAGAAGGCTTCTTACACCAGAAGAGTGTGTTGGCATCAGATAAATGGACAGGATCTAAGTCCATGTCAATAACTGAGACACTGTTAGTATGCAAAGACTTTTGTCTTGGACACAACACAGTGGAGTATGGGGAAAAAGTTATGCTCTCAAATGTTGGCAATGGAAACTTTGTATGTGGACATTAACGTTTGTGTTTCCCCCCTCCCACCCTTTTAGGGGGCAGGATAACGTCATGGGAGTTAAATATTGCATTAGAAAAAATGACCATGTGGTTATTGTTATGCCTTATCTGGAACATGAATCCTTTTTGGTAAGTTTCAAATTTATTTTTTAAAACAATTACAAGACTTACAATTACAATTAATTGCCTAGTTATTTATTTTACAATTCTTTCAGGACATCTTGAACTCTCTTTCTTTTGAAGAAGTAAGAGATTATATGTTCAACCTCATTAAAGCATTGAGGCGCATTCATCATTTTGGTATTGTTCACCGGGATATCAAACCCAGTAACTTCTTATATAACAGACAGCTGAAAGAGTAAGTCTGCTCCAATTTGAATGTGTTAATGCTCTCATATGGGGAATATGTGTCTCATATGGGAAACATAGTAAACTTAGCTTTTTCCCTGCTCCAGCACTACATGTACCTAGTCAGTAAAGCTAAGTCCACCCTGAGTGTTTAGTGGCACATGCAGGGCTATGAACTGCTGCTAAACAACTGCAAATCAGCAGGGGAAGACGTGATTTCAACAGGCAGAGGAAGGGGGTGTTTAACCGTTTCTCTGCTTGCTACTCCCCCTTACTGTTTTCCAAATCTATACATGTTACAGCCAGAGGGAAGGGGTTTCAGGAGGAAAATAGTAGAAGGTTAACCTTCTCTACCCCCACCCTGGTTTCTCTGCCGCAAACTCTCCCCCACGCACACCTTTGCATTTCTTTGGCAATTGCAGCTCTGAGTCATTGCCTGCAACCAAATATATAATTCATCCCTAATTAATACTTCTCTATGATCAGACATCAGACCAAACTGAAATATTCCCCTTTCTAGTTGCCAGGGAACTGTAGGCTCAATATTCCATGGCCTGTGTTGAGGGTTCACCACATCCTGCTATTCTCCAGTATTTTGTCTCCTTCAGCATTTGTCCAGAGAGAAGTAGAAATTCCCTTTAAGATCCCTTATATTATCCCATCTGAAACTTATCATGTGTGATGTTATGCAAATTATATTTTAATATAAGGAATCTCCCCCCCCCCCGCCCAAAGATTATGGTTCAGCAAGTAAGAGGAAATAACTATCCTTTTCACAAAGAGGGCCAAAAAGATGCTATTTAAATTAAATATGTATTTGGAATGCAGGCTACAGCACAGTCAGACATACAGCCTTCCTTTATTTCTTCAAGACAGCAGCTAAAGTACACGAGGGGCCCCATCAGAAACTGCTGGTGTTTGTGGCAGGGATTCTGATATACCCACATGCATTTGAAGTATAAATTTAAAATTGTTTATTGTTGTGTCTTTCCTAAATTGTCTTTTAGGTATGCCCTTGTTGACTTTGGTCTGGCACAAGGAACTCCTGACACAAAAATAGATCTTCTCAAAGGTGCCCAGTCGGAAGCCCAGCAGGGAAGTTTTGCATACAAGCCTCACCTAACTTTGGGAAGTCAGGTTTCTGTCATTTCCACAGCATCTAGACAGCTAGCTCATCAGTCAGCCTCCAAAACTGCCCCTAAAAGGCCCTGTTCCTTTCCACAAGCACAGATTAAACAAGGACACAAAAGAAAGGTTCTGTACTACTTCCTTAATTTGTCTGTGTTAATATGCTTAATTATTACTTCATCCAACAGGGGGAGTTGTAATCCTAGAATAGAATTTCAGTCTCTGATTCAGATTCTTTGTGCTTCTATAATAAAAACTATGTATAAAATCATGCAACTCTCAAAACTGCAACTATTCTCTCTGTAGTAATTATTCCTGCACAGCATTTATCTGGAGGCCTTGCAAAAACACTGTAAATTATAAGATAAATTATCACAGGGTAACAAATATCATGCATCTGGATCCTTCTGTTACAGTCACTTCTCTGTACTGAGATGTAGTATTTCAAATATTAGTGTCAGTGTTTAGCTATTTTCCCCCCATCCCATTCTTGAAGTAGTAAGAGGGGAATAAAGCTTAGTGTACGGAACAGCTAGACAATGAACAATGAGAAAGAAGTCCAGTATAAACACATGTATGAAACCAGAAGTGTTTGGCCTGGATCCTATGTACCACAAGCAGGACTGCACTGTATAAACAGTAACTTTACTGTCTTCCCCCTTCCCACTGCAGTCATCTATGCCTCCTGAAATTATGTCCTTGTGGGCCGGTGGCCCCCCAGGAACATCATGAGAGGGGTGAATTGGTGAAAATCGCCCTCCCCCTTTCCACAATTGGAAGTGCCTACCACTAGCAGAAAGGGTACTTAGGCTCCAAGCTGGCACGTTTGCCCACAATTTACTAGTTCTAATTGTCTATAAGGACAAGTAAACCATATTAAGAGACTGTCAGTGTTCCCATGTAAGCATAATTCATGTGTCGACTATTTTGTTGCCAAAATTAATTGTTTCTTTCCTGCATTGGGCAAGAAGTAGTAATTTAAAAAACTAAAATTTTAGATGTATAGCCTAGCTCCATATTTAATACTTTCCAAATAATGTTGCTCTGTATATAATTCAGTATGTATATAATTCAGTCTCGTTTAGCTAAATTGTCAAATACTATCACAATTTTGAAAACATGGCTTCTGGATAGCTGGAGATCTTACAGTGAATTTTGAGGAGTAGGACTCTTGTTTATGTGAACTTTTATAATGAGAATGTTGTATAGCAGTAGAAATGCCTGCCCCTTTCTGTTAAATGAGGCACGATGCACTATGCAAGAATGCTTATTATTTAGTCTAGATTACTCTCTTCACAAGAAGTTACTTTGCTGAAGTGGTGTACATGCAGCTGATTTTTGTGTTATTTTACTTAACACTTTTTAAAAGACAGATTACAGTTGACAGTGTATTAATGATAGAACCCTTATGCTTTTCCTGACACTGTAGGAGGGGTCCGAGTGCCATTCTATTCAGCGATCTGTCTTTGGTGAGAGAAATTTCAATGTCCGAAGTTCCACATTTCAAGACAGCTCAACAGTTAAGGTAAACTTTGCTTTAAATGAATTAAGTCATCAATATTCGTAACACGTTTACAGTTAATTGTATTTTAAGACTAAATTAAGCTAATTAGGTGGCTATGGAATGTAAACTGAACATTAGTTACTCAGAATCTATTGCATATTCCTATGATGCTAGTTTTCAGACTGCTTGGATGAAAACCAGTTGGCGTGCTTCAAGTATGTCTGTTTCCTTGTCTGAACTTTTACTTTTCTGTGATTCAAGTGCTCTTCTAGTAATGCACCGCTCTAACTAAAGACAATACCAAAAACCTGTCAAACTTTTTTTTTTTCATTTTGTAATTGCTGGTCAACAGAGAAAAGTTCTGTAAGAAACATTTTGCTTGGATTTGCCAGATATGCCCTACATAATAGAGAACTGAATGTATTTAATTTTGTCAAAAATATTTAACTGTACAACTTGAATAGCCTTTCATAATAAATGCTCAAAATTACTAATTTTATTATCCTCTGTCTACATAGACTGATGTTAGTCATTTGTTGCATGTTGAGATCCAGCATGGTGTAGTGGTTAGGAGCAGCAGACTCTAATCTGGTGAACCGGGTTTGTTTCCCCACTCCTGCACATGAAACCTACTGGGTGACCTTGAGCTAGTCACAGTTCTGTCCGAACTCTCTCAGCCTCACTTACCTCACAAGGTATCTGTTGTGGGGAGGGGAAGGGAAGGTGAATGTAAGCCACTTTGAGACTCCTTAAAGGTAGAGAAAAGTGGGGCATAAAAACCAACTCTTCTTCTTGACAGCCAGACAGAAACAAAGTTAGATTTCAGGTAACTTTTGTAAAGATTATGCATAACTGGAAATAGAAGTGTGTAGTGGTAGTAATATTGCAGTAATGATTTCTTCCTCAGGTTTGTTAATAGCTACTTGTCTGCTCTGCAATTAATTCCTTTTAGGCAGCCAGGTGGGAAAGCTTTGGTCAATTGGTAGAGTATTTCTTTTTTCCGGCTAACCACTCAGCCCAGGTCTAGATATACTGGCATGAGTCCTACCATTCTGCTCAGCAAAGTTTGAAGGCTCTGACAAGTGGCTCTTCCATTGCAGAAAGAGCCACTTATCTTGCGAGAAAGGCCCCTTTATGCTGGAGGAAGCCTTCAGACTGTGCTGAGCAGAGTAGTAGGACACAAGCCAATTAGTCAGAATTAAACCCCGGTGGAATCAATGGGAAACTTCATTGCAGCAAAGGGAAGAACTAAATTTGATTACAGACCTAGGGCAGCCGCCAGAAACTGAAATCCAATGAAGTGATTAATTCCTCCTTCAATAATGTGCATGTGTAGAAGCATGTGACATGCCATCGGGACATGCATTTCTCCACCCCAATGCCAACAAGTAATATGGGCAGGGGAATGTATGGCACGGTTCTATTCCCATAATGATGTGCTACTGGGAGAGGAGGGGCATTGTGAGGTGGGATTGCTCCCCCCCCCCAGTGTTTACAAGCCTCTCCCTGGTGTTAAAATATGCTGGATATTAGCAGCAGTTAGTAAAATGTCTACTTTCATTTCGATCCACTTAAAACTGGAATTCCTGAAATACCTTGCTATGTTTAATAGCCATTGGGATTTATGCTAGCAAGTTTTGTGAATTTGGCAAGCTGCCTTCATAAATGCTACATAATACATTTTTTATTCCTTTAAGAGTAACTAGAGTCAAAGTTGTGTTTAAATATGTCCTGTATTAAAATGCAGCTCATAAAGCATCCCAGGGTGACTGATATTGCATCTAAAAAACTGTCGGCAAAGAAGAAGATAACTTCTGCTGTGAATAATGGCTTAGCCAAGAAAGCTGCCAGCACTTGTCCAGCTAACTTGACTTGCAACTGTTATGCGAAAGACAGAGTCTGCAGTATTTGTCTCTCAAGGTAATTAGTTTTGATGCAGTAAAACTAACCTCTGTGCTGTAAAGAATGTTAGAGACATAGACAAAGCCCTTTGCATAGATGCATACCAAATTCTCATTTTGTGTTGACAATTTCAAACAGGTGTTCAACTTCAGTGGTATTCTCAGAATGCACACATTCTGATTGTATATTTGCATAAATAATTTTATGTAGAAGGTTTGTTACATTGTCAGTATTCCTCTATACAATCTTGTCAGTATTCCTCTATACAATCTACAAAACATCACGTGGCCTGTCATTTAAGTGCTGGTTGTTGTATATGGATTTGACCATCTACTTCCTGGTTCTCGAGCTCCTTGCAATGCTTATTCTTCTTTGGTATGGCTTTTGTGCTCGGTGATGCAGAGGGTGACAGGGAGTGGCTCCCACTGTTGCCATGAAGCTGCCCCATTCCCCTGGAGGTACCAATTGCAGCTTCCGGTAGTAGCACTTGAACAGTTCCTTTTCCTTCACGATGTTCAGGTAGCCACCTTCAGGCCAGCCATCAGGGCCCCTCTCATACCTCTGCTGCTGCTTGTGGCACTGCTTGCAGCCCATGGCATGCACCAGGCCCACCGCCCCTACCCAAAACGCGGCCTAGGCCAGGACCAGGCAATGCGCAAACTAGCTGGCGTCCCTGGGTGCATGCGCCCCGGAGACCTGTTGTATATGTATAAAGGTAAAGGTAGTCTGCATAAGCACCCATGGTGCCATGACCAAGAAGGCCCTCTCCTGGGTTTCCACCCCCTTAATGTCAGAAGGTGGGGCTATCTGAAGTATAGTTATGAAATGTTGGTTTTACTGGCAACGTGCAACTGTAGGGTAAATAATACTTGCAGTGTTTTGTGCTCTAGCTGATTTGTTGGATGGGATTTGCCCACAAGAGCAGGCTCCTCACAATTACAGACTGCTTGTCCTAGCTGATAGTGCAAATCTTGTGCACATACAATTCTCTAAGAGGAAGTCTGTCTCAGCTAAAGAAATGTAAGTCTTCAAGCCGTGTGTGCAGCTATACTCCTAGAGTTGCAGAAGTCTATTACTGAGGGTAGAAATACCCTTTTCTGACTCTGATTCGAGAGAATTTCATCCTCCTGCTTGGGATGAGAAGGGAGGGATTCTGTTTTCTTGCAGAGTGTTAATTAATGTTACTATAGGAAGGCATATCTTAGTATTTTGCTGTCAAGCTACAAAAAAGCTCATATCTTCCTAAATTTGTGTTTCGTGTCTTAATTCCCAAGGCGTCAGCAGGTTGCCCCAAGGGCAGGCACACCTGGATTCAGAGCACCAGAGGTATTAACCAAGTGCCCTACTCAAACTACAGGTACAGTAGATCAGATAGATACTTCCTATCTAAAACTATTTAATTTTATTCCAGAGAAAAATATTTTAATTGAGGACATGTGTTTTATTTGAGACCCATACAGTATCTGGATTAGCAGCATGTCTACTCTAAAAAGGAAGAGAAGGCAGAAGACTCCTATGCATTTGGCTTCTCGCTCTGAGGGAAGGGCATTTTGCAACTTGTGGGTTCTTCCTATCCCATGCCCAAGTAGGCAGGACCAAAACTTTACTTCCTGTCTTCCTGGGTGGAGATTGCCCAGATAGCCCAGTTTCCGTCCTCCCTTGAAGAGGGAGAGCAGTGTTGGAGAGTAGCTCCAATTCTTGCCCATCACCTGAACACATGAAACTGCCTTATACTGAATCAGACCCTTGGTCCATCGAAGTCAGTATTGTCTACTCAGACTGGCAGTGGCTCTCCAGGGTCTCAGGCAGAGGTCTTTCCCATCACCTACCTGCCTAGTCCCTTTAGCTGGAGATGCCGGGGATCGAACCTGGGACCTTCTGCATGCCAAGCAGAGGCTCTACCACTGAGCCACGGCCCCCAAAGCCTCAGGAACCAGTTTTTTCTACCCCCCCCAAAAAGTCCTTTCCGATATTCTTAATAGGAAACTTTTCTCTCAACCTATTACTTTCATCTTAACTCAGTTTCTTCCCTTCCTGCTGTTTACCTTCTACCTTCGTCCTCCTTTCTGTAGTCTCTGTTCCCTTCTAAATTGCTCGTCCCATTCCTCCTCTTTCCTGTTTCCCTCCTCCTATGGCTCCCTCCCTGCTTTGCTCCGACAAAGGGAGGAGAAATGCTGAGGACGAGCTCCTTTCCGAGGAGGATTATGACTGTGCCCTCGTTGCTTCTGCAGGGCAGACTTCTGACGAGACCTCTAACTGCTGCATATGTGGTCCCACAGAGGAGGACGCTGGTGGGCCCTGTGTGCCCAAGAAAGCGCAGGCGGGCCTCTGAAAAAGGCACGAAATCGCACAGCAGGCGAACAGCCATTGGAGCGGCCTGCCTTTCATCAGGCAAGAAAAGAACAGCAGCAGCAGCTACAAACAGGCTTCTGGGTGGTAACATAATTTCTCCCCAGCTTGCAGAGGGACAGAATGTTAGCCCAATCACCCATGCGGAGGTGTTAGATATTGTGAATATGGCCTTAGGCAGTTCCGAGCATTACAGGCCATGAGGGATGTTGCCCCCCTCTCCCAATCAGGTAGCAGAGTCCCTCATGGGAGCCTTTCCCCTTCTCGTGTTCAACACAGAGCCCATTGGGAGGGGAAGAACAGGCCATCTCAGATAGACTGGGCAAACAGTGGCCCACTAAGGCTGCAATGAGAGCAGCATATTCTGGTGCTGGGCCCAGCAACCGCAATGAGTGCTCCTCGTCAGCAGATTCAGACTGCGAAGAGAGAGGAAGGAGAGTTTGCCTCTGATGAGGAGGAACCCATGGTTGTAGAGGAGCAACAGCCTAGGCTGTTTGCCGCTGAGGAGTTTCAGGGACTTCTTTCTAAAACCTTATTGGCTCTGGATTAAAAATAAAGAGCCTGACTCCCCTGAGGAGCTTAAGCCAAAATCTAAGAAACAGGGTGTTAAGGAATACTTCCCTAGGAACTAGAATCAGAATAACCTTGTTCCTTTTCCCGAGTATTTTGATAGGCTAGTGAGAGCAGAATTGGTCATCCTACTTGCCCTTTACCGGCCAAGGAGACCATGGTTCCAACCCTGAAGGAGATTTCTGTACAAGAACCTTGGACAATCCCGGTATCTCAGTATCTCCTTCAGCAGGGTCCGCTGATCCACCCAGACCCTCAATGGTATCGCTTGACCGCCTGGAAAATGAAAGGGGAAGGCTTCTAAGATGCAGCTGCGTTGAGGAGATCGTTAATACCATCACTGACTCCAGAAGTCCATCTACCAGGCGTAACTTATACATCCTGGAAGGCTTTTGTTTTATGGTGCCATAGGAAACGAATAGATCCCTTGAACCCGGGCATCGCAAAAATATTGGAATTCTTACAGGATGGAGTGAAACAAGACTTAAAGGCAGCCACTCTTCGCAGACAAGTTGCAGCGTTAGCAACCATCTTTCCATCCATGGACAGCTTCCCGCTAGGCAGACACCCGCATGTCATATCCATCCTAACAAAGGTGATACAGAACAAGCCTCCAGTCATTCATCGCTTCCCCACATGGAGACTTAACGTGGTGCTGGCGGCTCTTACAAAACTGCCCTTTGAATCTGTGAAGGAGATTCCACTCAAATTCTTAAGAATGAATTCCATCTTTCTGACAGCAGTCACCTCAGCCCGCAGAATTTCCGAGCTGGGAGCCCTCTGCACTCGGCCTGGTTTTTGCACCTTCCACAAAGATAAGGTAGTGCTGAGACCTGACCCCACCTTCATACCCAAGGTGAACTCCATTTTTCATCGCAAACAGGAGTTACAGCTACCATTGTTTTGTCCTAATTCAAAACATCCGCAGGAGAAGGAATGGCACAACTCAGATCTCAGACGGACTCTGCAGGTGTATCTCAAACGAACAGCAGACATCAGGTATTTGGATGCTCTTTTCATTTCTCTAACTAATTCCAGTAAGGGAAAGAAGATGTCTCGAGCGGCCGTCAGCTATGCTGTCAGACAATGTATTGCAGAGGCATAGAAAGCCAGCAATATTCCGGTTCCTCTGGAGATCACGGCTCACTTGGTCCGCAGTGCGGCAACATCTGTTGCATTCGAAAAGCAAGCTTCTATAGAAGAGATTTGCCGTGTGGCCACCTGGTCCTCTGTTTCCACCTTTAACAGACACTACAAGATTAACACCTTCACCTCTGCTGACATGGCATTTGGTTGTAGGGTCTTGCAGCACGTTTGGATGCTTCTTAAGGCCTGCCCTGTCTGTTAGCTCTTGGAGATCCCACAAGTTGCAAGATGCCCTTCCTTCAGAGCGAGAACGAGCCTTGACTACTTACCGTGAGGGCTCATTCTGCTCTGAGGTCAGAAGGGCATCTTGCCCGCCCAGAGAAGAGATGGAAGAGGAACAGAAGATGTGGACAAGTATAACGCAACATACCAAGCATCATTCGGACATCAGTAAAGCAAAGAGTTACTATAAGGCCATCTATTTTCAGGAGCAAAGTTCTGACTACTTTTCTGTTTGTGTTCCAGAATGGTGACTTTGTCGCAAAGTATTGTTTCTTGTGTTTTTTACTCATTACTGTTTACTGAAGTCTTTTGCTGTGGCCCGTTCTTGGGCATTTTTTCATTGTTTCTCTGTCTTAGCTCAGTGAGTCTGCAAACTGGGCTATCTGGGCAATCTCCGCCCAGGAAAACAGAAAATAAAGTTTTGATCCTGCCTCCCTAGGCATGGGATAAGAAGAACCCACAAGTTGCAAGATGCCCTTCAGAGCAGAATGAGCCCTCATGGTAAGTAGTCAAGGCTCGTTTGCATCCATCCATTTAATAATTTTTAACGTGTTCACTGTTAATATTTCAAAGATTTTGAGAGATCATATCCAGTCAGTGTGGCTGTTGGTTCATGCATAATTAATGTGCTTACAAATAGCTTTTAAAATACTTTAAAAGCTAATGTGCAATGTTTACATTACTGGATGTCAACTGAACAGTATTAGTACAACTAGCATATAGGTATTCTTCCTTAGATTTCCATAAAGCAGCTCACATACATTGGGAAGAAACTTTCCAGCCTCCTAGATCAGTATTGTCTAATAGACAGGAAGCAGAGTTTATGAGGTCTGAGTATGTCTTTTGTGTTTTCCTCTGCTTGCCTTAGAATCACCCCCACTGTATCTACGATCTGCTGGGCCCAAGGTCAGACGCATTCAAGAAGGATTGCAGGGATGGCCGGGGTGGGAAGAGTCATAATCCCTTCAGGTCAAGCTCCCCTTCTTCCTACCCTGTCACTCCTCTGTGATAGTTAGCTGCCAAAACATAGAGAGGTGCCTGGAGTAAGTTGTGGCGTTTCTTCCCTTAGGATCCCATCCCTGTCTCAGTGGAATTCTTTTATTCTCTTCCACAGCTCCAACAGAGCTCCTTGAGCTTTCCAAGAGGCTCTGCCACCCCCACCTGCAAAGATAATCCCTTATCATGTGCTTCTGGTGTTGCACGATAGCATAAGTCTTGGATGTACAGAGAGTTTAGAGCTACAAGAACAAGTACTTCATCTAAGAAAATAAAGCTAACAAGATAATAATCTAACCTACACTGTGTACATTCATACATGGCATCACCTTTTCTGAGGGATAGCAAGGACCTGGCAGGAGTCATTGTACAGATGCCCTTGGAGCATCTTTCCTTCTTCAATAGATGCTGCACATTCTCTCGCATCCCCTTGCTTCCTGGTTTCCTTTCCTTTCTTCCTGGCTTCTTCCCTGCAACAGACTGAACAGTATGTTTTTAACCCTATCCCAGTTACATGGAAGGTGGAATAGCCAATCCACATTCTGTAGCCAACCAAACTTCATGAACAAACCCTGAGAGGTTGTGCACTGGTGATTTTTAGGGCCCCAAACTGAGGGTGTGAAATCCCATTGATCTTGATTTCATGTGACATCCCAGATCTCTAGCTTCAAGCTCTGACTGCTTCCAGCCCATGACTCAATATATCACATTGAAGTGTAGGGAGAAATGCAGACATGAAGGATCTTGATGTGGGTATGTGGAGTTCTGAATTGGGACAGTTCTGCAAAGTGACCATTTAAACGTTTTGACAAGCACACTCTCCTCAATATTCAGTTGAACATGCTAACCAGTGTGTTGTAGTGGTTAATGTGCTGGACTAGGATCTGGAAGACCTGCAAGTTAACATGCCATTGGTTACATATGCAGTAAGGTTTGTCACTGGCTGTACCTTGTTAGTGTCACAGTTATACATATGCAGCTTTGCTTAGATCAGTAGTCCTTTCATGTAGAGCAATTTCCTGAACTAGAACTATATATAAAATTAAATGAGTGAGCAAATATACTTTAAAATCAACTTGTGATTACCACTCCTAAGTCTCTTCAACAGGGGAGAAAAACTGCAGTTATATGTTGCTGAAGGGTTGTTGTTTTTTATTTTTTTTATTTTATTGTAGCAATTGACATGTGGGCTGCAGGAATTGTATTCCTTTCTCTGTTGAGTGGCCGGTATCCATTTTATAAAGCAAGTGATGATTTAACAGCTTTGGCACAGATCATGACTATTCGAGGTTCCAAGGAAACTATTCAGGCTGCTAAAACATTTGGTATGCAAATTTTGTATTTTTATTGTTAAAAGTACTCTCAGTCTGTTTGTAGTTATTAGTTTGTCTTCTATAGATAATCTATTTTCCCAGATACTTATATAACCTCATATAACGTGGCATTGGAATTCCTTATTTTAAATGCTAGAGGCTATATCCTACCAGCATTTTCACTGGGAAAAGAGGGAGGAGAGGAACCCTTCTTGAACATTAAACATGCTGAGGATTGTGAGACTTGTGGAGGGGGACAAAAGCCTCATAGGAATGACAGTTGCTGTGGGGAACAGGGAAATGGGAAGAGATGAAGCAGAAATCTGGTGGGAGCCAGGCTCAGAACATGTTGGATTTGTGCATTTTATTTTTTCTTCAAAGAAATTGTAGCAGCTCAGCTAATGAAAAATATTATAAATTAAGTTCAAGAATTATGATATATTTATGCACAGTCAATCATGGCCAGTAACTGCACTGTTATCATCTCACTCAAAGAACACCTTCATGCATCATAATGTGTGTTTATCAGGTATCAGCCATTCTTAGTGTTTTAGAAACTTATTCATAACAAAAGTACTCGAATAACCATATGTGAACATTAGAGAGCAAGCAAACAGAAAATCAGTTTGGTATTTACAGATGTATGAGTGGAAATAAAAGCAGATGGGTAAATTCATCTGTTTAGTGTGTTTTAAAGCGGATGGTGTTCCCGGAACTTCATATTACACAGTGAATTGCCTTTCTTTACCATTTATTGTGTCTCAGTATAGGTAGGCATGCCTTGAATAATGCCCTCAGCATGGAGAAGCTAGGACTCCAGCCATCTGTTCCAATATGAACTTTTGCTGTGTTGGGCCTCAGCTTGTTTAATCTGGACTTGCCCCACTGTAGCTAGCTGTTTTATGTTTCATTGAGAAACAGTAATATGTCAGAAACAGATCCTGGCCATCAAACCTCTATATAAAAAATGTTTCAGCACAGGGCGGAGTAAACTCACAGAAGAAAAATGCTACATTCCTATGAAAGGTTAGAAGTGACAGTTAAGCTACATTAGTTGGCATCTGTGTAGCTCTACATAACTTTAAAGTATGTGTATATAGTATTAGTCTCTGTGTTAGTATTAGAATGGTGTATTTTGAAAACTGCAGTGGCATGCTGAGTAACAAACATTATACCCATTGTGCTTTTCACACAGGTAAATCAATATTGTGCAGCAAAGAAATCCCAGCACAGGATTTAAGAAAGTTGTGTGAAAGGCTGAGAGGAAAAAGTATTAGCTCTGATGTTTCAACAGGTGATGTACAGATCAACCCTTCTCAGGAACATGTGTTACCACCTGAAATAAGCAATAATTCAGAGTTTGTGTCTCAGACACCCCAAAAATACATCCAGTATCAGAAGAAAAATTGTCATGACGGTGATGGCATGAATGTTAGGACTTCAGAAACAGCAGCTGATCTGAAAGGATGGGACAAGGTCCCTGATGAGGCCTATAATCTTCTTGATAAGCTGCTAGACCTAAATCCTGCAACAAGAATGACTGCAAAGGATGCCTTGCTCCATCCTCTTTTCAAAAATATGAAGCCATGACAAGACACTCAACTCATAATTTCCCTTCACTTACTGCATAGACAACACTGGGAGTATTTACCATCACAGATCTTTAAATGAAATCAAAGTCCCAACAAGGATCTTTTTTTCCATTTATATGGCTTCATAACAGCATGCATCTTGCTGTAACTATAAAGCTGATCAACTATTAAACAGACTTCTGGTGGACAACTGACAACAGACTGTTAATTGTTAAGTCAGATTTTTTTCAGGGTGATGTACTTAATTGTTTCTGATTCTGTTGCACCACAGGCATGTTTTCTGTAGTCTGGTAGATAGAATTCACAGGCCTGTTTTCTGTAGTTTTAGATGACTTCACTTCTTTGCACCCCAGAGCAAGGCAAAAGAGGTACGCACTCTGTCAGAAGCAGTTTGCCTGAAATTCTCTTGTCCCATTTTGTTTATGACTCCTAGGAGTATAGCAGTTTCTTGCATCCCAGCTTCGAACGCCTGTTTAATTGTGCCTTAAATGGCTGGCCAATATCTGATTCTGAAAGAGGAAAATTTCATTCTTTAATTGTTTGTACTCCCAATATTGCATATGTAAGATGTTAATTAGCATAACAGAGAGCTTGCACTGTTCACTGAAGACAACATGTGAATAATGCATTTGGATTGTTTCCATGAAACAAATGGCTTTGAGGTTCTGGTGCCCAAAGCAGTGGCATATTCTCATTGTGGATGATTGAAAATCATAGCTATGCTAGCATATATTAACATACAAATTTAAAGTCCTAATTTCCCCCTTTTCCTGTTCCCTTTTTCGTGTTCATTTAACTATTGGGGTAATTTTCATGCCTACCCACCCTGGTAGAATATTAATGGAAACAGAAATGGGCAAGATTTAGGGCATCCTGTGAAAGTTTGCTTTATATTAATTGTTGGTGAAGTGGGGTAAAAGTTGTATCAACTGTGTTCTTGGAATCTCTTTTCTTGTAGAGAAGTATGACACCTTTCCATCTCTATAAACATTTGGGATGCATACAGTTGCTTTACATTTTACACAATCTATATTTCCTTATGTAGAAAGCACCTTGTATACTTTGCCAGGGCTTATCAGCCACTTGCTCATTGATTCTTTCCTATATTATGTATGATTGTCTGAATTATGTCAACATTTTACTGGTTTTACTGGAATGGCCAAAATAAGGTTTTGTTTTTTTCTAATAAAGGTGAAATATCACATCAAAACATTGGTAGGGAAGGAATTTCTTCAGTACAAATGCAATCAGGCGCATATACAACACATCCTGGAAAGCCTTTGTGAGATGGTGTCATAGGAAGCAAGCCAATCCTCTAGACCCAGGCATTGGGAAACTCCCAGAGTTTCTTCAAGAAGGAGTTAAAATGAACCTTAGGGCATTAACTTTACATTGCCAAGTAGCAGCAATTGCAACAGTACTGCCATTTATAGACGGACTCCCAGTCTCTAGACACTTACACGTTCAGACATTCTTAAAAGGAGTGAAACAAATTTGGCTTCCAATTATACACATGTGTTTTCCCACATTAAGACTTAATTTAGTATTAAATGCCTTAACTAAACCTCCCTTTGAGCCACTGAGAGAGAATTCACTAAAATTCCTCAGAATGAAGGTACTATTTTTAACTGCCATTACCTTGGCACATAGGATGTCAGAGTTAGGGGCATTGTCGATCAGAAAAGGCCTGTTTATATTTCATTAGGATAAGGTGGTGTTGAGGGCAGGCCCACCTTTATTCCTAAGGTAAACTCTATCTGCCTTCCTTTTGTCCTCAGCCAGAGTGCCAGAAAGAAAAGATACGGCACACCCTTGACCAAAGAAGGGATCTAAGGATTTATATTAGAAGGACTGAGGAATTCGGAAAATCTGATTCCTTGTTCATATCTATAGCTAATCCTAAAAGGTTTATAAAATGACTAAAACTACCATTAGTTATACACATAAGCAATGTATTATCCAGGCCTATAAGGTCAGCAGTGTCCCGGTTCAAGAAGGAATCACGGCATGTTCTTTATGAAGTGCGGCAACCACAGCTGCCTTCGATAAGCACCAGTAGATGAAATTTGTCATGCTGCAACGTGGTCCACTATTTCCACTTTTACCAAACATTACAAGACCAGTACGATGGCATCTGTGGATGCAGCATTTGGCCTCAGGGTTTTGCAACACATAGTGGAAGACTCCTAAATTCCTGCCCAAAGTGGATAGCTCTTGAATATCCCACAGCTTACAAGATGCCCTTGCCTCAGAGGAGAACAGAGCCTTGGCAACTTGCTGTGAGGGCTCTGAGGTGAAGGGCATCTTGCCCACCCTAGCTGATAGATCAGGAATGGCATGCTCTGAATGTTCTGAAATCAGAAAATTTAAAACCACAGATAAATCAAATACACAGAAAAAACTCTTATTGCAAGACTACCGTTTCTATATATCAATATTCTAACCCTTTTGTTCTGATCTAAGGGATTCTTTCTTGTTAAGTACTGTTAATAATGTTACTAATTTATAAAATGTTGTTAGTGTTCCTGTCATTAGTTAGCTTGGCAAGCCTGAAACTGGAACCACCAAGGCGATTCCTGCAGAGGAGACAGGAAATGAAAGAATTGGTCCTGCCTCCCCAGAAGTGTATAGGAATCACCCACTGCTTAAAAGATGCCCTTTGCCTCAGAGAAGAAGGAGCCCTCAAGGTAACTAGCCAAGGCTCTGTTTTGTTTGTTACAGCATACACTAAGTAGCCTCATAAATCAAAGGACAATTATTGTGTTAAGCCTAGAACAAACTTTATAATTGAATATGATAATTGAGGCTCCAGTATTGAACTCACTGGGCCTTGTTTATTAGTAACTGCATAAGATTGTGCTACAAATTAGTTAAAAAGAGCTTCTGTCTCAAACATTCATTGCATTTTCTGTATCCATTGTACCTGGATGGAAAATATCTGATCTAGATTACATTGTGTTTTGATATGGAGCAACTCCTTTGAAAGGGGGGTATTCTACAAACAGAGTGTCAAGATAATACTATGGTCAATTTTAACAGAACACATCCTGGATCACGAATTACTCTTACTACATTTAGAGAACAAGGGGCATGTATATGTTCAGTTTTGGATTATTTCCATCAAAAAATATAAATGAGAGCTAAATAAATATTTCCACATACAAAAACATTTCTGATAAAGCTGTTCTCATTCTTTGTCTTTGTGTTCCTCATTCTTTGTCTTCCTTTATCTCTTAGAAGCTCCTTGATCCATTGATCTTGAGCAGCATAAATCTAATGTTTGAGGGATATAAGGACTGAGATAAATCTTGCCACTGACAATGTAGCCTTGGGATCCCTGTCACTTAATAAAAAAGGCATTATGTCAGACACAGAGGCATTAGATTTATATGTTAAATGGGGAGAGGTATAACGATTGAAGTTCCTCATAAAAGCTGTATTCCAAAAGGACATGAGCTAATGAATCAATATAGCCAGAAGAGCAAGGACAGGTCCTGTCTGGGTATGGTATATTCAAAATTCTGGCCTTCATACCATAGAGGGGTTAGCATTCAGTCTAGCTAAACAGAAGTCTCTAGAAAGACAAGGAGTTGCCAAATAATAAGTATAAGCGGGCAAACCGTGTGGTGGTGGTATTCAAAAAAACTGAGATGAACAAGTGTGGCAAGCATGAAAAGTAGTGCTCCTGGAGAAGCTAGGAGCCCCTCAGTGCTAAAGCACAGCTTAAGTTGTAATTTAAAGGCGGCCAGCCATGCCCTAGCTTTGAGCAACATTTGGCCAAACTCGGAGCAAAGGGTAACGCCAGCAACACATCAAGGGGCATTTAAGAGTTTTCGTAAAAACAGAAGCAATGGACGATCTATAGATTCATTGACAACAGTTATCCAAATGGCAACACCAAAAAGAACAATTGGAATGATTTTTAAGTTGAAAAACTGAATAGCCCCTGGGATATATTTGCCCCCTCTGGTATGGAAAAAATTGACAATAGCTCCAGCCCCAGGTTTAATTTTGTTGGACACTGCTTTTTGATGGGCATTCCAGTTTAGGTTATGGGGAAAAAGAATGCCAAGATAAACTCCTTGACTTGGTCAACCTCAAAGCCGTCTAATACCCAGCAAAAAGGAGTCATTTTTCTCCTCTTATGGAGAAGATCATCTTAGATTTGTGACGGTTTATTTTAAGATCTTCCCTACAGCAGTACTCAGAAAAGGTTTGTAAGGATCTTTTCAAACCAATTCTTGTGCGGGACAGAAGAACTGCATTGTCAGCATAGAGTAGAATTGGTATGGGACGACTTGCAGGATACATCATTGTTGACTATTGTCTGTATCTTTAAAAAAAAACAGTCCAGTTTTTCATGGGAGTCTCTTTATCTTTCTTACTTAAACCTTATCAAACCATTAATTTTCACCATCAGCCACATGTACCGTGCTTACCTTAAACAGTTTTCAGTTGATAATTCCCATTTTCCACATAGAAGCAATTTCAAAATTAACATCTGGGCCACCAATTCTGTGTGTTCATAAATTATATTTTTGTATAATCCAACAACACAAAGTCATGGAAGAGCTTGCCCTGTTATCTCTTTAATTACTCCTATTATTTCTTTCCGCAAAGGAGCAATTTTTGACAAGACTACCAAGTTATGAATATCTTCAGCAGAAAATTATTTTGTCAACACTGCTAGCCTTAGTCATTGTGTATTTAAAAATATCCAGTTGCAGTTAACCAGTCTCTCAAACACTTATAGATCACTTTATAGATAGTCTTTCTAAAATTAGTTAATTATAGGGTTAGATTCCCACCAGCTTTTTTGCTGATGAAAAAGGGAGTCGTGGAACCTACAGGAGCAAAGTGATGTGATGTGGGAGTTGTAGTGAGGAGAACTGAGATAGTAAGGGAAATTGGCTGGATCCTATCCACAGAATATTTAATTTCTTCTGTAAATTCATATGTACATACATCTTAATATTTATAATGAAACCTCCATATAAGTTGTGAGAAATTGTGCAGAGCTGCAGATGCAAAGCAGCTTTTTACTAGAATAATGCTTAATTCAAGATATTTACAGTGCATTCCTAAAGAGAGTTACTCCAGTCTAAGCCCATTGAAATGAATGGGCTTAGACTGGAGTAACTCTCCTTAGGAATGCACTGTTGAAGAGTAAAGTGATGGTGGGTTTTTTTAAACTGCTTTTGGCATTAACTGTTAGAGATAAATGTTTGCAGATGTCAGAATATTGATTGCAGAAAATTGCGAAACCCACAAAACCCTGGGGGCCTAGGTCTTAGTAATTTCTGCTGTTTATGTAATTTCAGCACAGCACATCACAGATAACTTATTCATCTAAAAGAAATGGGGCCAAATTTGGCAGGAAGAGTTGTCTGCCAGTGCTTGTAAATGTATTGTTTCCTTCTCTTTTTTTCAAACATAGGCTGTGGACTTTGTTTATGTGTTTAGAATTCATATCAGCCTCTTATGTGCCATATTCAGACCTATACTAACAAAGAGTTGAGTTCCTCAGTTTCCTAGGCTGGATAAGAATATATCTATATACATTTCATACATCTGGGGGGTTTGGGAACTGTCATAGTCTCATATTCTATTCAGGTAACTGCTGACGGAGGCGTTTCACCACTTTCCTTTAAAGCATCTGCTTACGTTTGTTGTCTGAGGACCTCTTCTGAAGTTTGGACATTTTGCTTAAACTGCCTTGGGAACAATCTTTGGAATAAACCTTAAAAACCTTAAAACCTTAAAAACAACAAAAATAGCTCTGGGTATTCTTATCTTAGGTAATTTTAGTAGCATAATCAGTCCTGAACTACAGGGGGAGAAAGGTGATTCTTTATGCTGAAGAAACACATTTCATGGAAACCCACCTTGTAAATAACAAGACAGCACAGCAGTTTCTCCCCAATATCTTGTTGGCTGGCTGGTTCTGTTACAATGGCAGGTTAATGCTGATTCTAGAGTGATTTGTCTCACTCCTATTGGAATGTAACATCTACTTAGGGGACAGGCATGAGAAAGTGGTTCATTCTCACACATAACCCTCCTTTGGATTCTAGTCTCCAGCCGGCAGTGCAGTCTATGCTCTGAAAAGGATAGTAATAAATTGGAAAGATTCCAAAGGGCAGCAAAAATGATCCAAGACCTGGGAAGTGTGACATATGAATTCGGAGCTTGGGAAACAATTTACAGAATCCTGAGAAAAGACAGCTGGGGCAGCTATAAGCATATAAATACCCAAATGGCTGCAAAGGAGAGGAAAGGGTGCATTTTTTCAAGCAATAATTTAACAGTATAATGTGCCCAAATGGTCCATTCCAGACCTCCTCTCCCTCTGCTCTCTCGGTCTTAAAATTTGTTATCTTTTTCTATGAATTAATTGTTAGCAGGCAGTTGATAAAATTGCTTTCTCTAGAGCAAGACTTTAAAATACAAATGAAAACAAAACAAAATGATCAGCGTACATAGTGACAGAGAGGAAGAAAATAGCCTCAAGAAAACCATGTTATTTTTATTTCTAACCAAACTAAAATTTAGGTTACACAGTACTTTCCCCTCTCAACCTGTGTAGTCATGGTACAATGAACAAACACTTGATCTGCAGGGTTACCAGCACTGCCTCAGCAAATGCCGAGAAATTTTGAGACCGGTGCCTGGGGAGGTGGAGTTTTAGGAGCATGTGATGTCACTTCCAGGTGATAGTATAGGAATTATCCTACTGTCTATGGTAAAGGGCATAAAGATATGGAGACATTCCTACAGTGTTGCTGTGGAAGCCATTTTTGGGCTGTTTTTTCTCTGCCATGAGTGAGCAAATAGCAAGCATAGTGACTGCATATGCGTAATTCACACAGTTCAAGGATGAGTAATGTGAAGTAAGACAGGATCATCAGACTATGCATAAATGGATGGAGTAAGTACGTGAACAGAACCTTTCCTCCATTTCCCATAATACTAGAAATCGGGGCACCCAATGAAGTTAATCGGTGTAATACTCAAAAGTCTATTCCATGTTTTATTATATGTCCTGGGTACCAGAATCGAGAAGTTTGAGACAAGGTTTTATTTATGGCTCTGGATAAGCTAGACCTAGGCAAGGTGCTGTAAAGGATTCTGGTAGGCCTTGTGTTTCTTTCTTTGTTTCATACTTATTGTGAATAAAGTTATTCTCTGTTTACTTAAGAAGACTCTTAACATATTCCTGAGTGACAGCACTGTGAAATCATACTGAGCTCTAAATGGATTTTGAAAAAACCTGCTATGACCTACTTCAGAGCAAAAAGCCTTTTTACACAGGCCAGGAATTACTCAGGTACTCCCTCATAGAGAAGGGAAGAGGATATTTCCCAGGGGTTTGTTCTTTATAATAAGACACAGATCTGTACGGTTGCCCTTCCTGTATCCCCCCCCCCTTTTTGGTGTCCAGGATTCCCTCATAACTCTAAGACCTTGCCAGGATAAATGGATCCAGAAGTTGGAAATCTTGTTCTACACTGTGGAAATATATTGTGACATCACATACACATAGCTTTATTGGCATAATTACATACTTTAGCCAATGATCGAAGCAGGATATAAGTACAGCACCCTCTAAATTAGGGATTAGTAATAATCCCTATAAATTATGATTTACAAAATATACTAGTTAAAAACAGTTTTAATCTTCAGCACCTCAGCAAGAAATTGAGCTACCATCGCAGTTATTTCAGGGGTTGAGTCATTCAAGAGAAATTGACATTTCAGTTTGTTGTTCAAAGATCTTTTGGTAGCTAATAAAGCAGACAATAGTTTTTTGCGGGTACATTCATAAAAAGGACAATCTAAAATTATGTGATCAATAGTATTGATTGAATTAAGATTACACGAGCATAAACATTCATGCCTTGAGATTTGGGAATATCTGCCGGAAAGCATCTTAGATGGGATACTGTGACATCAGCGAGTGTGCTCTGCTTCTTCAGTATGCTGGGGACCAAACATATGACTTCTTCACTACCTCCCCCCCCCACCTCACACATGCCACTGGCACAGAGACAAGATACCACATTCTATTATGGTGAAGAGGAATACCTCCAGGAAAAAACCTCTCCAGCCAAAGGGAGTATTTGTCACAAATGTGGCAAGTTGAATAATTTTGCTGCAGTCTGTAGGTCACAAAGCCAAAACAATCTCAAAGCAATGCCAATTCAGAAATCTAGAGGCATAGAGGACAGTCAGTGCGGTTGATCCTGACCCAACACCATTTCCATGGAGTTCTCAGCTGCCACAGCGGTCGGACCTCTGTTCGAGCCCTACCTGCCTGGTCCCATTGGCTCTGGACGACTGGTCATTACCATCTCGACCATGACTCCCATCACCTAAAGTCTCTCTGATCCATATTGTGGTCTCCTCGCTGTTGAGATCTTCAGAGCATATATCTAGGGCCCATCATTGATCAGAACTGACACATGCTGTTCAACCTCAACAGAGTTCATCTTCCTGTTCATGACATCGATCTCGAAGTCAAGACGGGATTGTGGCTGACCCGCTATCCTGACAAGCAGAAGACACCATCACTGCTGGGGCTCCCCAACTGAGGACACCAAATAGTATTCAGAGATGCTTCGACAGCTGGCTACAGCAATGGGCCTCGATGTCACCATTTTGGATCCGAAGCTAGATGACTCCATTATGGACGTTTTGTACTCTACTGACTCAGGTCCAGCCCAATTTTCTTAGGTTAAAGGCATTATACAAATTACTATCAATTTATGAGCAAAACCTGTATCTAATATTTCCTCTGTTAAAATTTTTGAAAATTTGTATACAATTAAGCAGGATGATGCACAATTCCTATATCAGCACCCAGCCCCAAACTCGGTTGTCACCAACGTGTTAGTATTTAAATCACAGGGCACTACCCACTCCGCTTCTATTGATAAAGAGGGGCACAAACCAGACATGATGGGGAGAAAATTCTGTTCTTCAAGTATTATGGGTCTAAACCAGGTGTGTTAAACTCATTTGTTAGGAGGATTGGATATGACATAAATGTCACTTGGTTGGGCTGGGCCAGGGGTCTGAAAACTGCGGCTCCTGAGCCGCATGCGGCTCTTTGGCCCGTTGAGTGTGGCTCTCCGAACTTGGTTCGGAGCCCCTGCTCTCGCGCCGGCAGCTGGGCTGCGGAGCCGGCGCACCTGAGAGAGAGCGAGAGCGAGCGAACGAGCGCGAGAGAGCAGGCGAGCGGGCGAGCTGTCTCTCCCCCCCCCGCCGTGGAGAATGGCCAGGTCCCCCTTTCCCTTGCCCTCAATGGTTGGGAGGCTAAAGCCTCCCCTCCCCTCTAGCCACGCGATTGCTGGGTGGGCAGCTCGGCGGTTCCTGCCCCCCCGCCCGCCTATCAGCTGTTGGGCGGGGCAGGCTTCCTTTGGTAGACCTGGCCTCCAGCTGAGTCCCATTGGGAGGCCATGTCTACCCACTGGCTTTCTTGGAGGTAGACCTGGACTCCGAGGAGGGGGAAAAGTCCCCCTTCAGAGGCCAGGTCTACCAATTGGCTTCTATGGGCCTCCGGAGGCCAGGTCTACTGCCAAGAAAGCCAATGGATAGACCTGGCCTCCCAATGGGACTCAGCCGGAGGCCAGGTCTACCAACAGGCTTTTATGGCGGTAGACCAGGCCTCCAGGCGAGGACTCCAGACGGGGAGGGGGAAATGGCAGGGACTTACAATTTAATTTTTATCAATAAATAAGATCACTATTAAGTATGATATCAAGTTTTATTCAGTGTACCCTTAGTTTAATTAAGACTTAAAACTTTAATTAAAGTTTATTAAGTTAATAAACAGTGTACCTACCTATATAGTTTAAGTTTAAGAAATTTGGCTCTCAAAAGAAATCTCAATCGTTGTACTGTTGATATTTGGCTCTTTTGACTAATGAGTTTGCCGACCCCTGGGCTAAGAGAAGATATAATGCATTCACAACCATGAATTTTTAGTCATTCTATCTAAACTATAATGTGATTAATTTGAGAAAGGTTTTTCTATCTGTTCAGAGGAGTTTTTCTTTATTAGTCTTTACATTTTTTGCCTGAATTTTCAAGCTTAATATGGCATACCCCCAATATCTTAGATTGTTTTAAACTTTAAAATAGTATCTGTGCTTAGTTCCAGCAACCACCATATTTTGATTTTACATTTCCAATAATGTTGTCTCTATTCAAAACAAAAACCCGACATCTTTTATTATACTGTGGGGAA
The DNA here is from genome assembly GCF_029931775.1 of Euleptes europaea. Classification (NCBI taxonomy): domain Eukaryota; kingdom Metazoa; phylum Chordata; class Lepidosauria; order Squamata; family Sphaerodactylidae; genus Euleptes; species Euleptes europaea. The sequence goes on along the minus strand of NC_079313.1, from coordinate 48,685,680 downwards.
GAGAGAAAACCAGCAAATGTGCCTGAATATCCCCAGGGTGTCTTTATTCTCTGTGGCTAGAAAGACCAATATATTGTCCTACACAAATGCTTCTGGCTTTCAGAAAGAAAGAAAAACGACAGCTGTACTTTAGATTTAGCTTTAATTTGTATATCTGAATTTCTGTTGTCTTTAGGTGTCACTTTGTTAACCTGTTTTTCTCTCTCCACTTTCTCTCACTCCATATAGGTAAAGAGGAACAGTGGTACTTACTGTAAAAGGTTTATTCTTCTTGGTGGGTGGAAGACATCTGGGAAAGTGTTACCCCTCACATCTACCTTTAGAGGCAAGGCCAAAGTGTTCTCAATCCCTTGAAGGAAAAAAACACCTCTCATTCAAAACAAGACTTAAACCTCCACACACACACTACGGATGCAACACATCAATGGGAAAAGGTAATAAAAATTAACTGGATCCGCAAAGGATACGAAAAGAATATTGAGAATTTCTGAAGTGAGTTCCCCATGTATAATTAAGAGGCTGAAGTGCAGATAAATGAACAGCTTTCTCCTCCCCCCCAAAAATATAACAATGCCCTTATTTGTATGATTACTGTTGTTACTATTATTGTGTGTGTGTTAAGTGCCGTCAAGTCGCCTCCGACTCATGGCGACCCTATGAATGAAAGTCCTCCAAAATGTCTATTACTATTACTATTATTACTAAATGGATTTTGCATGTTTCCTACAGTGCAATACCTGGGGGAAATGTAAATTAGTTACAACTAATATTCCTAGCACCATTACAATGGATATCTATTTAGACAGTGTGGGAAGCTATTTCATAATACCCTTTTCATTACTGGTGGTGAGAAGTGCCAACAAGTTGCAGCCAATTTATGGTGACCCTGTAGAGCTTTCAAAGCAAGAGATGTTCAGAAGTGGTTTACCATTGCCTGCCTCTGCGTAGCAACCCTGGACTTCCTTGGTGGTCTCCCATCCAAATACTAATCAGGTCCAATCCTGCTTAGTTTCTGAGATCTGATGGGATAGAGCTAGCCTGGGCCATCCAGGTCAGGGCATTTGATCCCAAGTGATCAATAATATATTGTCTCTGCCCATGTCAGAGTAGCTCTGAAGTTGTTACCAAATTATCTTACTGCCCTTGATAAAATAAATTAGTTCAAGACTATTCACACTCGCTATTTCAAAACATTTCCATTTTTTTAAATCGTGTGTATATTCAGTTTCTCTAGTCCATTCAGCTCTCTGAGTTATTGCTTGCTGATTCCCATAGGATGTGAAATTGATTAGGACAGAAGTACTTTGGAAACCAGTGTAGTCAATTTCAGGGTGTGTGTCTGAAGGATGAAAGGAAGAATAGTGTGGGGGATTCACATGATATAGTAGACTGAATTTCACCAAGTGGTGCAGATGGATAGTTTTTGTAAGTATTAAGGGGTATCGTTATTGCAACTGAAACACCAAAAATGGAATTCCATGTTATTACATTTAAATTAAGATTTGTATGTATGTATGTGTTAACTCTAGAAGATCTCTAATGCAGTTTTCACTAAATTGAGTTGAAAGAGTTTTCCAAGCCTTTAGAATGATACATTTTGCCACTAGGACTGCCCATCTAATCCAGGCCATAGGTGGCTTGTTTAAAGCCCAAATGACTGGTATACTTTAAACTATTAGTTGTGTAAAGATAACTCACAGTTTCTATAGTTAGGTTAACTCCATTTGAGTTCTGCCAGAAGGTATGGATAACTTTGCAGTTCTAATGCCTGTGAGTCAATTTAGCATCTAATTCTCCCACATCTTCCACAAAGAGCAAGATCAAAATAATTAAACTGGATCTGTGCAGGCAAGTGTACTTCAGATAGTATTTTGTGTATGTGTGAAAGAGAAAACTTTAAATTAAGAGCTGAAGTTGCTACAGAATTGATAGCCTGCTTCCACTGAGCTGCCTTGATGGCTAAACTGATTCCCTGTTCCTTGTCATATGTATTATGTGTAAAATGGGTGCAGTGCTTTCAATTAGATGGCAGAATAAAGGTATTGAAGTTCTTGAAGACAATGAAAGCCTCTCCAGAACACTGATCACTTTGGTTTTTTCAGAAATTACACATGCATGAGCCCAAACAATATTAAGTATTTTTATAGTCAATTGTATGTCTATTTTTGACGGTTAGGAAGATTATAAATGAAGACTCACGAGACTAACAGAGGGAGGGGGAAATCCCATCCAAGCCTCTGCTTGCTTGGCAGGCTAGCCACTTGCCAATCAGCCAGCCTGCCCAAATGAATCACGCTAATAGCCAGCCTCCATCAGCAGCTCCCCCACCTGCCTGCTTCAAGAGTTTGGCAAGTGATGGTTCCTCTCTTGCCTGGCTCGTGCAGTAGTGGAGGGGGGCAGTAGTGGCAGCTCCTGCTTCTCCTTTCACTGCCTGCCTTTAGCACCACCATAGCGACAGCTCTAGGTTTTCCTTCTTCATCTGCCTCTAGCATCGTTGAGCGAGTATGGGGAGGTAGTGACTTCCACTCTTTCTCACCCGCCCTCTACCTCTTTCCATGCCTGCCTGCAGTGGGAGAACAGTTGTCTGCTCTTGCGTAAGTGCATATGAATGTTATATTTTTTTTAGATGGGGGGATTCATACCCTTCCCTTTTTCTTAGCTTCAAGGGTTTTGTGCAAACCTGGGTGTATCCCTAGGTTTATAGAAATATCTCTTTTATGTATACATGGCCCTGATCTGCATATTTAAGTATCTGCAGATGGGGCCAAGTTGACGTTATATATATATATATATATATATATATATATATATATATATATATATATATATATATATATATATATATATATATATATATATATATATATGTATATGTATATGTATATGTATATGTATATGTTTGTTTATTTATTTTGCAGTTCCTGAAAGCACAGTGATAAGTATCAAGAATATGACAGACATAAGAGATTAGAATGCTTCCATTCATTCATTGTTCCCATATAAAGAAACAACAATAACTTTCATGTGAAGGATTAAGCCAAATAGGTTTTTTGTGTATATACAGACCAAATGGAAATTTACATGCCTTTTTCCTCCAACCACCTCATTCTGCTGCCTTCTGCTATAGTCAGCCCATTTAATTTATTCAACTGTCTACAGAACCTAAAACAGCTTAGGTGAACCATATAGAAATCAGCTTTACATACTTCTGAAGTGTGCAGACATAGGTTTACCATGAAAATTCTGTTTTTCAACACTTTGTAAACAATTCTTGTATATCACAGCTTGGGTCCACCAGAGGTTTTCTATGGTTGGAAGGATGATCCACTCACTGAGCATTAATTTCTCACCTCACCTCTCCTGCTGCAGCCAAAGTGCCCTCCCCCCAGCGCTGCTCTTGCCCAAGAAGCTGTATTGGGGGGATTTTTTTGGCTATATCGGGAGGGAGGAGAGGCCAAAAAGTAGTGTTCCACTAGCAAAAATCCTTCCACCCATGGAAAAATTACAGCAGATCAGAGACCCAAAGTACTGCAACTTAACACACTAATTAAATCACTTTCAAGAAACAAGCGGTACTTTAAAGAATTTACAGTGTGCAGTAGAATGTACAATAATTCAAAAACAGTGGAATGAAACATTCTTCAAGGTCTTTTGGATACAACTGCACCAAAGCTGCTTTCTCTGGCTTAAATAATACACACAGAGAGAGGAAACAGGGGGAGAGTAAGCTACATGAAATGCTTGGCTAAAATATCATTCCTTACGAAATGTATATGTAGGGTTACCAGCTCTAGGTTGGAAAATATCTGGAGATTTTGGGGGTGTAGCCTGGAGAAGGTGGGGTTTGGGGGGAGCGATCTCATCAGGGTATGATGCCATAGAGTCCACCCTCCAAAGCAGCCATTTTCTCTAGGGGAACTGATCTCTAGTCTGGAGATCAATTGTAAGACCAGAAGATCTTGAGGCCCCACCTGGAGGTTAGCAACCCTAGTGTGCTTGCATGTGCACATCATGAGTAACCAGATCCTTAAGTGATTAACCACTATTCACTGTGCAAGAAGAGAGGAGGAAACAGTAAGGGGCACATATAAACAACAAGCTGGGTTGGGCACATTTATCCTCAGCCACAGTACAATGTGTCAGCCGTTTAGGTGGGGGGTGGAGAAACAAACTAATAAGAAACAGAATACAATAATTTATTCAGAAAAGTAAATTGATATTTAGGATCATAGTTGAAGCTTTCTATTACACATAAATACCTTAAATTCATTATAAGACATATACTTTTTCTGATTACATTTATAAATATACAAATATATACATGTTTTCTTTTTTGTTTCCGTGAATGGAAGTGGCAATCTCATATGGAATTGCTTGCTGGATCAGGAATTGCATGTGCAAACTGGGTGTGGATGCATCTCTGGTTACATACGTGTATGTCGGTGTGCATTCCAACACCAGCTGTGCCACCCGTTTCTATGAACAGTGGTGTGAATGGGGACATTTATTTATATTTACACTGCAATGTCAATCCCCAGTCACTGCCTACTCCCCACCATTCACCCAGGCTGTGCACAATGATCTTCGGCAAGGAATATTTGTACTATCCACACCCAAACTTGGATAAGCTCCAATAGATCCTATTCCGCTCATATTCCTACAGAAGCCCAGTCAAATAATGTTAACATTAAAAGCACATAGTTTTTGAATTAATGTCTAGCTGGTGTCATTCAAAGTTACAAAGCAAGCTTCAGAAAAATGAAGTCCTTGCTTATTATTCTAATGGAAAACTTAAGAGATGTCTCTGGAATCTGGTTTTTTTAAGTATGGGAACGTTTTAATAAGGGACCAAAGGAAACCAAATGTCAGGTAAGAAAATGAGAAGATCTGAAAAGAATACAGAAGCTCAAGGAAGACCATTTATCTTGCAGATGTCTCTTGGAAGCACAGCTCTAGATGCATTGGCAAGAGTGACTTGCCTTCAGGAGGACTTCTAGTAATAAAGAATTTGAAGATGCTCAGAAAACAGTATAAGTAGCACAGCATAGTTATTCATAAATGTTCTCTTGACACTATAAAAGTAAAGCTTTTTTAGCAACATGATCCAGCAAATTGTCCATGGTTACCCAACAAGCTTCAGTGGTACAGTAGGGATTCGAACCTGAGTCTTCCAGATCCTAATTCTACTCTACACCACACTGGCTCTCAGATGATGACATTACTTTCAATGAGATATATGGATTTAACTAGGTGTATGGGCAGAATCCAGCCAAAATGTCAGCCCTTCAGTTTCTTGAAATTTATATTCCACTCTCTCCCACAACAAGCCATCAGAATGGCTTATGCTAATAAACTAATACACCCTTTTCACCTTCATGAAGATCCAATAAAAGGATGATGCTATCACTACACCTCTCTTTTGATAGCACCCACAAAGAAAACCACCCAAAGAGTCCTACATAACAGGGTTCATATCATTAAGCTTCTCTACCTAGAATCTTGTGATGAATTATAATGCTGAATCTTATTAAAGTTGTTCTGGGAATGCAATGTATTATTTATTTTTTTACTTTTTCTTCAGTGAACATGAGGAACTGATCTCAGTCATTGCCCTAGACTAGAAACAGTTTGCCTTGAATAGCATCTGGAGAGATGTCCCTCACATCTGGTACGCATGCAAAGGAAATAAGATAATGAAAGCAGGGAAAATGTGAAATAAATCTACTGATTTCCTGCTTGTGAATCTGCACAGCAGAGCATTCATTAAACAAATACTACTTATACATAAGGTAGACTATAGAAGTATTACTTATGATATGATTGAGATATACATGTATAAACGCAAAAAGCCAGTGTGTGTGTATGTAGTCAAGCAATGCACTGGCAGCCACATATTTCATATGAAAAACAATTTTTAACAGATGTCATATTTTGAATTGAACAAGGGCCAGTAACATTGATTCCATCCAATGACTTTCTTCTGGCCAATTCAAGACATATGGGGGAAAGGCCTTCTCCACTCCAGTGTGAAAACTCGCTTAGTAGAAAGTAGAAACTGCTCTGTTTATGAACTTAACCCACTCCTCTCCAGTGTCAACAACCATTGAAGCTTTGGAGAAGTCCTTGCCAGTGAGCCACAGATATGCATTTCTGATGCTTCCCAATATCTGCAGGAGAATGAACTCTACCATGTCAGGCTGCAGGTAGGGATGCCATTTTTAGATTTTTCCCTATGTAAAAAAAATCCAGCAAGTAAAAAAAAAAATCTAGCACAGTGAAAGCCCTGTTATACTCATTTTTCTTTAGTTGTGTGGATGTTGTTTTCATTTTGGACATAAGAAGCACTTAAAATAGAATCCCTTATTTGAAGCATGAAGTGGTACAGCCTATGGTAGTATCTCAGTACTCCGTTGTCTCAGGAGTAAACTAGGCCCATAACACAAGCAAACGTGGGACTCAGCCGTAAGAAGCAAGTAGCTGCTCCAGCTCCTGAGTGGGGGGTCAGAGAGATGGGTGGTGGCAAGTGCCTCAGGTGGCACCCCCAACAAGCTGTTGAGCCACAGATGACTCAGTGAAGCTTCCTTCAAAGAACTGTTCAAGAACTACCAAGGTGCTTAATAGAGTCGTGTAAAAAAAATTGGGGTAAATTTCAGGTTCAGGTTTATTGGACCCACCTTTTTTTAGTAAACCCGAAATAAGCCGAATACCCATAACTGTAAATATGAGTATTTGTCTTATTTCTGGGTTTACCAAAAAGAAATTGGGCCCATTATAGTCTATGGAAAATTCTTTTCAAAGCTCCTGTGGGGGTGTTTTTGGAGGTAGAGGTCCCAAATTTTCAGGGTAGCTTGAAGGGACTCTCCTTGCATGAACCCCGAAGTTTGGTGAAGATGGGTTGGGGGGCACTTTTATGGGATCCCAAAGGGGTAGTCCCCATTCCCCATAGGAAAACATTGCAAACCACAATCCTACTCTATGTGCAGGGTGGAGGCCAAACACCAGCATCCAGGCATGCTCTGGCAGCACATGCCCAGAAAAACCCATGTCCAGCCACACAATGCCAAGTAGCTGGAGGTCTGGGGGCCCTGCTGCCAGCCCAGATGTGGTGCCAAGCCAATCTGACGCACAGGGCAAAACCCAATCACAACCAGGCACACAGCAAAGATACATACCCACACTTTTCCCTTGGAAGGAAGGCCTCAGAAAGTGAGAGGGAGGGGATTCGTTATGCACCCGGATCCTCCTCTCTCTGCAGTCTCGCACACCTTCACACAGCTAACCAGGTGGGAACTGTGGTGATGAGGCTGCTGTTCATCATCGCTGGCTCTCCTCTTCCCACCTCCCACCCCTGCAAAGAAGAAAGGGGGGAAACACTTAAATAGCTTCATTATTGTTGTAGCCACTCTGTTGGTTTCTGCTGTGGAACATTTAAATGTTCTATCCTACTGCGTCCCTTTCATCTCTGAAGAGATGAAGAGCAGTTTTGGTACAGTTGCATTAATCTCAGCAGCATGCAGATTTGGTGTGGGTCCAAGGGGCTGAGTGAGCTGAGAACCACCTTCAACATTCCCTCGGTGGGTGTGGGCTCGAGGTGGCATTAGGGGTTGGGGAGGGGACCACCAATCAAATTGGAAATCTGACCTGCCACTTCTTTCTAATGCTGACTTTTTTTATTCCAGGAAGAGCGTTTCACCCAAACTTCCCAAGACAGACCCCGAGGGGATGCAGGCACAAGCATGTGCTCACCTCAGTCACCCTCAAAGTCCAGAACTGGAAAGTCGAACAGAGGCAAGTTGACCTTGAGGAAGACCAACTTCTCTGCATGCCAGGGGGACATGTGCGAGCAATGTGGGCTGAGTGTGTTGCCCAAATGGGAAAAAACACACTCACTCTGGATGCTCGTTAGAGGGCAAGACAGGAGCTTCTGGGCCACTAGAGAGAGGTTGAGCCAGACCGACTCCTTCATGGCCCAGTAGTTCAGTGGACTCATGGACTGCAACTTGTAGAGCCCCGCGAGGTACTCCCTCACCATTTCAGCCCCCGTGTCCTTTCTCATGTGCCTTGTCCTCCCAGAGGGACTGAGTGCCTGCCTGAAGAGTTCCATCTCCAGGCTCATCTTGGCAGTTGCCCGGGGGGGGGGGATATCAGATTGGGAGAGGTGGGGGGAAAGCAGCAGAGGAGCTGCTTGGGCCCCCCACCTCCTCCTCCACTGGCAAGGTCTCCCTTTGGGCTTGCATTTGCTGCACATGCTCGGAGAGCTCGTCTCTCCAGTGCAACAGATGGTCTGCCCACTCGGTGATGCTGACCCTTGATGTGTGGGTCACACATGGTTGCCAACACGTAGACCAGCTACTGAGCGAGAGGCTGAAGATGGGTTGTCACAGCATTTTGCAGCCTTTGCACCAGAGCGCTCTGCTGGAATGTAGTCTTAACATCCTGTGGCTGGTTCCAGAAACTCTGCCATCCTCTTATGAAGCACGTGCATCATGTGACTGACCAGAACCAGCGTCGCCATGTCAGACAGGTGCAACTGTGTGTAGACCTAAAAAGTCTAAAGGATCTCTATGGTTTGAGAGATAGTCAACCACTCATGCTAGTTGAGGTGGCTCTCTTGCCGCAACACATCACTCTCATGGAACAATGCATTGAGGGCTCTTCTTCTCCACCAAATGCTCAAGCATGGTGTGGGTGGAGTACCAGCGAGTGCCGAGGTTGCCAAAAAGGCGGTGCTCCAGCATGCCTTCTGGGCCTGCTTCTCATGCAGCAGAAATTTGTCCTTCAAACTTCGTGAGCGGTGAGATGCTGGTGTTTCATGATGATATGCCGGAAATCATGAGTTGCAGCATCCAGTCTGGATTGTTCTGAAGAGCCCAGGCCCAGGGCATCCCTCACTACAAGGTGGAGAAAGTGGGCTGCACAATAAATCAGTGACTCCAGGCCCAATGCTGCTGAAGCCGCCTTAATGTTTTTGCCACCATCTGTCACCATGAAGCCCATGGTGACACCCCTGCCTACCCGGGATGCTAACTGGTGTCTGATGGAGGTGGCGATGTTTTATGATGCGTGCACCACATTGAATTTCTTGGTGTGGAGCAGAGCCTGGCTATAGCTGGCCTTGCCCTCACCCTATCTAACGCTGCTCACCACACCCACACCCAGAACCTCATTGGGTTGCCACCAGTGTGCAGTTAAGGAGAAGAATCCATGCAGCAACTGTGGGCTATTCCAGATGTTGGATGTGAAGTGCACAGTTCTCCCAGCAGCACAGGAAATCAGTGCCTTCACATACTCCCTGGCAGCCCTATACAATGAGGGTATCATGGTCCTGCTCATCATGGTGTGAGCAGGGTGTGTGTACCAGAGAGCCACATCATGGAGCACCCTTTGGAAGTCAACTTTCTCTACAATGCTGAAGGGCAGCCCGTCAATGGTGATCATCTCGCCAATGAGATGAGTGGTCCTTCTCGCTGCCACCTTATTCCCACCTCTTAGCACCCTACTAGAGCCACCCTCACCAAGCATCTCGAATAGAGTTGCTTAGAGTCCCTTTCCTACCGAAGGCCCTGCACTGCATGCAGCAGGGAGAACACGAGGTTAAGTCAGTGATCGACTCTTCCCTGGCCCCTTGGCCACCAGCGCACCAGCCTCTCCCCCCCCCCCCCCCGTGAAGAAGCACCACCTTGTGGTGCTTTGCCAGATGGTTCCAGAGTCCAGAGGTCGAGAGATGATTAAGGTCTCTCCCTAGACTGATCCAGCCCTACACAGCTGGCACTGTGCATAACGTGGATCCTCTGTCACCTGGAAGTGCTTCCAGACTGAGGATGTGAGGGGGCACCCATGCTGCCTAGCAGCTAAGGGCACCACCGAAGAGGCCTCCTTTGAGGAACTCAGAACAGACACACCGTGTCTAGGGGCACTGGGGAGATGGTGGCAGGGGAAAGGGTTGTGATGGCTGCACCTTCGTGTGCATCTCCATCTCTTCCTCTTGCACCTCCTCCACCTTCTCCTCCCATCTCCCCTTAGAAGGACTGCTGGGGTGTGAAAGCAAAGGTGATGGTTGGCCCAGCACCTCTGCAAGCTCCTCCACCACCCTCCCTGGTCCTTGGGGTGAGCTCCAAAAGACTCGCATCCATGACTCGTATCTATTCGGCTTTTTCAGGAATCACCTATTCGGCTTCAGGCAGATTCCCAGGTTTTGGTATTCAGTCAGCCCAAAACCTGAATATTGCCAAAACAGCTAATTTTGGGTTTATTTTTGGTTTGGGAATATCGATATGCACAACCCTAGTGCTTAGTCATAGGTTCAAAATTATGTGAAAGGATGGTTAGTAGCGCAATCCTGAACAGCGACTTCAATGGATTTATAAGGTTGTAACTATGTTTACGATTACACTGCAATTTTACTTATTCCCCAAATTGCCTAAGGAGGCCAGCAACATGAAAACTCCATTCCGCACATTCTTATATAATAAATAATCAATGACTTGCATTCTGCTTTATTAGAACGTGCCAAGAATTGATCATTCTTAAACTCAGTCATTCCTGTTATATAGATCTATAATGCCAAGAAAACACTTTAGTTAAAAAGTTGAACTTAAAGTTATAGCTAAGCAGTCTTCAGACATACAAGTAGTTTAGTAACTTTACCATTTGGTCACCATTCACAGAAATACTACTTTGATGACCAAGAAAAGTGGGCAATGAATTAATGAGTTCCAAAGCCATCTTAACTACATTCCTCCTCTGTGAAGTATGCAAGAAATGTTTATTTCTCTTTGTGTGCCTACATAACCAATCTGGACTTTCATTTAGCTGCTGCTATGGTCAAAGTGTAATAAGAGCTTCAGCAAACTGGTAGAGTAATCAGTATGGTTTCCTTGTTTTTTTTTTTTTTTTTTTTTAAATGCCCTATATGCTACTTCAGCGATTGTTCACAAGATTGAAAAAAATAAGTCACATCGGAATATGAATCATTTGAACACCAGAACTGATATGAGGGCAATCCTGCAATGTGTGTGCAGTCCATATTCCCGACAATGTTGGAGAAGCCAGCAATGGTTTGGAAACCTGCTCTGACGGGGGGCAGCTGGGACTCCTAGGTGGGGAACTGCACATGGGTCTGGATGTTGGCGACCATGGCATCCAGGAAGGGATGGAGGCAGCAACAGGAGGAGGATGAGGGGACCTCCAGAATATCAGAGAGGACCCCCTGGAAACTCCCAGTCACCAGATATTGCAGGGACAGGAGGATCTTCTGGAGGACCAGGATGGGACGGGGCCCATGGCTCTGGCTCTGAAGGGCTGGCCCCACCTCCTTGCAGAACCTCTGGATGGCAGCCCTGTCCAGTCTAAATCAGTCCAGGCAATCACTGTCTGACAGATGTAGTGTGCTGATCCTCTTTCTGAACCTGCGTGCCCGCCTCTGCCATCGCATGGCCATCCAAACATACAGGGCCCGAAGCAGGTGGACAAGTCGTAGGCAACTGAGTGTTGGGGCAGGGAAGATGAGGCAATGAGTCGCCAGGGGACAGTTGGCCCTGGCAGGCTGCCCTGATGCTTCTCTCGCACCTGTCTGTTCAGGACTGCCACCCCAGACAATAGCAGCGAGCCCCATGGCTCTCCCCCATGTGCCACAGCTGCTATGGTAGCTTGGGAGTTGGGAGATGGGAGTTTTGTGCCTCCCAGACAAACCACCTGCCCTTTTTTGCTTGCAACTATGGTGTGCAGAAAGAAGCAGCTTTGGCTTTCTCCTCTGCACTGTTTTTTACGTCCTCAGACTACCCTCTGCAGCCACTGTTAGTTCCTTCACAAAAATTACATTATTTCCATGGCTACATGTTATTTTTGAAATGGAAGCAGTAGTGGCTTTATGGGGCAGTTTGAGAAGTCAAAAACAGCACTTCTCCTCACTCATGGTTTTGAGAAGAAAAGGGCTAGCATGTGTCTTGGAGGCATAAAACTCCCATCGTAAACTAAAGTTCTAATACATCCACCAAGAAGGACGAGGACTTTTGCCATGTAACAAAGCCTGGGTTTCCATGAATTCTGTGCAAATGTAGACAGAGCCTCAAAATCTGCATTGAGGTTTTCTAAAAATAGGAAACATGAATCTATGGATTGGTATTTGAGTTTTTCTGTATATGATTTAAAAATTACTAACCTCCAAAATATTCTATATACGAAACTCTGGGGATGCACTTCAAACATCATAACTGTTGGGGGGAAAACATTTTTTCCCTAAAGGAGGGTAGTCAGATATCAAGTATCTACAGAGCAGGAACATGGTCAGACTCTCACTGCGTTCAGTGGACTCAGATTGAAATCATCTTCAGTGAATGACTATTGCCACCTAGTGTTTTATTTAAACACTAAAAGAGTTTTCATGCATTTAAGCCAGTGTTTCCCAACCTCTGGGTCAGGACCCAAAAGTGGATAGCAAAGCTTCTGAAAGTGGGTCACAGATCAGCCCTCCCTAATGGCCATGTCTTCCCTTTCCATTGCTCTCCTTTGGATTTTGGAAACCAAGATCTGTCCCTGGAAACAGTATCTTACATGTCATCCTTTGGCTGATATTTTTTCTTCACTGCATTTTCAAGTTAATCAAGTAAAATGTTTCCTGTTGTTTACTAAAGTGAGTTTCTTAGACTCTTAGGGGAGATTAGAGGGTGTAATGGAGAAGAGGGTTAGCAAAGGCTAGAAAGTAACCTCCATATCAACCTCCCACTTGCTTGGAGTTCATAGTGGGGCAGCTGCACCCTTTGTGCAATGTTTGTGGATATCTCAAAAAAATATGGTTAGCCACTGTAGATAATGGAATGCTAGATGGGTGCCAAGGTCATAGTTTGCCTAGGGCACCCAAACCTTGGACCAGCCCTGGATGGGTCACCACACCAAGTAAATTTGGACCTCTGGGTCACCATACCAAGAAGGCTGGGAACTGCTGCTTTAAGCCACTCTTGTGCCATTTATGCACACGTCTGTAAACCAAAAGAAAAGGCAGGAGTGAGGAATTTGTAGTGCAAATGAGCATTCTGGATGCTGGAGGCTTTATATCAACATTACAAACCAATTGAACCACTAACCATTCTAAGTTTTGTATGTGCACACACTGTAAGTTTATAAGTTAAGGGATACTTATTTGGAGTAAGTTTCACTGAAATCAGGGGGACCTCTGTATAAAATATGTGTTTTTTCATTCATTCACCCAAGAATAAATCTATAAAAGCAAAACCGTCCACCAAGCCTGATAAGAGCTATGCACTAGCCTTCTAACTATAATTTAGAGAGATACTCTGAAATTTCTCTTTCCCTCCCCACAAGAATTTCACACTTAATAACCCTGCTGCTAAGCCAATTTAAGTTTATGGTATCAAATTAATTGGCTATATTATTTTTGAGGATTTCTTCTTTTTAAAATAGTTTTAGGGGGTTTGGAGTTATTTAACATTGTGGTTTTACATGTTTTGATTTTTACATATTCTTCTGATGTCATATATTTCAAAAACTTGTGTTTTAAAATTTGGGGCTGGAGCCTATACTTTGGCTGGCATGTTCCTTTGGTGCAAGGCAGTTTCTTATTATGGAAGATGCTCCCACAAGAGTCTTGCATCATCAAAAAGCAGCTCATGCCAGAGTAGGGTTGCCAGCTCTGGGTTGGGAAATACCTGGAGATTTGGTTGGGGGAGCCTAAGGGGGGTGGCGTTTGGGGAGGGGAGGGACTTCAATGGGGTATAACGCCATAGAGTCCATCTTCGAAAGCAGCCCTTTTCTCCAGGTGAACTGATTTCTATGGCCTGAAGATCAGATATAATAGCAGGAGATCTCCAGCCACAACCTGGAGGTTGGCAACCCTATGCCAGGGGAACATGCTGGCATCAGAAGGGTGAAAGGATAGGATCCAACACTTTATTTTAGCCATCTTATAGAACAACTTTACTATTGTAATTCATAGGCATGCTATTTTGAATTATATTTCTTGAGAAAACAAAACCCACAATTTCAGCGATGCCAGCCTTTGCTATCCAGGAAACAATTTTTTTAAATATAAAAAGTGGCTGTCTGGCTTTGAGCCAACAACTTTAACAATTTCATCTTTCACTTCTTCACAGCTAGAGAATTTTGCTCTGTAACAAATATGATAGCATCTTGCAGACACAGGGACAGAAGGAAATATGCCTTGAAATAACACACAGCATTATTATTGAGATGGGGGCAATTCAAGGAATTCTCAAGTTACCCCAAAAGGGAGAGAAAGACAGTTTTAAGGTGGCAGATGAGCTAGGAAACAGGGCGAATTGGGGAGCCCAGATTGCCATTTGGCCAGTGCATGCCAAGAAAGAGGAACCAGGGGACATGAACTGAAGCCTGTTTCAAGTTTCTTCAGCATCACACTCATTTCTAGGAGAGAAACGCCCAAATAATATATCGATCAGTTTAGGATTAGCTAATTATTCTCTTTTTGGTTCCCCCCCCCCCAGTAATCTCTAACATCTCTAACTGTGCTCTGATTAATTCCCATTTATGCTTAGTTATTAAGGATTTATGCTTAGTTATTACAGCTCTTTTCTTTTAATGATCCTTGGTGTGATCTGACTGCTTTTTACCCACACCCATGTGCCTAGTCGCTTTACCATGCAGGAATACTAAGACATAACCAAGCTAGAGGGACAGCTCACACTAAAGGATAGAAGGAGGTTCATCCTCATATACACACACACCCATGTACACCCCACATCTAGTGAACCAGGCCACTGGGCAAAAGTGGGGCAAAATAGGGACTCTTGTTGATGGCAGGCTATCCAAGACCCTACAGCAAAACCATAGAGTTTCTAGCGATTGCTAGAGTGGACCGACATCACTTCTGGGTTTTCTGCAGAAGTAATATGACACCATCAGCCAATGTCACTTCCCATGTCCCTGCCCCCCAATTCCCACCAGTTGTCAGCCAATGGTTGGCAACCCTACCGGTGACTGCCCCTGATTGTTGGAGCAGTTTAGTTATAAGCAAACTCCCTTTGGATTGATTCAGACAAGCTTCCCATGAGTGGATGAAGAAAAAGGAGGAGAAGGAGCACCTGATTCTGTACCTTCACTGTAGCCCCTTGTGCTGTGGTGCATTTTGTATGCGAGGTTCTCCCAACGCTCAGCAAAGGATTTTCAGGGGTTGCAACAAAGATCTGTTTCACCAACTACGTTTGCCAACTGCTTCGAGAAAAAAAAATGCCTGTCCCTTTAGCAGAGTCTTCATGAGGTGTTATTTACCAGGCCTGCTGCCAACCCTACTACCAGCTCCATCCAGGAGCCTTGTCCAGAGAATCCAACCATCTGCTTAGACCCTAAATAAATGTTTTCATTCATTTTTATCAGTGCATTATAGGCTGACAATACATTTAGAAATTGCAAGCATTCTCCAGGTTACAATGGCCTCTGCATTATACTTAGTTTTTGAAGAACATAATTTACCTTTTGGCTTGTTCTCCAGTCAGTCTATATTCCTAGAAGAAACTGATCCAGCGGTAGCACCATGTCAGAATATTTTCACTTCTGTGAAATTACATCAGATAGATACTTTTTTATTGGAACAGTTTGTTCTGTACGTATTTAAAAAAACAGAGTTCCTAATTTAATGATTTTTCCATTCATCTGGTTTGAGTTTCATCTATCTGAAGAACATCTTCTAGGTCGGCTTTAGGGATTAATGAATATAACGTCTTAATCTAATTAACATTCCCATTTACCAGTTTTAGCTTTCATTTAGAAAACCTCAGCTGTTCCAATAGAGCATCTCTTTGGGGATTTAAGAATCCCACATTTCTTTGTACTGCCAGTATACGTTTCTAGAGGGCCAATCTATTTGCTGTGTCTGAAATATAGCTCATATTCCTTTTATAGCCATTACAACACAGCATTCCTTATTCTACTACAGGCAACATTAATTTAAAGTAGCTGTGATTTCGGTGTAATCCAGGAAGGAAGGCCTAAAGTCAAACCTCCTTGACACACAGGCCTTTGCATGGACCAATCAGGCTAGGCCTGAGTAGGCCAGGGGGCGGAGTCATAGCTGGTGGACATTCCTGGGGCGCTTTTCCCACTGGCCCACCGGGCAGGGATAAAAATCCCCTGCTGCAGCCCCGAGCTTTTTCGGCCTTGTGGCTTTCCCCACTTGGTTCATGGTGTTTTGGAGTGTATTGTGTCGGAGCCACTGGGCAGTCAATTGTTCTTCCTTTTATTTTCCTTTGTCACAACCCTGTTGGGTGGCATCAGCATGGGGCTGGATCCATTTTCAAGGGAAAGCAGCTACGTGCCCTTTTTCCCCATCTTTGGGGATCCCCTTAAGAGATTTTGGGGTGAGGGCTTACAGGGGACATGCCCAGCTCAGGGGCTGTCAAGGTGCCCTCACTTTCAAGTGACAGGGGAAACCACACAGTGGCTCAATGCCCATGTGGAATCCTACACCTGTGATCCCATGGTGGATTCCCTCCCCAGCAGGTGGGCTGGGGCAGGGCATTGTACATCAGCTGGCAGGCAAGTCAGCTGATGCCTGGATCCGTTGCCCCATACTGTTCCAAGGCTCTTACAGCTTCCATACCAATAAAGATGGGGCCATTTCTAATCCAATAAAGTGGTCCTTTTTATTTAGTTGGCATGAGTCTGGTGCCTGTGTGGGTGCCTTGCCAACTCCTCGCCCCCTTTAGCGCTGGGACTGCAACATAGCTTCCTGGGAATTGCTGTAGATGTAGCCATCTGCATCAAGCTTCAGGCTGACATTTCTAATATTAACATGATGCAGCACGCAAATGCAGGCCAATGCCATCTTGCCTTTGAGGTTGTAAGAAGCCAGAAAAACCACAAGCAGTGAGTGCCATTGGGAATCCTACATCCTTCCCCATCTTCATGCTTGTATAGCACTCACAAGCCATGCTAAGGTCAATCCCATATTTGCTGTTGCATCAGCTTCAGGGTCAGAGATGAATCCTGACTCCAGAGAAATTAAAACTATTGATCTCTATCCCCAGAATCAAACCACTTATTTCTAATCCTGCAAGCCACTGTGGCTGAACTGTAGCTCATAGGTATGGGCTATAAATCACTGCTATAAATTCTTTTGAGTATTATAATGTAAGGACTTTGCAAAATGTCATGGTAATAAACTATTACATTGTATTCTCCAAAGCCTTTTTTGGTGATGTAATCCTTTTATTTGGTTTAGAGATGAATTGAAATAATCTAATCCAGCAAACTGCTCGTCTGGTGCTGCTGTGTCCTTGGCTCATCATCCTATTATTCTCCTATAAACTAACATTCCAGTGCACCTGGCTGCCAAAGCAAATATGTGACTTTGGTTTTCCATTTACCTCTCTTGTCACCTCCCCTTCCTAAACACACCTGAACACTTGGGAAAAATTTTTTCCTTCCAGCCAAGTACTAGATGTTTTGTCTTATAAAATCACATGAAGAAATTGAATCCAAACATTGTAGCTCCTCAGCACGCTTCCATTTGTGTCGAGGCTCATGAGAACCAAGACCTGCTGTTCTTGATTCACATTCATAGGCACAACCCCCCCCCCCCATTTTAATTAAAGAAAACACACATGCAGCAGGGCCATATCACATGCTGAAAGAAACCAGCTAACTTTCTTTTCAAGCATGTCAGAATGTCTTAGGAATAAAATATAAACACCCTTAAAGCAGGGGCAGGTGTATTTGGTTGAAAGTGCCGTCAAGTCACAGCTGACTTATGGTGACCCCATAGGGTTTTCAAGGCAAGAGATGTTCTGAGGTGGTTTGCCATTACCTGCCTTCGTGTGGGTTGAGAGAGTTCTAAGAGAACTGTGACTGGCCCAAAGTCACCCAGCAGGCTTCATGCGGAGGAGTGAGGAATCGGACCCAGTTCTCCAGATTAGAGTCTACAGTTCTTAACCACTAAATCATGTGGGCTCTCAAGTAGTTACATAGTGGGTTCTAAATATTGGGAAGCAATCCTTCCATCTCAATGGGCAATAATAGCACCATAAAGGCAATAAAGGGTGCTATTTAATATTAATTTTTAATATGAACAGATTAAAAATACTTGTTAGCAGATTCTAGCATTAAAAAATTAATTTCCAAGTCAGAATTCCAGTTCCAAAACTAGATACAAGACCACAGCAGACCTTATGATCCAAGCAAATGTGTGCTTAGTCCAAGGACAATGAAAGAGAAAGCAGTGAGGGTTATCCTTCTGACAGGGAAGGCACAATTTATAGTTAATAACAAAAAGTCAATAAAATATGGGGGGTGGGGGGCTCCAGGAATGTAAAACCAAGCAACACTATTTCACTAATAATGGACCAACAGAAACCTGTGAGGTATGATGATTGCAGAAGGCAGGCCTTGTGAATAACCAATCTGTGTATTTTGTTGACAATGGTCCCATGGAAACCAATTCAAATTAAATGCTCTTGGCCAACTGGTGACACAGGACCTCCACTTTACACCTGGCTGCATGGTTAGGTGTGAACATACAATTCTATTGGGACCTGTAAGGGTAAAGATGTAGAGTTGTTGGCCAGTTGGTTGTCAGTCTGACTTGTCCATATGGGAGGGAACAAAAAGTCCAATTCTGGATAATAAAGATTGGGGTTCTTCATGTTGTATACATAAGATTCATACCATACAGCCAGTGTGAGGTAGTAGTGAGACTAGAACCTGGGAGACTTGAATTAAAATCCCCACTCAGTCCCAAAGTTTACAAGGTGACCGTGGGCCATTCACACTAACCTATCCCACAGGGTTGATACAAGGATTGGGGGGGGGGGCACCTGCATTGCCCTGGGCTCCTTGGAGGAAGGGTGGGGTCAAGGTCTATACATGGATAGGCAGACAAAGGTTTCTGAGCATTTTAATCTAACTTTATCACTGCACAAACAAGAGCCTGGCTTGTCCTCAGTTTTAAAAAAAACTTGATTCCGTTTCCTTTATCACGTCTTTGTGGCACAGCTTTGGATATAAAATATTGCCCCACCAGTCAGTATGCAACAAGGAAAAAGTGCTGATGAAAAATGAATGCCTATTAGCATAGAAGAAAGAACAGTGTTTCATAGAGTATAAACTAAATGAAGTATGGTATACTAACAACAGCTCTAGGGGGAAAGGCATTGGGCAACAATGCCCCTAAGAAATTTCTAGTGGATCCAAGCCCTGGAAAGGAAGCTGATAAATGTGCTATAGCTACTACGGCCAATAGCCTTTGATTTGAACTTGATTTGAACTTGACCTAAAACATTTTTTCAAAGATATCTAAACTAATGGCCATCTGCACATCTTATCATTGTAGTATTTTTCAGACATGCAGGGAGGGGGAGGATAATGAATGGATGTAGGGAGAGGATCACAGTGGCAAATTCTACCCTCCAGTGACAAGTCCTACCCTAATAAATGTTTAACATAAATAAATTAAATAAATAAATATGCTGATCTATATGTGGTTATTGGAACCCACAAATAGAGAAACTAGGTTCCTAGTGGAAGGGGGGAGCCATATGGGCATGGCTTTACACATGAGCTCCAAAGAACTCGCAGAGATTCAAAGTGTGGATCTGCTGCCACCGTTCCCCTCCTGTCTCATGTACATTCATGATTCTCTCTCCCAACATCTGAAAGGGGCCAGTGAATTCCAGAAATGTGATTCCTAATTTATGAGCTGCAAACAATCTTTTTGAAGCCTGCTGGATATGAAAACAATTAGTGCTTTCTTTCTTTTCCCAATCAGCTCCCCAAAATTACCCAATCTTCCCACTGATACTCAAAAAGACACCCTTACTAAGGAATGAGGAGACTGTTCTTGGCTCAACGAGCATTACTTCAAAGTGGAAAGAAGCCAATAGGAATACTTGAGTACAGGTTCACTAGCATGGGGACTAATTGTTACACAACCAAGTCTCAAAATAGGCTTGTCCAGACATAGCGAGATATCCAAGACTCCAGACGGACAGCTCAGCGTTCAAGAGCCTCTACTAAGCCAAGATGCTTTTCCCACATCAAATATCCGTAAACAAAGCTGGATGTTTATCTCCTCATCCCTGAAGACATTAACAATCCCTTCCAAGCTGAAGCCTTCAGATACTCACCTTCCAAAGCAAGGGCTATTTGCTGTCACCCTCTCTTATGTTTCACCAACTCGAGATAAATTGCAAGCTATTAAACACAGAAATTTCATATACATCATCAGACGAGTAGCTCTTACCCAGTTCTGAAAGATGTAGATTAATTCCAGGAAGACCAATGGGATCATATATAGCAACTAAATAATGAGTGAATAGGAATTCATTCAAACACAAGACTTCTTGTTTGTTTGTTTGTTTTTGTGACTGGAGACTTACAGTGCTGTCCTAAGCAGAGATACTCCCTTTGATGCCTGTGGACTTAGAAGGAGGTAGCTCTACTCAGGATGGCTCTGTAGGGCTATCAGAAAACTGCTGTTCTCCCTTCAGTGCCGATCTTCTTCTAATGACTTCTAATTTACCAGATAATTCAGAAGTTATCTGCACATTAATGCACAGCCTGATCTCTTAGTTGGGCCAACATAGCTACCACAACAGCCTGTGCTTCCAGTGGTGCCAGTTAGTCAATGCCCCATGTTCTGCCAGCAGCCCTACATCAATATGCCAACAACAAGAACAAGCTAATAGTATATTCAGTACTGGAACTGCAATACCCCTACAAAGAGAGCAGAACAATTGTGCATCTCCTCCAGAAGCCGCACCGCTACATCCAGGCAAGTCCCTGAGAAATTCTGCGGTGAAAGCACCTATCAGAACGCCACATCACTCCTACATTGCTGGAAATACTTAACCTCTCTCTGCTCCCCAGATCATGGTTGTAAAAGTTGCAAGAGCAGGAAAGTATACCCTTTTCACTGGAACTGGCCACAGCAGGCGAGCAATGGTTCTGGAATGCCTGCATTATGAAATTGTGACCTGTTCCCACCCAGAGATCACTTTTGCTGGACTGGGGTGATTATTCAGTCCCTGGATGGCTTAAAAAGCAGCACATTGGAATCGCCAAGATCCAAAGCACCGTATGCCATCTACCATGTGAGTAGCCCTTCCATCTTTGCTTCCTGAAATTTGGAAGGTCCCCCAAAGCAGCATCCTGAGGGGCAGCCAAAGGAAGGGGATACTGATAAGTGCACATAGCCATGTGTACATTGGCCTGTTTGGACCCTGCAGGGCTGTTTCTCCAGCCACACCCAAGCAACTGCTTGCAGTAGCATAATGAGGAAGGCCTGGAAGCACTGAAAGGGTTTGACATGCTATTGGATATCAGTGGTATGGAAGTTTATTTATTTATTAGATTTTTATCCTGCCCTTTCCCGACTGAGGTCAGGCTCAGGGCAGCTCACAACCATAACAACAATGTCACGGTATCACAAGTAAAACACAATACATCATAGTAATACAATAAAACTATAATTAAAACCTGTCATAAATCCTAACAATTTAACCGACTAAAAACCAGATAAGTCTAGATGGTGCCTTTTATACTAGTACTGGGGACAACAACCAACTGAGAAAGGTGGAATATGCAGAAATAGGAATGAGGCAAGGAGGCCAGCAACGATGGAAACTGCCCCCAACCGTAGGCCTGGCAGAACATCTCTGTCTTACAGGCCCTGTGGAATTGAACTAAGTCCCGCAGGACCGGGTCTCATTTGACAGAGAGTTCCACCAGGCTGGAGCCAAAAAAAGCTCTGGCCCTGGTGGAGGACAGCCAGATACTTTTCGGGATGGGAACCACTAGTAAGTTGTCACTAGATGAGCATAATGCTCTTTGAGGGGTGTATTGGGAGAAGCGGTCCCATAGGTACGATGGTCCCAGACCAATGAGGCTTTAAAGGTTAATACCAAAAACTTGAACCTGATCCGGTACTCGACCTGGAGCCAGGGCAGCTGGCGGAGCACTGGCTGGAATGCTCTCTCCGTGGGGTTCCCATGAGGACCCTCGCTGCTGCATTCTGGACCAGTTGAAGTTTCCAGAGAAGCCTCAAGGGTAGCTCTGCATAGAGGGAGTTACAGTAGTCCAGCCTGGACTACTGGGTGGTAGTTGGCTGGGTCATTAGGATCCAACGATGGTCTTTTAAAGAGCAGTCTCACCACTGCCTCTTTCAGTGACCCCAGAAAGACCCCTGTACTTAGGGACAGCAATCACCTCCTGGCTCTATGCTGCCACAGGTTGCGTTCAAAGAGGAAGAAGAGGCAATAGTTGTGCCTTGCGTGAGGTGGCAAAATACCTTGAATTAGCCCCAGGATCCTTGAGAATCTCCTTTTTTGTCCCAAGAACTACGTACCTAGATGGTGCATGTCAAGTGTTCAAATTGGTATTCTATCAGCCTAGCTTTTGTTCTCAATGTAGAAGAGGGATGCACTGTTTTGTTCCTCTACTGAAAAGTAATTTGAGTTTCAGACTGTGTTAGAGAAATGTTGCACTGGAAATCGCATATAGTAATCTGTTTGCAAGGGCTGAGTATCTCAAAGCCATAGCTGTGCATGACAAACTGCACCATTCATCCCACTAACCAAATATTTTATTAGCAAACGTTCATGGCTGACATGTTTATAACACATCAGAACTTACTAAGTTGTGTGCTTTTTATCAAGTTTTATAGGAAAGATAACTAATTTCTTTCTGGCAAGGTTCTCTCTCTCTCTCTCTCTCTTTTACTAATAGAGTCTACAATGGAAATCCTCTTTAAAAACATAAACATTATTAAAGGAGAATACCAAATAAGGTAAATAAAATCTTTTTATTTAAATAAGTAACCAACTATTTATACTTTTGTAAGCATCTGCCCTATTTTAGTAAATATTTGGCAAAAGGACTTGATGAAAAGAGCAACTTGACCTTCTTTAAACCTAGTTAACTTGGCACAACTAAATCTTCCATTAGTTCAACGAAAGGTGAGGGTTTTTTTCTTTTTTTCTTAAAAAAAACCCTCCTTCATTATTCAGAGGAGCACTAGCAGAATTGCTTAAACTTTTAGTATAACTTTATTTCATTTAGGAAAAAGTTGGCACTCTCTTTTAAGCATAGTATACATGTTGAGACACAAAAACATATAGGAAATTGCAATCATTAGATTCTGCCACTTGCCATGAAGTGAGGTTAGAAGGAGGTAACACATCATAGGATTGCATTGCCAGTCTCTCTGATAACACCTCATGCTCCCAATGTCTCTGTTTTCGGGTATCAGCTCCTGATCAGTAATGGCTTCTATTTTGTCTACTGGGGGAAAAGGATATCCAAAATCATCAAGGTGTTGGAGCACATTGCCTACAAAGGAAATGCTGTATGAGTTTGGTCTTTTCCGTTTATTAATAAAATACTATTAATTGGGGACATGATAAAGATTTGCAACATTATATATAGTATGCCAAAAACATATTTTCAAGGTGTAGGGATGGCCAACAGAGGACTTGAAACAGGATTAGGCAGATTCATGGAACAGAGGGCCATGATGTCTAGGATAAACTTCCATATTAATCAGAAGAGCATCTCTGAACACCAGTTGCTGGGTGCAACAGAAAGGTTAGACATTGCCCTCATCTGCCCAGCAGTTAGTAAACTATTGATTCATGTTTATGTCCCCATCAACTTGCAAAGGTTCCTGGTTCGCAGTTTTGGATTCATGGATAAATGGTTTTTAAAAGGTGAGCTGCTGATGGGGCCTCCACCAGCCCAACCATGTCTTTTGTAGGACCTTCTATGCCATGGGAACCTGCCACCTCACAGCGAGGAGAAGCTGGTGGGGAGTTAGCAAGAAAGGACAAGGCAATTCTTGCTGTGATCGCAGCCATGGACACGTCAACGCGCAGCAAGTGGATAGTCATATGCATGGCAAGTAAAGGCACACTGTGCATTGCCTTAACAATGGTTCACATCACGAATTCCCCCTTTACTACTTGTCCCGCAGCGAAATCAATGTGCAGAAGACAGGACCCCATGTGCCTCAGTAGCCTGGAGAATGATGTCCAGGTGATAAAGGAGAGGCTGTGGATGGAATAGCTTTGTCTTTGGATTGAATTATTTATTTGAAATCTTGTACATCGTTTCTTTGGGGATGTTGACTGGGTGGGGGGGTTGTGAATTTATTGTCAATGGAAAAATAAAAGTTCACTGGCTTGTTAAATGGAAGTTCTTGTCGATTGGCAAAATATACAGAAAGCGGGAAACAATGGTGTGCCCACACACCACAGGCCACCCCACAGCACATCAAAGCACAAATGACATCAGAAAACAACCCCAAAAGGCTTACTTTTTATTCCTGAATACAGATGTAATTGCACACAGGTTGCTGGCAAAGAAAGTTTGCGTGGTAACTTTTTACAACATGGTTACAATCCAAGGAGTTGATAATTAGGGGAATTACAGAAATGAGCATGACCCTGACATCAGCCAGCATAAAACTACACTTTTCGTGGCTGGAGAACAACACAGCAGCCTGAAATGGAATTGAATGTAAAGTAGGGCTGTCGATTCGGTTCGTCCCGAACCAAAAAACAGCCGAATTTTCCCCGATTCGGCAATTTCTAATTCGATGGAACCGAATTCAAAAAAGGCGGGAAAACAACAAGCCGAATTCAGCGAGTTCGGGGTGATTGCTGAATAAATTCGGCAAATTCAGGGGCTCCGAATCAGCAGCATAACCATAAAGGCATTAAAAACACATTCGCGCCTTTCTGCGGCTCTGGGGGGGCATGTTTGGAGGTAGAGGTCCCAAAATTTCAGCGTAGCTTGAGGAGACCCTTCTTGCAAGAACCCCCAAGTTTTGTAAAGATTGGGTCAGGGGGTCTTGAGATATTGGGCCCGGAAGGGGTCCTCCCCAAAATCGCCCACAGGAATAAAGGCATTAAAAACACATTCACACCTTTCCGTGGCTCCAGGGGGGACATTTTTGGAGGTAGAGGCCCCAAACTTTCAGAGTACCTTGAGGTGACCCTTCTTGCAAGAACCCCCAAGTTTGGTGACAATTGGGGCAGGGGGTCCCGAGTTATGGGACCCGGAAGGGGTCCCCCATCTGCCCATTACAGCCTTTAAAAACACATTCGATTTGGGCCATACCATTACCCCGGCCTGGGGGTCTGGTTGCCTTGGCAGTTGGGCCGTACCATTACCCCGGCCCCGGGGTCTGACTAAAAGGCAATTAATCCCAAGTTATGGGGTCCCCCCCATCCATCCATTGGAATGAATGGGAGCAGGCAATCCTTAATGTGCATCTACAGAGCGGCAAATCCAAGGCAAAACCTTCCCGTGCCAGAGAGTATATGTGTGTGAGTCTGCTAGAATCATATTGGATTACTCAGTCCCTGCTCCTGATAGAAGAGAAGAAGACATCCACAGTAAGACCCATTTGGGGGCTTTTCTCTATAATTCTCTATAATTTTTTTCCTGTGTGTGTGTATGTGGGGGGGGAGATTCTGTGTGTGTGGGGGGAAGCCAAAGGGGGGTAGGTTTACCTGTTCTGCTGGGGGGTGGGCTTGATTGCCTCTGTGTGGGACTGTGCTTTCTACTGTTTTCACCGGTTGCCAACTTCGTGTGGAGTTAACTGTGGGTCAGGGAGTCTCTCTCTGGCTGGTTCCTATTGTTTCCAATGGGCTGTGCAGCCGCTCCTGTTGTTTCGAATGGGCTAGCCTGTCATTCGTTTTAGTACATCCCCTGTAATGTATTTCAGTGGAGTCAATGCAAGTCAACCGACATTCCCCTCTCCCATTATCTTCAATGGGCTGGGCAGCCTCTCCCATTGCTTCCAATGGGCTGACTTGTCATTCGTTTTAGTACATCCCTTTTAATGGCTTTATTCCAATGGGCAGATGGGGGTACCCCTTCCGGGCCCCATAACTCAGCCCCCCCGATCAAATCTTCACAAAACATGGGGGTTCTTGCAAGAAGGGTCTGCTCAAGGTACGCTGAGATGTTGGGACCTCTACCTCCAAACATGCCCCCCCCCAGAGCCGCGGAAAGGCGTGAATGTGTTTTTAATGCCTTTATTCCTGTGGGCGATTTTGGGGGGACCCCTTCTGAGCCCCATAACTCGGGGGGCCCTAAACCAATCTTTACAAAACTTGGGGGTTCTTGCAAGAAGGGTCCCCTCAAGATACGCTGAAATTTTGGGACCTCTACCTCCAAACATGCCCCCCCCCGGAGCCGTGGAAAGGCACAAATGTGTTTTTAATGGCTTTATTCGGCCAATTTTCCCCCGAACTTGGAACTTGGCGCCGAATTCCACGGATCCGAATTGGGGGAGTTCGGACTTCGGCATTTCCCGAATCAAAATGGGCTGAATTTTGCCGAATCCGAATTTTACCTAATTTTTTTTTCAACAGCCTTAATGTAAAGGTTGCCAACCTCTGGTTGTCCAGCTATGGAAAATTTTAAGACAATAGTGGCGCAGTTAGCTTGCGACTACACCCACCATAATACTCATATCTTTGCCATTGGGGAAGGCAAACATGGAATTAATACATTGCCATGTCTGGGAAATTGCACGTTCCATGTGACATTTCAAGTGCTGCCTTAGCATTAGCCAACAAACATAAGAGAGCAGGAAAGGAAGTGCATATCACTGTGTGGTTGCAAGATCATGGGGGGAAAGTTCTTCTGACCCCTCGGCCACCATTGTACCTTGGCCTCTTCCCAGATGGAGATCAGACCCAGCATCTCTTGCTCTCTCCAGGACCCCCCCTGAGCACCTTGTCCCTGCAATAGTTCAAATTAAAGAAGCGGCCAAAACTGAGGTGCCGTTTCACTGTGGAAAACTGGAGCCTTGTGCTGCCGAGGCCTGCGAGCAAAGCATGCTTAGAAAATGGTGTGAACCTCGGCTCTTCGATTGGAGGAAGGCTGTTCCCACGTCCCCTCACAGTAACCGGCCACATGAATTTGTGTGAAGGCGAAGAAAATGGCACTGATCAAGGATGCCTTTTTAGGAAAAAAAACACATCGACTCACAATCCACCACATAGGCTGCCCATGACTCTTATGCCCCATAATTTAACCATGAATGCACAACATGAAAGCACCACATGCACTCCCTGTTCACAACAATCTGTGTGTTTATGCAGAGGTGAAATGTAAACATCAAACATAAAACGGGAAAACCCGGGGAAGTCGCGGGATGGACTAGCTGAGCCCCCCAGGGAGGAGACTTCATGTATAGTCCCAATGGAGAACTGAGACAATTGTGGGAGAATCATGAGACAAACCAACCATACATAAATGACCCTTGTCACACTTCATCCTGTTTCACCATTATTAAAATCCTCCTTTGTTAAAACTTTTTTGCCCCTCTGTCTTTGATGTGTGCTATGCACTTTATGAATGGTCCGGTGGGTTGTGCTGCTAGAATCCTTGGTTCAAGATTACCTGTGTTTTGCCCCTGGAATCCAGCTACCTTGTCACTTCAGCGTGTCATCTGTCTAAGTTCTGCATTTAATTTTAAGTCAAAATCCTCCACAACAGAAGTTAGGAACCTAACAACCCAACCAACTGAAAACATGTTGCTTTCCTGCTATTGTAACCAGATTTGTGGAAATGAGCCAGTGGTCCTTGATGAGATCTGGGCTTAGTCAGAAATCTTGACAACCTTTAGAGGCCTTGTGATACTTTATCTGCTTTGCTGTTCAAGGCCAAATGTTTCTTTTGCTGCGGGCAACTAAGCAGCTGAAGAGAAAAACACCTCTTGGAAAAGTAACCATCCAGTTTTCCAGCATCTCCTAAAACGTGACAGGCACAAAATATGCCACATCCTTTTGGATCTTCTGGCCTACAGTTGCACTTCCTTTTAACAAAAAACACCTTCCATTTTTCATTTTCATATCTGAAATATACAAAAAAGTATAGCTGTAAGAAGTCTGAAGAATTGTTACCCAATTAATCAGCTAAAAGGAAGGTTTTTTAAAGGAAAAAAATGAGCACACCACCAAAAACCTCATCATATGTGTCCAGGGTTGCTTCCCTCCAGTCCCAACCCTGGCCTTCTCCGTGGCTCCCAACTTACCGGGGACACGGGAGAGGTAGGAACAAGCTCCGTCACCCAGGATGCGGACAAACCAGGCTCTGGCGAAGAGCATCCGGAGCAGGAGGCGCCTCGAAGTGGCCAGGTGTCGAGCCGGCCCAATCAGCTGAGCGAGGCTGTGGGCAGGGCCGGACCTTCCACCAAGGCCCGTCCCAGCTGAGAGGCACCTGGAAGAGGCAGCAAGGGCCGCTCCGAGGCTTACTGCACCAATCCCAGCTGCACCACCAAACAGCTGATGGGCGGCCAGGCAAGGGCGGGGCTGCGGTGGGCTGCGCAGCCAGGTCTGGGAGGGGCAGGGGAGCACAAGAGAGGCTGGAGGGTCCCTAGAGAGCCCAGCCCTATTTGTAGGCTCATGGGGCAGAGGCGGGGGGTGGGGCATGGGAGGAGACAAGAGGAGAGGCCTCGACAGCCAGGAGCTTTAAACGGGGATAAGCAGAGGCCGAAAAGGATGGAGGCTCCAGGCTGGCCAGAGGAAGCTAACTGACTGGCCAAGCTGGCTGCCACGGAGGGGGAGGACAGCTCTGACTCCCCCTTCAATTGGTCTGAGGCTGAGGAGGCACCCTTGAGTCAACCCCATGGAGGGCAAGGTGATATTGGACTGGCACCCAGTGAGCTATGGCTTCACAATATGCTGAAGGATATATGAAAGAGTAGGAGGCTAGACCAGGTCACTTCCACAAGTGAACTGATTTGCAGGGGTTTTGAGAACATTGCCTTGGATTGTTCTGTTCAGACTTTCTCAGCCTCAGTGTTTCCAATCTCTGTGTGTGTTAAGTGCCATCAACTTATGAATCAATGTCCTCCAAAACGTCCTATCATTAACAACCTTGCTCTGGTCTTGCAAAGTGAGCAGTGTGGCTTCCTTGAGTGAGTCAGTCCACCTCTTAGTTGAGTCTTCTTTTCCTGCTGCCTTCAACTTTTCCTAGCATTATTGTCTTTTCCAGTGAGTCTTGTCATCTCATAATGTGACCAAAGTACAATAGCCTCTGTGTGGTCATTTTGGTTTCTAAGGAGAGTTCACGCTTGATTTGATCTAGAACCCGCTTATTTGTCTTTTTGGTGGTCCATGGTATCCGTAAACCTCTCCTCCAATACCACATTTCAAAGGAATCCATTTTCTTCCTGTCAGCTTTCTGTACAGTGGAGAAATTATTTGTTATAACATTGTCTAAATGCTTAACTTCAGATTTAATAAAAACCTGCCAGTGTGTGTTATATATAGGTTTCCTAGGTTCCCAGGGCAATCTCCCTGGGATTTCTGCCACTACCCGCCCACGCTCAGCTGTTTGGCGGGCAGAAGCAGGCCAAACAAAGGCGGGGGATCTGCGCTAGTGTGCACTGACGTCATGGGGAGGAGAGCAAGGGAAGAGAGAGGCACCAAAAAGTTGAGGTGGCTGGTGGGCGAGTGACCACAGGGCCAGAGTGTACAAAGGGAAAGGCCGTCCCAACAGGGAAGCCTCGCGGAGGCAGAGCTGCTGCTGACACATGGCCCTGGCAGGTGGCACCCTGCCAGGCTGGTGGTGGTGGGTGAGGACGGGGTGTGAGTGGAGTGGTGCCAAGGGCTTGCTGGAGTGTGGGCGCTGCAGCAGACCCAGCCACAACTTGAAGCCAGCATTCAGGCAGGCAGGGCAGAAGTGACGTTATCACACACTGACTCAGATCACAGCTCCCTGAACCCGCCTCCCAACATTTCTCACTGGTTGCCAGGACGTACCTGGTGTACATGAATTTTAATGTCTAATTTGCAACTAGGTTCATTGACAAAAATCATGCATCTTTATTTCTTTTCTTTTTTTAAGGTTTTTTATTTGTATATTTGGGAGGGTACAAAAAGGAAAAAAAGGGAAGGTAAAACGTTATATATATAAAAGCAATACAAAACAATACAATATAGCATTTTTCATTAGATAATAAACTCAGATCGTCAATTGTAATACTTTGTGATACATTCTCTAAATTAAGAAATGATTGTAAAATAGCATTCAGTTAGTCTTCTTATGCCACGTTGGTATTCTATCATATAAAAATCTAAAATTTACTTAGCAGTTAGTTGAAACACGTTAAATAATACATAGCCTATTATAAATATTTAAGCCAGCGTATTTCATTCAATTAGCTACAATTCATATAAGTATAAAATGACACCCACTTTTCATCAAATTGCTCTGTAAATTCATTAGGCTTTAAATTTAGCTCAAAAGTCATTTTAGCCATACTAACATCTTCCAACAGTTTTTCTTTCCAGTCTTCTATTTCGGATATATGGGTTTGCTTCCAAGTTCTTGCCAGAACCGTTCTAGCTGCAGTTGTAGCATATTTAAAAACATCATGAAATTTCGAAGGCAGGTTTGGTGGCACCATACTAAGTAAATAATATTTAGGATCAAATGTTATCTTTGTATTTAGTATCAATTGAAGTTCTCGATGAATTCTTTTCCAGTATATTTGTAATTTTGGACATGTCCACCAAACATGGAAATAAGAACCATCCGTTTATTGGCATTTCCAGCAGGCACCTCTTTTTCCGGGAGAAGTCATCTGGGAAAGCATATTGGGGGTCAAGTACCATCTATAAAATGTTTTATACCAATTTTCTTTCACTTCTTGGCACACAGTATATTTCATTTCAGAAGTACAAAGTTTTCCCCATGAATCCATGTTGATCATTTCTCCGAAATTTTGCATCCATTTTATCATGTTAACTTTCACTTGTTCTTCTTCTGTATCATATTTCAGGAGAAGTTTATAAATTTTTCCTAGTAAATGAGAGTCACTTTTGGATATTATCTGCTCAAATTCTGTTGGTTGACGAAATGGCCGAGGATGTAAACAGTCTTTTTGTAAGTTGGACCTCAGTTGTAGGTAGGTCAGCCAGTTAAGCTTTTGGAATTTTTCTTGAAGTTTGATTAAGCTTTTAATTTCTCCTGTGGGCTCTATAATTTCATTATAAGTAAAATGGACACCTGGTTTCAGTATGACGTTATCATGATAAGCGTCGATTGGCGACATTATAGATGGTGGAGAGGGACTTATTCTCTTTTTGTATTTTTTCCACACTTTCAATAACGCCATTTTGATGTCGCAATCTTCTAATGCTTTATCTTTTTGAATTTTTGTTGTAGAATCCCACAGAACTTTGTGAAAACCTTGTCCGAGGTCCGCTCGTTCTACAATAACATGTTTTTGGGATATTTTATCCATTCTGTAATCCAGGTTAAACAGGCAGCATGATAGTATAATTTAAGATTAGGTAATGCCAATCCTCCTCTTTTCTTTTCGTCTTGTAATACTTTAAATCTGATCCTCGGCTTTTTCGCATTCCAAACAAATCGGTTAATTTGTTTTTGCCAACTTTCTATTGTTCTGTCAGGGATGTCAATTGGCAAAAATTGGAATAAAAAGTTTAGTCTTGGAAGTACATTCATCTTTATCACCGATATCCTTCCCAGCCAAGAAATATTCATTTTGGACCATAAACTCAAGTCCCTTTCTATTTCTCCCCAAGTTTTCAAGTAGTTTGTCCTTAGGAGTGTCTTGTTTTGTGAAGATATATTAACACCCAAATATTTGACTGATTCCTTGGTAATTTGACACCCTGTGATTTCTTTAATATACTTGTCTTCATCGGTTGTGGTATTGAAAGTCATAATTTTCATCTTTGTTTTATTCAATTTGTAACCGGAGTACTTTGCGTATTCCATAATGTGATTATGAACGTGTGGAAGTGTTTGTCCGGGGTTCTGACAGATTAACGCAACGTCATCTGCATAGCTTTTAATTTTGTGTTCTTCATTTCCTATTGTAAGACCTTTGATTTTTGGGTCATTTCTTATATGGTTCGCAAGAACCTCCATTGATAAGTCAAAAAAAAAAGCGGAGAAAGTGGACATTACAAAAGCCCTGGTGGCATAGGGGAGGAGGGTGGCCGCTGCTGGGGGATTGGGGCAGGGAAACGTGTCATGTGGGTGCCCTGTTGCTGCTGTGCTTTATCTGGCACCGGCCACAGGAGAAACCACAAAATCCCATTCCTGTACAAAAGAAAGCATAGCTGGAGTCTAAAACTGTCAGGCAATATGTGTCGGTGTCAACCTGGTATCATGTTCCGATGTGTCTCTTGGTGGCAGGGGTCCTTGTGCAATGGCTGTTACCTTTACATGATCAAAGCATTTACAGTCAGATTTACCCCTTAACCACTGGGCTTCACAGGTACCAGAATGTGGTTATTCAGGTGTTGGCAACCTTAGCAGAGGGTAAGGGGAAAGGATCAGACTAGGGCTGACTTACAAGACTGCAGCACAAAACCACCATTCTTATTCATTCTTAGCACATACTACAGCTACTAAACTGGTTGTTAACACTAACTTAATTTGGTGATACTACAGCTATTGTAAAACACAAAAGTTTACTTTTGTAGCATGCTCAGTTCTGACTCAGATAATTTTCCAAGTCATAATGGACAGCAGAAATAAAAATACTGCAGTGTTCCTGATGATAAGAAATTATAACATTATTGACTCCCCTCAAGTTTTTCTTCCTTTTTGGGGGGGTCTATTTTAAATAGCTATACTGTGGGAAGGCTTTTATTCACTTTTGAAATCTTTTATACAGTGCCAAGTTGGTTTGGGGCACTTGGTAAATATTTATATTGCCAAGGTATGTGTCAGTTTATTAGACAATTGCTTTGTTATGACAGGCAGTCAAGCCTGCAGAAGTATTTTGCTACTTCCCAGTGGATCCGGGAGCTGAAACTTGTTGCCCATCTTCATCCAACAAATCCCAGCCAATCGTCCACATTCTTAAGGCCATACCATTCTTCTGTCTGCTCACCAAAGTTGGCTCACCCCTTTTTCACCTCCAGTCTCTTAGGTCTCTTAGGGATGCTACTGCCACTGCTCACTCCAACCACCTGCCTATGCCAGTTGTCAGATGTACTGAACCCCTCACTTAGCCCCAGTCAAACGAATGCCACACATGGAACAAGGGTGTAAGGCAAATCTGATAGAGGGTTAATGGATGATAGAAACAGTGGCTACATTCCAGCACAGAGTGATTTAAGTGTAACTGCAGAGGACTATGGCCTTTTCAAAGAGAAACAGCCTTTCTTGTCTTGACTGAGCAAGTACTGAGACTTCCAGTGAATCAATTAGATCATTTCAATGACGGAGAAGCATAGAAGAAATAAACAAACCAAACAGCTGCTTAAAACACAACAAAGGAAGAAACTCCACAGCAGATGGACTGAAGCAGAAAAACATACATATGTTTTATACTTTAAACGTTTAGCAATCCAATAACTTTGGAACTAGAATGGCACAAGAGGTGGATTTGAACTCTTCAATGTGACGTTAGCAAGCCTGGAGAAGAAGCAATATGTAGGAATTAGAACATTCCTGGAGTGAAAGGAGTAGAGGGAAGGGTTTCCAAGGTCACTGGGGTTTACTTCCCATAGGAGCTGCTCCTCCCTGCACTGCAGTTCTGAGCAGAATTGGGGTCCAGGGGACTTGGAGGACCCCTTTCCCTGCAGGGGACCCCTTTCCCCGCAGCTGCCAAAAAATGTAAAATGTAGTTTGGACCCTACTATTCTTGGTGGGTTGTGGGGGTGCTTCCCTCATAGGAAAGATAGTGGCTGCCACCACATCTCACTCCACCAACCCTGAAACAGCCACTGATACAATAAACCACACATCTTCAAAAGAGAAACCTTTCTAAGTGGAACTACCTTTACGGTTCTAATAGCGATTTTCAGGAGCATGGGTGAAGGAGACCTAGCAAATGAAATACGTGATTCAGAGATAATCTCAAAAACGCCTTGTAACAAAACTAGGCTTGACTAAACTCCTGAAGAAGAATCCTTTCAAAGGAAATATTTAAGGAGAGCAATGGACCTTTCCCCTATTAATTTTCAGTCACCAAATGTATAAACACACTCCTCTACATCTTATGGTCAAAGTGCTCAGAGGGCAGTGCTATCTGCAGTACAAAACTGATGATTCCTCAGATTCTTCGTAACAACAACTAAAATCTCTGAAGTCCCTTGGAAAGAATGTAGCTGAGAGGAGGCTGAAGGACAATTTTTTTTTTTGCTGACACATTCTTCTTTTAATAAAACCACCTCCACCACTCTGAGTACCGAAACAGGATTGCTCTCCTAAACTGCACAGTTCTAGAACCTTTGGAAACCTGTTTTGTAGCAGCTCCCAAAGTCTGCAATGAAGAGGTCATGGGGTCGCACCAGATTTGGCTATGGAAGTGTGAAATAGTTAAATGTTTTATTAAGCTGGTGACCCTATCCCACCGCTGGCGTTAATGTGTCTGCAAAGAAGAGTTAATCAGAAAACGGCCGTTGCAAACAACAAAAACCTTCATTGATACAACAGAAGGAGGTCTTGTCATCGAAACAAAAAGACTTTTAGTAAACATTCATTCTGGTTGGAAATGAACATATGAAGGAAGGTTTTAGGATCATATTTATTGGCCACACCCACACCTAATACTCAAGGGTTCCACAACGTCAAGGTCTTCCAAAGGAGCCCATGTGAATAAACCTGAATTCCCTGCACATGATCCTTATCCTCCATTTTTGAAGGCCCAGACCACACCTAAGGAGTTCTGGCATGTAGGTTTCAAGGCCAATGACACCTTGCATGCAAGAAGGTTGGGGGCAGGGATAGTGCATGATCCTCCCCCACCCCCTCCACACATTCATGTGGTAAAGGGAATGAACATTTGCAGAGGGTTAAAGAGCCCACATGGTGTAGTGGTTAAGAGCGGTGAACT
The DNA here is from genome assembly GCF_029931775.1 of Euleptes europaea. NCBI lineage: Eukaryota > Metazoa > Chordata > Lepidosauria > Squamata > Sphaerodactylidae > Euleptes > Euleptes europaea. The sequence goes on along the minus strand of NC_079313.1, from coordinate 48,650,855 downwards.
CTGGAGAACCAGGTTCGATTCCCGCTCCTCCACATGAAGCCTGCTGGGTAACCTTGGGGCAGTCACTGTTCTCTCAAAACTCTCTCAGCCTATGCAGAGGCAGGCAATGGCAAACCACCTCTGAACATCTCTTGCCTTGACAACAGTACAGGGTTGCCATAAGTCAACTGTGACTTGATGGCGCGTGCGTGCACGCACACACACACACACACACACACACACACAAGAGCCTGCATTTCTGAGTTCTGAATTTAAGAGAAGGGGGACCATCTAATAATTCCTAGATACATTCTGAAAAACATTTACTAGCACATACATAATGTGAATGTGCCAGTACAAATTCCTGTTGCTTTCAATTGTTGCAAAAAGTCCCCCAAAAAATGATGGCTTAACAGTTTTTGATAAGGGAGAACTCTTGCAACACCACTTACATAGGAGGGAAGCACCCCCACAACCCACCAAGAATAATAGGGGCCAAACTACATTTTACATTTTTTGGCAGCTGCGGGGAAAGGGGTCCCCTGCAGGGAAAGGGGTCCTCCAAGTCCCCTGGAGCCTAATTCTGCACAGAACTGCAGTGCAGGGAGGAGCAGCTCCTGACTTCCCCTCCGAGCTGTTTTCCTAAACTGAAACAGTCCAGTAGGTAGTTGTTTGCATAACCAGGTGCAGCTCCAAAGTTATGCAAATAACTCCCTGCAGGGGGAGTTTTGGCTCAGGAAAATGGCATGGAGAGGAAGATTGGAGCCACTCCTCCCCATGCTGAGGGTCCTGGGGGCTTCACAAATGTCTCTCCCCACTGTTGCTATGTGACTGCAGGGAAAGCGAGGAGAGTCTGGGAACCTCAACCCGATTCACCAAAAAATGTAACATGTAGTTTGGCTATAGGAGAGCTACATGTGTTGTTAGGAGGGGGTACACAGCCTTTCCTTTGTGCTGCAAACATCTCTGCTGGGAGATGCCATGAGAAAAGTGTTGAGAATAACTACTATGCAGCCAAAGTACTTGTGCTGCACTTAACTGCCCTGAATTATCAAGTGTCATTATTACTGTAATTTGTTGTTGCATTCTTCTTTTATAGAAAACACCCTATTTTAAGTATACTAATAGTAACAGTGTTTGTAGCTCCTCACTCACCGAGTTTTCATGTCTCTTACCACAATGTACTTGGCATCAGGATATGGACTAGAAACAGTGTATCTGCTTTCAAATGGCTGTAGTTTTCCAAACTAGCACACAGATAGGGTTGTGCAAAAACAAAAATCAGCAAATTTTGGCTTGGATTTATTGGGCCTGATTTTTTTGGTAAACCTGGAATAAACTGAATACCCATATTAGCAAAGGGATATTTTAGCTTTATTTCCGGGTTTACTGAAAAAAATTGGGTCCATTATAGTCTATGGGGATTTTTTTTAAAGCTCCTGTGGGGGCATTTTTTGAGGTAAAGTCATCAAATTTGCAGTGTAGCTGCAAGGGACTCTCCTTAGATGGACACCAAAGTTTGATGGATGTTGGGGTAGGAGGTTGAATTTTATGGGCCTGCAAAGGGGTCACCCCATCCTCCAGGCATTTGCGAGCAGAACTGTCCATTGGTTTTCAGGTACAGAAGTTCAGTGTTGTCAAGGACCAGTGGAAAGAGCCAATTGGCAGGCGGGCGCCTCAAAGTCTGGGGGCTCTCGTTGAGGAAAATGGCTTAAATGCAAGAAAAATAAGGCATGGAAAAGATTTCTTTTGGTGGCAAATGACATCCTGTGAACAGTCCTTTATTATAGTAATCAAAAATCTGATTTCAAGAGATGGTCATGGTGTGGGGAAACAAAGCCTCTGCTTGGGGCGACCTTCAGTTTGAGAGCAGGTCTTTTTTTTGGGGGGGGGTGATATTGGAGCCATCCGAAGTCATGATCAAGGCAGCTCTTGTGAAGGAGATTGCTCATCTGCGCGGGTGAGCAGTCTTCTTCAGAACAAAGCATGTTCAGCAGCTGTTGAAGCTGGTGCTTTTTAGTTGGCGGGTATATCCCTCTGGACAGGACTGGGTGAGCCCCATCTTTTAACATGACCCTTCCAGACTAGTTTGGTCTGACCAAGCTGGCTCTGATTACACAACCCCCTACCTCAAAAGATAGAAAAATGGGAGAAAGCACAGAGCTGTACATCTGAGCAAAGATGAACAGCCGAAACCCAGAAAAGCCGAATATCGCCTATTCGGCTTCGGGCAGATTCCCAGGTTTTGGTATTCAGTCAACCCAAAACCCAAATATTGCTGAAACAGCTAATTTCAGGTTTATTTTTGGTTCAGGTATACCGATATGCACAACCCTACACACAGATATCAATATTTGAAGGTGGGAAAAGACAATGGTATCCCCTTTCGAATCTGATACTTTAAATGTGCTATCTAACTTCATTGTAAGACTAGACATGACTGGGGGGAAAAGAGCTTACAAATGTTTTGGTACACATGTTGTAGTATCAGCCTTAGACCATCTGGTCACACTTGCAGTACCCCACCATAGTTTATAAAAACAAGCCTAAAAGATTCCTAATAAATAACACTTTTCTTACTCTCTGTTCTTTAAGGTTACATTCATTACTTGTGAAATCTTATCTAGAACATGTGCATCAAATCCATATAATTTTTAATAGAAAATTCATGCTTGATTGTAAATCCCATATCCTTTCTTCCATTAGACATAGATATTCTATTTCCATGTGCACCCTGGAGATCTAGGGAGCACCATGCTGGCTCATAAAAAGGCATTCCCAGCTTATACAAGCTAATAACAATAAACTGCTGACACAACATCTTTTCACATGAAGGAAACATGCTGTGGTAAGAAACAAACACATTGCACAGGAGGGAGGTGTAGAAAAAATAAATATAGAGGAATGTGAGGGTAGAAGGCTCCATATACCATCTTCATTTACATCAAATTCAGCCTCTGCCAAAAGATAACACATTGCTGTCTTGGCAGTGTTTTCAAGGTTTCCACATACATTTAGGTGTGTCCAGATCACAGCACACTGAAGATGTTAATTACACTTTAAAAAATGTGGATGGGCAATGATATACAGCAGTTTGGAGAGATCAGAGAAACTGATCTGCACTCTTTCCCTCAACCCGTCTTGAACATGCATGTTTTCTCTTGCAACCTGGGGCAAGCGTCTTTGAAGAAAGGCAGGTTATAAATATTTGAATAAGTAGATATGGAATGCATGTGGCAATAACAAGGTGCTCTACCAATTACTTGCAGTGCCTGCAAGACCAAGTCCCATATTTTACCCAAGACATATGGCTGTACCTCACAGTTTGGAAATTGCTACATCCCCCTGTGGGTTCTGTTGACAAACTCTTCCTCCAGGAAGAGTTCCAGTTGCAGTTTAGGGAACCAGACATTCCTACTGGGTTTGGAATCCTATTTGTTGGCAGTGCCTGTACACAGTGTATTAGTTGTCCCAAGGTCTGAACTCATTTGCCATCTATTTTGAATCAAAGGCTAGCATTTGAGAAGAAGTTTCCAAGTGTTAAAACGTTTATCTTCCGTCTGTCTGATGCATATATCATCCTCTCCAATTCTTCCATCTGCAGCAGTTTAAGTATTTTGCATTTCAAGAGAAACCAAGAAGGATTACAGATAATCATGGCTGGAACAGATTTTAGACATAGCCAACTGCCTACCAGTGTATCTTCTTCCTCCCATTCAACTAGCAGGGTGCAGTATTTCAGTATCAGACATTCACTGCATAGAAATGAATGTGTTATCCCCCCCGCCACCCTTTCTTAAAACTCTGTTTCACCCTCTGTAATGGCAAATTACATACCCTTTGAATAAGCCTTTAGAAGATATTTGATACCCAACAATTATTTTAGAGAAGATAACCAGAGAAATAGAAAAAGACTAGTCACATTGCAGTCCTAACCAGCACTTCCAGACTGAAACTAAATTGGTTTTCTACTTTCAGTGCAAAGTATATTGGGATTTTACCTTGGATAACCTAAACCCTAGAGTGATACCACTCTGTGAGCACAAAGAAGAATGGCCAACAGCAGCTTTTATCAGAAGTTTCAATCCTGGGTCCCCTCTAGTCTTTCGTTGGTACGTTGGTATGCATGTGTACTTTTGCTCCTGTTCGCCCCCCCCCCCAAATCTGTCTCAGTTGTTCCTTGGAGTTACACCTGAGTTTTCTGTCTATTAGAGATGACCTCCCTGCCAGCCCTTACAAATCCTGAGACTTCCCGTCCCTCTATTAACCCAATTCTTCCATCTCCCCTGAACTCAAAGCGTTCAGGGACAAGGAAGCTTGAGGAGGGACATGTCACTCACAAAAAGAAAGACAGCCAATTACAAAGCATATCAAGAGGCTTCCTGCTTCCTGGGAGTCTTTCTGAGCAGAAGATAGGCATTTAGAAATGAGGCTTGGGTTTCTCCCCCCCCCCATTCCTTTTAGGGAGCTCTGTTTTGTTTTTTAAAATGCTTTTTGACCTGTCACTTGGGTTTCGGGGGGGGGGGGGACTCAGCCAATTACAATTACTACAGCCAATTACAAAGTGGCATTTCAAGGGGCGGGGACTCACAAGCTTCTTGTTTTGAGCTTGGAGACTGCTGGTGCATAGCTTTGAGAGAAGAAAATGTGGGTCCGGCGAGCAACGAACCTCAGGTAAAACTCCCCTGCACAGGCGACCTTTTGTTTCTTGGGGATTAGGGAATTTATATAGTGCACAGCCAACCTGCCACAAGTGTGCCACAAGAGACATGGGCAGGAGGAACGTGTGACACACCTGGGAAGGAGCATGATATTATGGTTAAGACACAGAATCAGGCCTGTACATGTCTCTCTTGTACGGCAGTGCTGCCGGCTATATGGGTCAATAGGCTTCAGTTGAACTGTGGGATACTTATCAAAAAAGGCTGGCTATTACCTCCTTACATCTTTCCCCTAATCTCAGGGATCATGGAAAGGGACAATGAAATAATGACAAATGCTCAAAACCATATACATGAAAGAGACTGCCTCAATTCAAAGGACAGCCCTAGGGGCTGAAGTGCCTTTGCAGACTTATGGTTCAGTGACATGAACTTTGGCAACAGCCAAAGGAGTCAGTGGATCTGCAGCCGGAACATTCAGATTCTGGTATGAAAGGAATTAATTTGTTTTCGCTTGGGTTTTTGTTAAATATCACTATACTTGGTATGAGATGAGATACTCCAAACTTACTTTAGACTCCAGAAATCTGAATGTGAAATAAACATTTTACAGAAATTTGCTCTTGTTATAGGCAGCTTCAGGCAAAGTTGGAGGGGTCTAAATCTACATTGCATTGGTCTTATAGGTGATTGGATGGAAGGTCTGTCAGCACAGACAAGTCATGGTGGGGAGGGTTTGCTCTAAAATCCATCATCCAGCAACACCACCAAATGTGATTGGGGCACACCCAGCTTTAAACAAATGAGTCTGTTGCCATCATGTGTAGCGTGAGCCTGAGAAACCATAAGTAGCCTATCCAGTTGTCCAGACACATTGGGAAACATGCTAAATAAAATTCCTGCATTACTCATCAATGCTGTACTAGTCTAGCATTTTGTATCTCCAAATATGTTCTTGTTCATGTCCAAAGCATCTGCTTTTATTTAAACTATTTTATGACTTTAATTATTTTACAGACACAAAATAAACACCCCCACAGCCCAAACTAGCCCCTTTATCAATTTCTGGCAGTACTCTTAAAATATAGGCATAATGTCCTAAAAACAAGAGTCTTCTTCAGGCCTGACGGCCTTGAACCCAAACTACATAGGGAAGTTTACGCTGAAAGGCCAGCATAATGGAGTAACTATTCTTGAATCCCTCGTACTGCTTCTGAGAGCAGCATGTGGTTTTAAAGCCTAAGCAAATCAGCCTGCCAATCAATTAGTGAGAAAAAATTTTATTCATTCATTCAGGAAACAATCACATCAAAAGCAATCATAAATGGCATATCAATCACATATACACTGTTTCATCACTTGAGGACTAATTTTCCAATAGCGGCAGCAGCAAAAAAAAGAAGAAGAAGAAAAGGGGGGGAAGGGGGGGACAGGCAGAGCATACCAGGTTCTTGTTTACTTAACAACAGTTAGGATGAAATCCTAATCCTAATAATAGCTGAAAAAATCTTGACAGAGAAATTAAAATGGACTCATTTAATTCCTCCTTGTACATTAGCCTAACACCGATTTGCTTCCCTGCTGCTTTCCGAAAGCAGATCGTAGGAACTGCCTTGCTGGAACAGACCAAAAGTGGCCAGACATCTGCTCTCGGAAGTAAGGGTGCAGTTTGCCACAACATCTGTTATTCTGTGGCATGCTGCCTCTAAACCTAACGGTTCCATTGAGCAATTATGGCTAATAGCCATAAACAGATCTTTCCCATGTCTAAAAGAAAATAAAAGAGAAAAAATAACAAGAAAAAGCGAACCTCAGGCTCATGTAGGGTTGCCAATTCCAGCATGGGAGATTCCTGGAGACTTGGGGATGGTGCCTGGACAGGCTGGTCCTTGGCCTTCCCCTGGCCTTTCCTGCCAGGGATGCCTCCAGCCTGGCCTTGCTTGCCCAGTGTGGTGAAGGATGAGCTAAACTTGGCCCTCGCCCTGCCTCGCATGTCCAGCGCAGTGAGCAGTGCACCCTCATGGCATGGGACTGGCTCGGTAGACTCTTTCTCCCTCCCTCGGGAGCAAAGCCAGGGAGGGGGGCCAGCTGAGCAGACTGGCGGTGGACCTTTTCAGGGCGGTTTTTCCCTCCTGATACACCTCTGGAGACACCTGAGTAAAAAGTATTTCCACTGGGCTGAAAAGATGTGAGCCTAAAAGTAACTTCACAGGGAAAGGGAAGATCACCAAAAGGTGACATTGGGATCAATCCTACTACTTGGATGTAAGGCCTATTTTATTTGATTGAGTGTACTCTTGGGAATTGGGTTGCCAGGTCCCCCTTGGCCACCTGTGGGGCATGGGGGGGTTAGGGTTGCCAGATCCAGGTTGGAAAGCTTCTGGAGATTTGGGGATGGACCTAGGAAGGACAGCGACCTCAGTGGGGTACAATGTCATAGATTCCACCCTTGAAAGCATCCATTTTCTCCAGGGGAACTAAAGTCTGTAGTCTGGAGATGAGCTGTAATTCTGGGGGATCCCCAAGTCCCACCTGGAAGCTGGCTGGCATCCCTACCTGGGAAAGGGTTCTTAAGACTGCAGCCATTGCCATGCAATTCTGTGGCAGCTATTCTTTTTTTAAATCAGTGGGAATCCTTGGGGTGAAATTGTGAGACCACCACGGAAGATTTTCTTTATTTTCCAATAGAACATCCCATGTTTATGCGAATTTTACCTCACACAAGCACTTTTAAACTAACATAATGATTAAACATAAGATATGCAGAGAAATGCCACCTAGCATGTCACATACCTTAAATGTACTTATTTTTAATATGTTATTAGCAAGAAAGTCATCATTAAGTCATGGCACAGAGAACTTTGTGAACCAAGAGATGATAGTGGAAACGTTTAATAATTCTGGGAAACATCAGGCAGCTGGGCAAAACATTTTAGGTCTGAGAAGCAGCTAGATCAGTCTCAGTCAACATTTCCATCTAGAAGTTTTCATGTGAATCATATCTATTCACATGTTCTGAATTTGCAAGAAGGGGGACACACTCAAGATATAGGAATTCAATAAAAAAATCCACAAAACTTATGCAACAGAGGTAACTGAGCATTCAGTGCCACACCCAGTTGTTCTAAGCCAAGGAACAGACACAGGGCTTTGGAGGATGGAGGAATATTATCAAAAGAAAAAATTCTACAGCCAGATCAGACGTAGGAAGACCAGTCTCATGAGATACTTCTATTTGCAAATGGGCATTGGGTATGGGGGTGACCTTGAGCCAGTTACACATTCCCAGCCTGACTACCTCACTGGGTTGTTGTGAGGATAAAAAGGAGGAGAGAATAATGGTGTATGCTGTCTTGGTCCCCATTGTAGAGAAAGGCAGGGTATATTTAACAAAGTGAATAAATAATAAATATGGATGAGGTTGGGGAGTACATAAAAGGTTGGTTGCTTGGTGGGTGGGAAGGAAGGAGGAGGCAGGGGAAAGTGATCATATGTGGGTTGCCAGGAGCAAGGAAAGAAAAAAAATAATGTGGGGAAGAGGCTACGGGGGGAAATGAGGTGCCCCCCCGCAAGTGCTTGTAGGTTACTCACCACACAACTGGGTCATAATTTTCCCAGGTACAGGTTGCCAGGGGCAGGAAAGGAAGATAAGGTGAAAACATAGGGGCAGATAAACTCAGGTTGGCTGGTGTGTGGCAAGGAGATAAGGAAGTAGGAAAAGGAGAGTGGCTATAGTGACTTTTAGGGATGGCAAAGGGGAGATGGTGGGAAGAGGAAAATGAGAGGCCCCCTGCCAATCCTGGTGGGTCCTCTGCTTGTGTTTCCCATTCATGGAAGTAGGTGCTGTGATTGTTCACGTGAATTCACATCAGCTAGAGTATACACAAAAAACAAACAGAGTTGGTGCATCCATTGCATTTTGAGACATGTTCTAATTTTCTGCTCATTCCTGAGATTTGGGGCCAAATGGGTTTAGGAGATGGGAAAGGGCTTGCGGTGGCGCAAATGCCACTTGCGCCCTCTAAACTGGCATGGGCAGCGAAAGAGGAGTTAGGTTGGCATGATGGGGCAGGAGCAAGTGCCATCACAGAAGTGTCTGCGCAACCACCGCACCAGTGCCAGAATGGTGCTGGGGTCCCCGCCGTCATCAAAAGGGGCATCCCTGGGGGCATCCCCAGTGGTAGTCCCGTTCCTAAGGGCTTTCGACCAAGGAATGCTCACTTTTTGCGGCATAAAACTGTAGCTCACAAGCTTTGGGGGGTGGTGGCGGCTGGTGAGTCAGGGGCACATAGTGGCTTGGAGTGAGTGGCCCAGAGAGGCTGCCGCCCCACCCACTGAGATCACCCCCACGCAGCCTCCTGGCCGGCCTTGCTAAAACTCCTGTCTGGAGTCCGTTGCCCACATCCTCCACTGGCCTCCAACAGCCGCCCCCTCCCTTCCTGCAAAACTCTCCAGAGCGGGGGTGGGGCAAGTGGCCATCCATCTATGCCCACAACCTCTGCCCGAACCCGTGGTCCTCCCCACCTTGCCAGTGGCCTGCCCCCGCATGTCTGCCTCCCTGCCCTCAAGCCGCTCAGACGGCCTCGCTCCCATTGCCCCGGTGCTCTCACGCCATCCTACATCACCCATTTATTTTGTGCTTTTTTGCTGTTTTTCTTGCCATTCAGCGCTGCACCAAACAACTTAGGAGGCAGCCCGGCTGCATTATTGCTCCGCCGCGCTCACCCCGGGCGCGGCTCCCTCCCCCTCAGGAATGAGCTGATAGCAACAGAAAGCAAGTGTGTTTTTTTTCCCTAGGGCAGCCACTATAGGGGAACATGGGCATTTTAAGAGAGGTTTGGAGAATTCTGAAAGCTGAGGGCCGGATTGTTTGGGAGGTGTTACTCTGGAGCCAGGGTGTAAAACAACACCAGGAACAGATGTGGAATGTCCTTGAATATCTATTCATCACTATAAGGCAATGAGGTTTCTTCTGTTTTAACATACTTGGTCATTGTAATTTCTCAAGCATAACCAGCTGGTTGAGGTGCTAGAGTGGACTTGAGGTGCTAGAGTGAGGTGCTAGAGTTACACAACTACATTAAACTTAGTAGTAGTTCCTTTCCTTATCATCCTCTCGTGCCCTGATCAACTCTTTCAAAATAAGTAAGCCACAGTGAGAAAAGCACAGATGTTGGATGGATATGAAAAGAAATGGCAGAATGAAACGCTTTCTTAAGTAGAATGCCAGAGTTCTTTGTACTGCAGACTAAACTGTACTTTGCTTTCATTATCATTTGATTATGCTAATTATCAGCTCAGGGACATTGTGCAGAGTGGCTGTTAATGACCTTCAGTATATGTTTTTTATGGAGCAGTGTTATCCAAGGCCACATAATGCAGTGAAACGGTCCTTGGTTTTGCAGTTAACTGTGGTAGGGAGACACATACTAATTCCTCATTAGCGCTTTAGTGATTTCATACTGTTTTCATACCCTGATTTTTCAAATTACACTACAAATGCTTTGCTCCTCATATTTCAGTTCAGTAAATTGTATGCACATAATTCATATCTGAGGCAGAGTTCTTTGGGTCTAACATACCAATTTAATGACTGAGATTATTTGTTCTGTTAGTCACAAAAGTCCAGAAGCTTCTAACAAACAATAGGAAGGAAGGCAGCCTCCTTATGAGCGAGTCATCAGGAGCTTAATTAAAAGCACACACCAGTGTCCTGGTGTCTACACAGATTTCCTGTTGTTCTCAAGGCATATTTTGTAATACTTTATTTCCCCCCCTCTATATGGACAGGTTGCTGCATTTCTCAGCAAACATGCCTCTTCAGCTGTCCATTAAGATCAGCCTTAGGAGCAATACTACTAAGGATCCCATCTATTTATAATTGGTTTATGGTGGTGGCCGTAATGGTCTGGAACTAGACACCCAGTGAGACCCTACACAGCCCAACACTGCAAGTTTTTAGTAAAATGTCTTCTTCTGTTTTTGCCGTCATGTCACAGCTAACTTATGGCAACCCCGTAGGGTTGTCAAGGCAAGAGATGTTTGGAAGTGGTTTCCCATTGCCTGCCTCCATGTCACGCCCCTAGTATTCCTTGGAGGCCTCCTATCCAGATACTAGTCAGAGTCAAGGCTGAGAATGTGTGACTGGCCCAAGGTCACCCAGGAAGCTTCCATGGCATGAATGGGGATTTGAATCTGGGTTTCCCAGGTCCTAGTCCAACACCTTAATCACTACATCACGCTGGCTCTCAGTAAAATGTCTAAGACCTTATAAAATGGCCTTTTAGAGCATGTGACTCCACCTGACAAACACACAGTACTGTTTACCAAGACTTGATAGTTTCTGCATTTACTCATTTTATTTAGAATAATGCAGGAATAACCAGAAACTTTGAAAGGGTGTTCTGAAAGAGACTGTAGAATACTGTCACCTGACATGAAGTCTATAACCCTTTTCAACACAGAATGGACTTGTTTTTCAGGTAGGGTTGCCATCCTCCAAGTAGGGCCTGCAAATTTCCCGTAATTACAGCTGATCTCCAGACTATGGAGCTCAGTTCCCCTAGAGGATATGGATGCTTTGGAGGGTGGACTCTATGGCATTATACCCTTCCCAAACCCACTCTCCTTATGCTCTACCTGCAAATCTCCAGGAATTTCTCAGTCCAGAGTTGGCAACCCTAATTGCAGGCAAAATGGAACTTCTCCAGGCAAGAGTAGATATGTTATACATGGTAATGACCATCACAGTTTTGATAGATAGATAGATAGATAGATAGATAGATAGATAGATAGATAGATAGATAGATAGATAGATAGATAGATAGATAGATAGATGTTCAAGCTGGATTCAGAAAAGGAACTAGAGATCGATTGCTAATTTGCTTTGGTTACAGGAGCATATGAGAGAATTTCGGAAGAAAATCAGCTTGTGTTTCAATGATTACAGCAAAGCTTTTGACTGTGGATCATGAAAAGCTATGGTTGGTTTTTAAAAGAAATGGGTGTGCCACAACATTTGATTGTTTTGATGCACAACCTATACTTTGGACAAGAGGCTACTGTTAGGATAGAATATGGAGTAACAGAATAGTTTCCAATTGAAAAACGTATCAGACAAGGATGTATATTATCTCCCTAGCTCTTCAATCTCTATACAGAACATATCATAAGGAAAACTGGATTAGATTTAGATGAAGGTGGAGTAAAAATTGGCGGAAGAAACATTAACAATTTGAGATATGCTGATGATACCACATTACTGGCAGAAAATAGTGATGATTTGAAACGACTCCTGATGAAGGTTAAAGCAGAGGTGCCAAAGCAGAATTACAGCTGAACATCAAGAAGACAAAAGTAATGACTACTGGAGAATTACACAACTTTAAGATTGACAATGAAGAAACTAAAATTGTTCAAGACTTTCTATTCCTTGGCTCCATCATCAACCAAAAGGTAGACTACAGCCAAGAAATCAAAAGGAGATTTAGACTGGGAAGGGCAGCACACACACACACACACACACACACACACACAGTGCATACATGTAGGAGAGAAGGGTGGATAAAATATGGAAGTAAGACATAAATAAAAGTAAACAGTTTTGCTTGAGTCAGCCATTCTGGATCTTTGTCATCAGTTTGATAATGTGAAATATGATTGATGATCCTGGAGAAAATAAATATTCTCACCTTTTAAAAAAAGTTTTCCCCCAATTGGGTGACTATTATTACTTTATTTAAATGAAGTAGTACATTACTTTATTTATTATTACTTTATTTAAATAAAGTAGTATTCCAAAGCCAGAAACGGAGATTGACCTAAATATCTTATTTAAATATATAAAGAACAAGGGAAGTTTCTTTTGCAACAAACACCTGCATGCGTTGAGGGACTGAGGGGATAGAACAGGAAAGGGATGAAGGAAGAAGACTCGCCAGCTAGCCTTGTCAATTTTGGGAACTGTGACAACTTTACATACCATAATGCTTGAGATCATTTTCTTCAATTGGTTTATTTTCTATGTGATTTTACATTTTTTTACTATGCTTCTTGTTATTATGGTATTATGACACACATAATCTGTCTTTCAAAGTGGGTTCCCCAAGGCAGTTTGCAAATTAATGTATAAAGCCACATGAAAAATCATATTTCTAACCAGGATTCTTAGCTCTGGGTCACCAAGCAGGCACTCAGTCCTGGTTCAACTGCTGCAATTGAACCCTTGTACAAATTTCCAATTCCATACCAATTATCACTTCCAATTTTGATCTGGTTTATATATGTCCCATGATTTTTAAAAAGGTGTTTGTAGTGACAGAAGACATTGCCTTCAATACATAAACACTCAGAACCTAAAAACACATTTTCACATGAGGTAGAAAATAAGTGCATTAATAATATTAAACGTCGTAAACTTTGTTGTTGGGCTTGGGTATTTTTCTACCCCATTAAATATCTCTTTATGGTGACGTAGCGGTTCTCCAGGTCATCGGCTAGCATGTTTCTCTGGAGAGTCTGCTGTCTGTCCTGCACAGGTCTGGGCCCCTCTGAAATGCCTAAAAGGACAACAGGATTCGTCTAAGGGGTGAGTTACTTAGAGAGCCTCAGATTTTGTTCCTTGAGTGCTTTGCCACCAATTATGTATTTATGATTTTATGAGGAATTTTACAACTCTCCAAAGGGTACAAAATGCATTAATGTGCCTTTTCTTTATAGCCCAGAATAAATTCTCCAACAAGTTCCTTCCTGTCCAACTCCAGTGAGAAAAGTCATGGTTTTTCTGAGCCTGTAATTCAAGATACAATCCATAAATTATCCTCTGAAGAAAGCAAAAGTAAGAGATCATCTGGTAAGGGTCTGACATTCTGCTGAGTTGCATGCATCATCCTCAGCATGTATAGTCCCGAAACAGTCTCCACATGGTAACAAGTAATCCCTTATGTGGCAACAGCAAGTGATCTTGCTTTTGTACAAACTCTTCTAGAATATATCCAGTCATTGTGAAAGGATCTATCTAGCACCCACTTCTATCCGCTTCTGCTCTAAGGGACTTCAGAAGATTACCATGATTATTTGGTTGAATTTATTTAATTAGTGCGCTTTTAGCCTGCCCCAGCTTGGGGCAGCATGCCTTAGTTTCCTCCATTTTTTCCTCGCAACAACTCTGTGTGGTAAATAAAGCTCAGAGAGAGTGACCAGCTCGAGGTCATTCAGTGAGTTTCATGGTTTCCTGTGGATTTGAATCTGGGTGCCCAGTCTCCTTGGATTTTGAAGGCTAAGCAGGGTCAGCCTTGCTTAGTACCTGGATTGGAGACAACCAAATAAGTCCAGGGTTGCTGTGCAGAGACAGGCAATGGTGAACCACCCCTGTTAATCTCTCTCCTTGAAAACCCTACAGGGTCATTGTAAGTTGGCTACAACTTGATGGCACTTTCTTCCACCACCTTCCAGATCCTAGTCCAATACTTTAACCACTATACCAATCTGACTCTGTGTGTGTGTGTGTGTTAAGTGCCGTCAAGTCGCTACCGACTCATGGCGACCCTATGAATGAAAGTCCTCCAAAATGTCCTATCTTTGACAGCCTTGATCAGATCTTGCAAACCGAAGGCTGTGGCTTCCTTTATTGAGTCAATCCATCTCTTGTTGGGTCTTCCTCTTTTCCTGCTGCCCTCAACTTTTCTTAGCATGACTGTCTTTTCCAGTGACTCTTGTCTTCCCATGACTCTAAGGGCTTCTATCTGATTCAGTACCCCAAGTGCACCACTGTGTACACCCTGTCATCTTATATGGCTACATGTAATTTTTGCGGCAGAGCCAACAGCATCTCTACAAAGTGGTATGAGGAGATTGGTAGCACGGAGGGGGCTGCAGCTGCTTCTCCCCATGTGCCATGGACTTGAGCAGAAAAAGGCCATACATTTGGGAGGCACAAAACTCCTATTACATGTCTGATTAAAAAGTACTAATGTTACCCTCAACAAACGCAATGACTTTGTAACGTACATTAACCCAAATCTAGAAATAAGCGTGTTGTTATTTCTTGCCCATTCTTGCCTAGATCTCCCACATGGTTCCTAGCTGAGCCATGAAGTGTCTGTAAATTTGTACTATCATAAAAAGTATTTGGTAATTATGTACTTCCTCATCTGGTTTTGCAGAAGCTTGTGATGTGCAGTCATGTTTTAAAAATATGTGGTGACTTATCAAACTGTTAAAGGCTGATGTGGTTGTGGGGTTTTTTGTTTTAATGTTAAGTAGGCTTGTTTGCATACTGTTGTAAACAGCCTTGAACTAACTATTGTGGAGAAAGCAACCTCAAAAACATTTCAAATAAATTTGTAATACAAGAATGCATAATTTGTGGCTTATTATATGCCCCTCTTTTTCTTGATAAGCCTCCTGGTTTAACTACTTACCCAGGACTACATAAACAAGGAACTAAAACAACAACAACAACAACAGACAGACAGACTACAACAAGGTAGATAGCCCTGCCTTGGTAGATCATACAAATTGTGCAAGTCCTGCTGAGGCATATTTAAAATATTTATATCATCGAAGATGTCCAAAGTTGCTAAAGAATTTTCACAAAACAGTATAAAAGATAAAACCAATTTAAAATATTTTAAGTAGACAGAGCTCTAACAATCTAAAACCACAGAAATGTACATATACTGCATTTGGGAATAGCCTGTATGGAATGTCTAAGCTAGGTTTTCACTCTTACAAGCAGCAAAGCCACAAGAACAGCTATTGCAGGATCAAACGGGTTGGTTGGAGGGTATGAAATGGGGCTATTGGACTTTTGACAATGAAACGATCTGCCCAGGACAGCTTCAGCGTAGTGTAGTGGTTAAGAGCAATGGTTTGGAGCAGTGGACTCTGATCTGGAGAACCGGGTTTGATTCCCCACTCCTCCACATGAGTGGCGGGTGCTAATCTGGCGAACCAGGTTGGTTTCCCCACTCCTACACACAAAGCCAGCTGGGTGACCTTGGGCTAGTCACACTCTCTCAGCCCCACCTACCTCACAGGGTGTCTGTTGTGGGGAGGGGAAGGGAAAGGGATTATAAGCCGGTTTGATTCTCCCTTAAGTGGTAGAGAAAGTCAGCATATAAAAAACAACTCTTCTTCTTCAATCTCCTGCAGAGCAGACAAAGGAACACGCTTTAAAGAATAAACAACTCCACTGACAACAGCTTTCCAAATATACCCTTAGGTTACACAGATCCCAAACTCAGGTTGTGTGGGAGGGCACAGCAGAGCCTCAAATATTGATCTGAGGGCCCAGGTAGGCGCAGATGAGAAGAGGTAGTTCTTAAAATACGGTACCCTGGTTCCAGATTGCTTAGGGCTTTAAAGGCCAAACCCAGAATTGAGCCCTGAAACAAATAGATAACCAATTAAGCTTGTACTACTGGAACTATATACTCTGCTCAACAGGGAGAATTACGTAATAGCCTGGCATTACTTTTTGTACTGGTTAAATCTCTGAACACTCTTGAAAAGCAGCCTCATGCACAGAAATCTTCTTATCTGATCTGGATACTATTGCCTGACTGTAGTTACATGAGCCTTCTCCGGGAAAGGGCTCATCTGGCTCACCTGCCAAAACTAGTAAAAGGCTTTCCTGGCTACCATTACAACCTGGATAGAAAGAGTGCTTAGTACAGGAATACCCTCCTGCTGCATACAGTGGTCTTTCCACAGTTTATAGCAACCCTGGATTTACACTACACAGCATATAAAGTTCCAATGCAATGCTTTTAAGGCCACCATTCTTGGATTATGAGATGTGCCTCCAGATTGTAATGAAAGCAGTATCTGGGGATAGTGCAGAAGCAGTGTAACTTGATAGGCCCTGCAGCCTACTTTTACAAACATTTCTGCTATTGATGCACAGAAACAGAGAAGAACCCCTGCACATTTCCTTCGTAGCCAGAGTGGCTCCAAAAAACGACCAAGGATTGAAACGTTTTCTGACATTAAAACCAACATAGAACAGATGGTGGCATGCAGAACTGATGTGTAAGCAAACGCCATTTTATGAGGCTTTGTGTCAGAGTAAAATACTGGTTGAGTTTTCAGGTTTAACTTCCTCAATGCAAAATACATTTTGTTGGCATAGACTCAAACTTAGAATATTACTAATGTTATCCATTTTGTAAGAACTCTCACCTTTAAAATAAAAGCCATGATTATTTTAGATGTTTTCATGTAGATTGGTTAAGGTATGTACTTGATGTGAAGCATATTCAGATGTGAAAGTGTAAACGTTTAGGGGGGGAGAAGAGATCAGTAATATTTTTGAGTCTGATGGTACATAGATAAGACTTGGGACACACAGCAGCTGGAAGATGAAGTATTTCATTCTACCCTCAGCGCTAATAAACTAACATCTCATTGGACATCCTGGTTTTTCATTAAGTCCTCCATTTTGGTTTCCACCCCTATTCTCCCTGCATGAGCTCTCCTCATTTCCCTCAGGGCCTCTGTTGCAAAACGCATGCATAGCTGGCCAATAAATAAATAAATAAATCCTCCCTGAAGGTGATGTCATAAATCAGTGTGAGGACATGTTGGGAGTAAATTAAATGGAAAAGAATAGGGAATTCTAATGAAAAAAACTCCACTATCTTCTTCTGGCTTGTTTCTCCCTCAGCCCTCTACACCCTGGCAACAATGAATGAGTCACCTCCATGATACATCTGGCATCCACTCATAAAGCCTACATCCCCATCCCATGAGAGCTCTTTGTGGATGAAGACATGGACTTATGTCATTCTTGCACTGACAGGGAGGAGCTGAAATGACCCATTTCCCAAAGAAAATCCATAATGCAACATTTAGTCATTCACTTCCTTCTGTACTGTTTTCTACTGCTTGTACAACTAAGATATAGTATAAGCATGGTCCCTATTTTGACTGGCTCTTGCTTTATAACAGCCTCAATTTGTAACAACCCCTTCCCTGCACTCAGTATTTAATTTAGCCTCTGGATGTGAACTTCTATGCATCTTAAGAAGTCAGTTCTGACTCATGAAAGCTCAGGTAGTTGGTAGGCACTCAAACAGTGTTAAATCATAGAACAGATTTGATTACTTGTATAGAGTTATCACTTAAACACCCTAACATCAATACCATTTACTACATGACAGGCAATTCTGGGGAGATGGATGTGAACCACTTCACTGGATTTTGTGTTCATGTGCACTTTACATGCATGTGCACTGTAGCCATGATGCATACCTACCCACTCTCACTGATTTAACTTCTAGGGGGAGACAGAATTTTAATACACTGGTTGCACATTAAAATTTTTGTGTAAAGTTATCTCTCAACAGCAAAACAGGGATAGTGTTTTACCAGAGACAATGGATTGGATCCAGACAGATTTTCCATAAGCAGAATGGAACTTGCTTTAGCCACCAGTCTCTTATCTGACTCCCCTCCAAATGACAAATATTCAGTTCTAGAGAAGGCATAAGATAAGGAATGGCCTTCTTGTATATTGCTATCTTGATCCGAGGCTCATGAAATAGTTAGGGTTAAATTAAACAAGGCAGTTAGGGTTAGTATGTGTGTGTGTGTATAAATATAATGTTATGTCTGAGTGCATAGTGTTTCTACATGTGAAAAACAGCCCCATAGTGTCCTGAATAATTTATTTTTTCACAAGTACACAGCTTTTGTTGTTGCTGTTGCTGTTTCTGCTGCTCCAAGTTACTCCAAGTTACTACGGTACGTAGACAGCAGCTTGTAACTCCCAGCTTTTAACTTTACAACCATACAAAGTCAAAACTCTTTTGACTAGGCTGTCTTTTTTTCCCTCAAGGTCCTCAGATACGTGACTTTGTAACCAACTTGGTCCTCAGTACACCTGAGAGTAAGTCATCTTCTCATTCTGCTTAACAGAGCTTGTCATTTGTCATTCTGCCTGGCAAAGCTAACTCAAAAGCTTGTCTCTCAAGAGAGCCTTATTCAGTCAGTCAGTTTAAGGTAAGGGCCTTTCTGTGAGGAATATGCCACATAATTATATCTTCAGCTGGTGAAAAATGTGGCAGCTGGATTATTGTCAGGAGCAAAATGCTTTACGTGACATCCATTTTAAGCCCTTTACACGGAGTGCTATAGGTTTCTGAGTTCAAGAGGTCTCTTTTTACAGCCGTTCACAATTTTAAGCCTACCTTTACCCCATGAAGGATTCAAGGAGGCCAAAAGTCATAGCGAAAAACGATACCTGCTCACACCATTGTTAAAAACAAACAACGCATCAATTGTGACCAGAAAAAATGCAACACAACTAACCGAGGGCTCTGCCTTCCACTGCTTCTCGACACATTCAGGAAGGCCATTCCACAACGTGGGGGCTGCCGCTGAAAAAGCTTGAGATTGAGCAGTGGCAGATTTAACAAGCCTGAGAGAGGCCATAGGCTGAACGCTTGTTAAATCTGCCACTGCTCAATCTCAAGCTTTTTCAGCGGCAGCCCCCACATTGTGGAATGGCCTTCCTGAATGTGTCGAGAAGCAGTGGAAGGCAGAGCCCTCGGTTAGTTGTGTTGCATTTTTTCTGGTCACAATTGATGGCGTTGTTTGTTTTTAACATTGGTGTGAGCAGGTATCGTTTTTCACTATGACTTTTGGCCTCCTTGAATCCTTCATGGGGTAAAGGTAGGCTTAAAAGCCTTAAGTAAATAAACTCTAATGCTAAAGTCCCAGACCACAAGGGGATAGCAGAAGCTGCAAAATGGGGCAAGGAAAGAAGGGAAGAGAGGTTTCTGCCCACCAGAAAACTGGAGTGAGGTGGATAGGGATGCCAGCTGCCCGGTTGTGGCGGGCAATTCCCTGCCAATCAACCGGGCTGCCCGTTGATGGTCAGCGGGAGGAAGCAGTAAGGGGGGAGTGACCCCCCCATGCGCTCCCGGGAACGCTCCAGCCTCCCGTTCCAAACTGCATGCCAGATTGGTGGTGATCGGCTTTGCGATGTGGAAAGGAAGGCTGCAGCCTTCCCCCTAGCCCTGCTGTGCGGGCGCTCTGATCTTTCAGAGTGCGCACACAGCAGGGCTTCAAAGCCTCCGGCCTCCCTTTCCTCCAAGCCCTGCTGTGCGCACGCTCCGATTGCTCCGAGTGCGTGCACAGCAGGGCTGGGAAACCGGAAGTGGAGCGCTGTGATCCCTCCACCCAGCCCCGCCCATAAGAACCTCCCGCCGAAGGTAAGTGGGGACCTGGCAACCCTCGAGGTGGAAAAGGGGGAGGGAACCAGGAAGTGAGATAGGAACTGAGTCCTGAAGTGGGCACCACAACAAAATGTCATTTTTTTCTTTACTCGCTCTGCATCAGCTCACAATACACGCCCCATACTGCAGTCTTTATACAGAGCTGAATTTAAGGGATATATGAAGAGCAAGCTGAAAACAACTTATGACAACATTTTGCTGCATTTCTTCACTCTTGTTTATAAAGACATTCTTCTGTGTAGCACCGTAATTCAAACTCCTCTGTGTTTGCTCTTCTGTTTTGTTAAGATAACCTTACAACACTTGGAAAGGAGACAGGATTGAAAGCTACATATGAAAGTAGTGAACCCACAACATGTTTCCACCATGTGTTTCCCCAGTAAACCACATAATGACCGAGGTGGATCCATTCATTTATTTCACTGCCAAAAGATATGGTGGGGTCCCAGAGTCAAACACTCCTTTCCACAGGGCAGATTTTACTGAGAAAGCATGCCTTAACACACAAAGCAGCCCTGAGCCATCAAAATTCAAAGTATTTGGGGTGGATTAACCATTTGTGAGGCTCTGGGCCCAAGATAGCCTATTTTCTATATTTCTGTAGTTTAAAATAGCCTTGGTTTTAAAATACCATGTAATTTATCATACCAGATTTGTGTTAAAATGGAATGCTTATGGAGAAATCTCGATAGGAGTTCAGCCTCATCACTAACTCGACCCCCTGAGGAGATTTGGAAGACATACTTGCCTTTCTCTGAAAAAGTTGGCCCAATTAAAACTATCACCTGACCTGCTTTCAGTGCTTACAACATTTTTTACACACATGGCTAAGTTTTTACGAGTTCTTTGAACACTGACTTTGTGCCAAAGAACTTTACTTTGTTTAGCTTCATAACAGCTTGTTAAATTAGGCCATTTTGCATATAGGAAATTAATTAGGAGGATGGTTGGTCAAAGCCTAATTTATGGCTAAAGTGAACCTTTGGACAAGACGACACAGTGCTGCCCTGAGGGATTTTCTGAGTCTGTCCAATGACACTAGCCCTTGGATCACACTGCTGGAAGTTAGGACCTTTTGCTTTACTGTTGGTCTAGCGTTTGTTTTCCAAAGTGTGGAACAGCCTGCACTAAATAGGTATAAAACATGGGATACAGAGTTCATAATTCAAAGTAACAGGAGTCTCAGAACACACAATTAGTTTTGAAATAGAGTCAACAAAACACAGCGGATTTAAGTTTACCCGAGACAAAGATGTTTCTTTGCCGTGAGAGCCCCTTGCTGGTGCCTCCAGTTCCTTGGAGTGTTTAAGTTTGAGCATGACATTTAATATTTGTGCAGACTTATTCTCCCGTACAAATTACGTTTGTTTTGACAAACACATGGTACCATATCTACACCAGATGCTAAGAAGACACACACTAGATAACAGTGCAAAGGCTTTGTCAAACTCAAGATATTGTCCCCTTTTGTAGCTAGAGGGTTTATAAGAATACAGTATTACAAAACAAAAAAAAAGAGTGGGGGAGCAATTGTGTCAACAGGAAGATCATTTCCCCATAAAGTAGCCATTCCTTAGTTGTAGTTGCTGGTGAAAACCCCCCAAACCAACCCTTCGATGATAATAAAAGCGCCTCATTTAATTCTAACTCATGGTGTTATTTAGTGAAGGAAACATCATTAAACATTTCAGCGAGCAATACTTCTGCAACTAGAGCCTGTGGAGGAAGAGAAGGGGGGACAGAGAGATTAATGAGACGCTGCTCCACAACTGACTATTAAAATGAAAAATTCCTTAACTGTCTAAAGCAGTGATTCTAAGCAAATATACATTAATCTTTCTAGCATCTGGGTTCAAGACGTCCTGAGTACACTAGGGATGCATTGAGATACCACAACAAATCCTTAGGTTGGATCCCATAATCCCTTGCAAGAAGGCACTGACTGCCGCAGGTCCAGGGAGGGGACCAAAGGCTTGTGGGGCCCTAAGCCAGCCGACAGCGACGTCCCCTCCAGGCCACTCCGAGCCCTGAAGCTACCATGCAGCTAGAGGAAGTGTGGAAGAGCTGGCCACCACCTACTTTTCTTCCCTCTTTTGTGGGGGTAGATAGGGGAACAAAGGTCAGGCAAGTCATCACACCCCGAGGTACCC